>NC_038050.1:69158961-69466173 GCF_002211085.1 Panicum hallii | reverse complement strand
GCTTTATGAGTTTGAGTGTATTAATCTGTTGGATTGCAACTTTATTGTGAAATAAAACTCTTAACTCATGGACCAACTAACTCAAATCATTGCATATCATGTAGAGTCAACGACACTCGACGACAGAGACTACGAGCTAGTCCCAGAACACGAGCAAGGAATTTTTGAAGATTCTGCTAACGTCGTCGAGACTGTAACTGAAGCTCCGAACTAAAGTTCGGAAATCTTTGACACTTCTGCCCCCAGCCCCGCTCAAGAAGGCAAGCCCCGGTGCATAACCCAGTATTTCAAATTACTACATTATGCAATTCTATACTTATATATTATATCTTGCATTAAGTCTAGAAATTGAAATGGAACCCTAGATGCATTGATACTAGGAACCTATGTATTGTGCCTGAGTCCTTATCGGATAGATGCTTTGCCAATAGGATCGGTAGAAGTCGGGTGATTTCCTGTCACTCGCGCGATATAGGAGTTGAATGCTTACTATTCTGCAATCACTATAAGGATGATGGACGGGGTCATGTGCTGTATTATGACTCGGAAGGTTATCCATAACCCAGAATATGAGGGAAACGGTTGCTTCGGAACGATTTTTGGATGTTCCAAGCGTGTGAGTTAGGTTTACCCTTGCAATGTTTGGAAATTCGATTCAGAATCGTCCGTTTCTCGCGGAGATTGAGACTGCTTATTCATTCTGCTACATAGAGTAAGAACAGTAACCATTATGGAATAATCTGAATTGATGTTAATCTCTACCATGTTTGTTTAGAATAGGTGCTTACCTAGAATGGTTAATAAGATTGGAATCTGAAAGCTAAAACATGAAAGTAGATTATACTATTTGTTGCTTTTCAGATGAAATTAAACTCAGAACCATTACAAGCCAGCATAAATCTAGCTACATGGTTAAGTATACCATGACCCGGTTAAGTCTTGCTGAGTATTAGCATACTCAGTCTTGTTAGTCTATTTTTCAGGTATGACCTTTGAAAACCCCACGGATGGTTCCGCATGGCCAACTTCTGTCCCGTTTGGCTGGTCCGTGGTGTGGGATCCGTCCCCGGCTAGCAGTGACCCTCCTGAATGACGCCATACTTCGGGCTGAGTGTGGTGTCAATCTCCGCGACGAGTGTAGTCGCGCGTTAATTTTTAACAATGTTTGTATAAGTTTACCTTAAGTTGAACGTTTGTAATAATATCTAATATCTTGTGAATTAAAAGTTGACGAGTTGTGTGCAATTGTAAACTCGTCTTTGTGCGAGGTAAATCTGCTTCGATCCTGTTGAACCGTGCTTGCATCGGGCGGAGACCCGACAGACCAATGAGCTGTTCCGTTTGAAGTGCATTGAGTTAATGTCGGCTGTATAGCGATAACCAGCGCACTTGAGCCGGAATAATTAAGGTTGGTTCTGCCACACATATATAATGGGGTTTTTATTTGTTGACGAGAAAATGCACCAACGACACAGATAACAACGGACGCCAGTCAGAACAACGGAACGGAAACAGCCCGGCGGCACGACTTGCGCCGGGGCACATACGCTCAGCAATTTATTGCGACAGCACGCCCAAGATCCCCGGGCATTGACCAGCCCCGATCCCGTCCTTCCCTTCGAACAAACATGAATGCACGTCAGCTCGAGAGGAGCTGGGACGCGAACCGGCCAAGTCAACCGCGCAATCCCTCCCGACGGGCACGGTATCACCGACCGGCGTCCAGCAGGAACCACACGCGCGGCGAATAAGACCGGCTCGCCTTGCACACGTGCAACCACCGCTCCATCCATGGCGGTTGCCCCGTCCGGCCGGCCATCCCTACCGCACGCGTCCTTGTCCCGGCCTACCAAATATCCAGCCGACGCCACCAGACGCGGTGTTCCTTGCTGCCCGTACATGATTGGTCCATATAGCATACGAACGGACGGGCCCGGCTGTCTGAAGTCTGAACCCACGCCGAACACGGGGCAACGACCAAGCTCCCCACCACCCGATGCCGCCCCGTCCGTGCGGCGCACGCGCGGCTGAGCGGTGAGGACGCCGACGGCGACGGCGACAGCAACTCGCGCGTCGATTCCTGTCATCTTCTCCGTCCGGAGCATCCTGCCGGAGGCCGTGCGGGGAGTGGAAATGTGGAATGGTCGAATGGAACACCTGCACGCGGCTGTGGTCGCGGGCCATGGACACTGTGTGCCCCACGAGCACCCGGCCGTATCTTTTCTTTTCCTCCTTGCGAGCCTTCTTTCTTTTTTTTCTCCTTTTTCGATGTGGTGAATAAGAAAGAGGAGGTCGCGAATACCAAATCCCACTGGGGGAGACGTGCGTGTAAAGGAACCAGGTGCTTCTTTTGACTCGCTCGCTCGCCCGCCCGCCTAGCCTTTGTCCGTCTTGCACCGTCGGGTGATAGAATCCTTTCGTTGCTGCTGCGGACGTGTGTGGTGACGGATCGGAGTGAGGGAATGGTCGGAGACTAGGCGTCCTGACTCCTGATGGATGACCGATTCCTCTCGGCTCGAGCAGGCCGTGGGGACGAAATTCAGCTGCTGTTTTCAGCAGTGCTAGTGGTAGTGCTTAGGTTTTCTTTGCATCCCTTCTCTAACTGAACAAGTTCCTTCTCAAATCGTGCCTGCTGATTGCTGCAATCGTAAAAAAGGAACCTTCTCAAGACCGGTCAAAAAAAATTAGCTGAAGCTGGTGTTTTCACAGTTCACTTGGCATAACAAAATAGACAAAACCCATCTTGCTCCTCTGTTGTTTTTACACATCAGCCATCGAGACAATCTCGCTGTGCTATTGTTGGCCCTTTCATTTGCAGAAAAGGCTCCGAACGAGGAAAACAAAAAAATGACTCACGAAACAAAAAAAAACGCGGCTTTAAAACGGAAACAAAACGGAGCCCCGATCTATCAGCTCGCCGACACGGTTCCCCCGGCCTTTTCCAACAACCTGCCCGCACCACCCCCGCCCCCCCCCCCCCCCCCCCCCCCTCAACGGACTCCACGGCTTCTTCACCTCCTCCTCCCCCAGCGCTGCAACGCAACACCGGCAACCGCCTCTTCCCCGCCACGCGCCCATGCCCGTCGCCAGCCGCGAACGGCGCGCGTAAACCCTAAACACCCCACCCGGGCACCCAGCACGCGCGACAGCGAGACGGGCACGAGCTGCTAGCGCCGGGAGGTTCCAGCCATCATGCGGCGGTCGGAGTGGGAGGACCGGTGCAAGCGGCACCCGGAGCACCGGATGTCCAAGGGCGTCTGCCCCTACTGCCTCCGCGACCGCCTCGCGCACCTCTCCGCCTCCTCATCGGCGACCACCACCACGCGCGCCTCCTCCTCGTCGGCGACGACATCCCCGTACTCCTCCGGCGGCTCGTCCCCGCCGCCCCACCACGCGGCGCTCTCGGCGGACGTCAGCTCGGTCCACGTCCTCGGCGGGGCGTCCTCCAACGACGCCTCCTTCGTCAACGTTGCCGCCTTCTCGCAGCCGCTGATGCCGACCTCTGTTCGGAAGCAGGCGGCAGGGAGGCAAGCGGAGGCGGCGGGGAGGGAACCGTCGGCGAAGGGGAATAAGGGGGAGGTGAAGAAGAAGAAGAGCGGCAAGAAGAAGAAGATCGGGAGGTTTCTGTCGAGGCTCGTCGGGGCGGACAAGCGGCGGCAGGCCGGCGACGGCGACGGCGGCGAGCTCTTCCACTCCAAGACCATGAAGGAGAAGACGGCGTCCAAGTGGGTATTCTTCTGAAATTCTCTCGTCAGATGACGGCACCATGCACACACGCTTGGGATGCCGGTTTCCTCGATCGATCGGCCCTGCATCGCTAGCTCCTCTTGCTCCCCGGTATATATATTTTTTTCAAGTACTTATGTGCTTGATCTGGAGTTTTTGCATGGTTTCTTAATTGGGCTGTGTACAAGAGATTAAGCCAAAACTATTGATCATTTTGTGCTGTTTGGAAATTTGTGTATGCCTATTTTGTAAATTAGATGAAAAAAAGTAACAGGAAGTGTGAATCGAGTAGTGTTTAATTCGTATAGTTTGAGAAATTCTTTGGATTGGCAAAGAATCCAACCGATTTTCTTTTTCTAGAAACAGAAAATTGTCATCTGAAAACCTTAATTTCTTCGTATGCTTGCTTTGCATATGAATTATTTTCTCCATTTCAAAAGTTCATATACTGAATGATCGACGGCATGTGTGTGTATGTATATGCATGGAGTAGGCAAAGTCGACGAAACAAATGATCAGGGGATGGTTCCAGTAATGGTCATTTGGTCATACAGCTACACCACAAGCCAGCTTCTTTTGTGACTGCTATATTTACTAGTTTCTTTTTTTCTTCATTCAAAACGTGGCGCTCCAAGATTATATCTTCTCGGACTGCGATTTGTTCTCCTTTTCAGTTGTTGTTTTGCTGCTCCTAGCGTCCTGAATCATCTGCCCGTCTCTTTTGCTTTTCGATCTCTTTTGCCGGTGTTACATCGTTCTGATGTGATGCTGGCTTGTCCTGATCCGGAATTGTTTGCACCTGGCATGACTCCATCTGCCCATCCTGCTTGGTTGGGCTTGGGCAGGGTAGCTCAACAAAGCAAGCGCCATCGGCTGCTATTGCCCTGTAACTGCGAAAGACGGAGTTCCTTGTTCTAGGATCGAGCACACATTCTTCCTTGTGGCATGCATCGTTGAACGTGGTTTTGAGACGAGGGCCTATACTTGGAACGAGATATCACCACATGCGCGGGCAAATCTCGAAGGCAATCATGTGTTGGTAAAAGTGTAGAAGGAGCAGTAAACATGAAAAAACTTTGATCACCGTTTGTGTATATATAGTGTTAGGAAAAAAAATTGTAACTAGCTACATTTTCATATGACCATTTTAAATAGCATCTAGTACGTATCAGTGCCTGCCAGTATATCTTTCCAAAACGTCATATAATTTTGAACGGCAGAGTAAATGGGATATTTAATCAATAGGGCAGCCCGGCATGTAAAAACAGTCTATGATTTTGAACGGCAATAATTAGGGTTGACAGGCATGTAAAACAATCTTTGTCATTGTTGTCCACGCAAGTGTGTCTCCACGTATTTTGTCAACTGTGTTTGTTGACATTATTGTACTTTTTTAAAAAAAATGTAACTAAATTACATAGCCTGCAAAAACACCGGTTAAAGTAGTGTTCATTCTAAAATTGTCATAAGGAGCAAAAAAAAAGTTGCTTGCCCAAATAGCTTCTTGCATCTAAGCGACTAAGCCATAGGTTAATGAAGCGGAGCTCAAATAATAGTTTCTGGAAGATGGCTTGTGCAGCTTCTAGATAACCAGGTCAGAGCTTGATGAACAATTTGTTCATAGACGCAACCCTGCACCCACGACGAAAGCAGAAGGAATATTCATACAAGCGTGCATGACCGAAACAGAACGTACACTCGGTCATGGAAACAAATAATAAGAATCTGTGGCCAGGGGAATGCTCGCCCTTCGTGCAAGCCTCCAGCTAAAAATACAGAAGAAGAAAAGAGAACTGAGTTGACCGTACTCCGCGTCTGACCAGACTGATTAGACTTGATTAGATTGGTGAGCTATTGACAGACATTACAATCATACTCCTTAGCAACCGTCACGGCCAGCTCGATCATACCAGCCGCTGGAAGTTGGAAACTGAAAATAGGACTGCAACTGAAAATGAAGTGAGCCTGCAACTGCAACGAAGGCAGCTAGCAGAGGGCTGTTGCTTAACTCTTGTGCCGGACTGACTGTCGGCTGCGGAAGTTGCACACCTGAAGCTGGGGCGGGTCGTCGCCGGTGCACCGCACGTGGACTTGGAACCTGACAAGGGATTCCATCACTTGACGTGGAAAGCTGGCCAGCCACCGCACGGGCGGGGCCTGCTCGCGGTCGGTGCCACTGCGAGCGGGAGCACAACATCTTACTAGTATTTTGCGCGCCCCATGCGCGCCCATGCGCCCATACTTAGTGTAATGAAATTTATTTAATTTACATAGACATATTGATATTAACTTTACAACATCAGGATATATTTATTTATGCAGAAGTCTATACTATTAATTGGTAGAAGTTAGGATCAAATGTTTGGAGTTCTTTGCTTTGCTTGGAGGGTAGTCTTCCGGTTCTAGTTCCTGCGTGGGGGAATTACAATTGAATATGAGGTGTAAAATAATAAAAACCGATACTTCAGATGTGAGAAGCTGCGATTTGGTTTGCTAAGTGGCGGTTCATTATAAAAGGTTCATTATAAAAATCAGACAATATCAGGATAGAAATAGTTAAGGATTAATATTGGTTGGAAAAATTGTTACTAGGTATCAGTTTACTTTTTCGCTGTTAGTTAACCATGCTATTCTTACATTTCAAACATCCCAAGAGATAAAAACAAAGATATGTGGTATCAATAGAAAAATATTGAATTATTGAACCATGGTCTTGCTTACCTTAAAACTTTGAATTCTTCACTTCAACCAATGCTGTTGTACATGGAAGCTTACTTTGCGATATCTTGAGTTGCATATTATCCACAGATAAGTCACTTGAATTCTTTGGATGAAACTTATTGCAATACATTAGAGTTATGTTCAATAGAAGAAAACCTAGAACCAATATATAATTACATCCGATTCCAAGCTAGATCCATAGGTACTATTTTCTAATTAGAATGCATATCTATCTATATATGGGTATATTGTTGCGCATTATGTATTGAACAAAATAGATTCAGGCAAAGATTCAGACAAACAATCATGTAGCTCTTTAAGTAATTCTCAACTGAGAATCAAAACTCACAAGAGCTGTTGTAAATTCCGTTCAACATGTGTAAATCAAATGCAATAATAGTAAGCATAAATGGAGAACAATGAAGTTTTTTAATCTAATTATGCTTCTCTCTTTTTCATTATTTTTTACCAGAACATATATACTTACAGTTAGCCGCATTGTACACAATTAATATTTGCGTAATTCATACCATTTAACCATGGTATAGCTTCAAATTATTGTTGGTTATCTTTCCATGTAGTAGTAGGACCAGTCCGGAAGTTGTGACATTCTTGCCTTATAATATGAAATATGGTTATAAATAGTATCGCAATAGTAAAAATAACAATTTAGGCACTATGCAAAATAATTTTGTGCTAGAACAGACAAATCGTATTTGGTTATCCTATTGGGAGAATATGCCAGGTAATAGAAATCTCACAAATAACAAATAAATATAAAATCAGCAAAAAAAGATTAATTTAGATCTGCTTAGCCTTTCAGTAACTAACCTGTTGGGATTGCAAAGTAAGAAAAATAAATTGGAAAGTGAGTGTTTAATAATCCTGATAGCTTTAGTAACCAAACAAATGTTTCAAATTATGGCTCCATTTATAGATTAGTTAGACTAAATCATTTTTATACAGGATCATAGAGTAAAAAAAAAGGCATAGCACATCAAACTGCATTGATACTCATTGCCTAAATTTAGTGAATAACATGTGAGAAGTTTTGTTTTCTTTATGTTGGAAATCTAAGGATTCACGATATGTATTTGGATATTAATCACAGTTGCTGAAATGAACATCAGAAAGTAGAAAGCATTTGGAAACAGGAATTACGTTATATTTACATACCTTGCTTTGTTTCATCTTCTTGCTCAGTAATCGGTTGGATCTATATTATATACCATCTGAATTTGATATGCATGGGCTATCCACACTCACAATTAACATTGCAATCTAGAAATTGTCAAGAAAAAAAAGGATCAACATTCAAGGAGTGATATGGTTTCCATGTAAGAAAGAATTCGAAATAGTTATAACCTTACAAAAAGTATGTATACCTGTCATCCACATTACATTGATTTGGATTCTAGGCGATAGGCAATGATATAGCATGCAAAACGTAGCAAAGAGCATCTTAAAAAAAATTATAAGGGTTAAGGATCCTATATTGACATTCAGCTTCAGGTACCATGAACTCACCTCGTCCCTTCCATAATTTGGCCAAGCTAAACCTCATAGCACTGATGTTTTCTAATGCGAACTAATTATATTACCTTTGCTGCATAAGTTTGAGCTGGGGCTCCTCTTTCGTATCTGAAATTTGAATAGCCAATTAGAGCATGCGGTAGAACAGCAATCAACAACATGTAGATGCATTTCTCAAAGGAAAATTTTCCCTGTCATTCAATTTTCACAGATTGGTCAACATTCAGAGCAATTGCATGGACCTAAACTGAAAGTACGATTTCGCCACCAGGGGCACTCAAGTATGTAAATTTCAATAGGATTGCTAAAAAGTGGTCTTCATTCAGTGATATTTCAGTTGGAACCTCACCAGTTAAGGTGCATGCATATTCCCTGATTTAAAAAGGCAATGGCAGAAAAACTACGTGTATTTCTGACCCATCTGTTAAGCTGGTGAAAAGTTCGTTCATATAATTAAAATTTTGCTTACTCAAGTAGGTCAACTTAGGCATTATATGTGCATGCAGCATTGTCAAAAGGTAACGACAAGATATTAGGCACAATTATTTTTTAAAGATATTGTTGCACCCTTCTTTCTTCTGTTTCGGAAATTTCAGTGCACATGTGCAATCTTGATAGCATATAAAAAATGATTCAGCAGATAAATGTAGCCTTTTCCTTAGATACCTGCATGGATAGGTGGAGCTGCATTCTAAGAAATTCCTGTATGATGCAGGCAAATATAATGAGATCAAAAGTTCAGGCAAATTTATTCACTAAACTAAGAAAAAGACGGCAGTTGCGTTTTGAAGTTTGCATTACCATTTGGATCTTAATTTGGCTCCAGTTCTAATTGGGGAATTATAATTTATTCACTAAACTAACAAAAAGTATCTACACATGCTAGGGTGTACATATCATTGTACAGATCAGACCAACCAGTGAAAGTAGAGGAAAAATTCTAACCTGGCAGAGGAGTAGGCCTGTTCTTGATGTGGTTACTGGTTAGAGCACTACAGGCAGATCAGACAACTACTATCTTTATGTTGCTACCCAAATCTCCTCATGAGCATTCTGTCGAACACTTTGCAAGCTTTTGCCATGGTGTATGCACTTGAATCATGAGGAATGCAGGAGGCACAAGAGAACGACGCATCTGTAGTAAGAGACTGGAGAGGCGTCGGGAAGGAAGAGGAAACCTCTCGGTGCGGAGATATTTACCGGGATGGTAACATACAGGTGGAGTGAACGTGAGCCGCAGATTCACCATCCGACGCTGTAATTATTTTGGCAGACCTGCCTAGCGTGAGAGGCCATGGAGTTCCGGAATATAGAAATGGTGCTGCCCCGTCCGGTGACTGGCCCATTAGTTATCTTCCCAACCAGGTGCCTGGCGCATGGGTTATTTTCTCAACCATCGACGGCCGGTAGGACCCACCTGCAGCGAGCGCAGCGCCTCTACTACTACGCGTCAGTAGTATCTGCAGCACAGGCGGCTGTGTGATGTAGTGGTGGCTAGCGAGACTGTCTGTCGACTCCCATTTCCGATCCAAGCGCTGTGCAGGGTTCAGGAACATGAGCTTGTAAACTGCTCGATTTTCCAAGCGCTGTCCGGTCAGGTCGTCGAGGGCGAGGAGCCGCGGGGCTCGTCCGCGTAGCAACATTGCCGGATGCTCGGGTGGTCACTTGGCAGCGCTGTCACCGGCCGGCGTGATCGCAGAGGCGGATCTCGTCAGCGCGTAAGGGGGCGTTTGGTTTCCTGTACGTGCCGTGACCAGGCTCGGGAGATGCATTGGTTGGAAGTTGGTTGCGTGGGCGGAGGCCTGGGCCTAGCTGGCGGCGTGCAAAAGCAGCCAGCGAGTCTGGCTCCCGGGAAACGAGATTGAAATCTGTTTCAGGCTCCCGGGATGCAGCCATTAGTAAGTTAATGATGGTATTAGTTAATAATTAGTTTATCTTAAGGCAATAGATATGATCTTAGTACTTATCTTTTTAATTTAAATTGATACAAAATATAATAGTGCGGCCAACCACACGTTAACATGAGGTGCGAGTCACCCTGCCTGGTAGGTGTAGTTGCGAGCCAGGCTCAAAGGGCCCGCGGTGATCGCCAACGCCAACGGTAGTAAGGGAAGAGTGCGTGGGCCGGAGCCGTGTTTGTAATCTGGTTGGGTAGGCCTACGCTGACACCTGAATGAGCCCAGCCCGAGGAAACACGGGCCGACAGTCAGGAAGCTGCTAAAGGGCCTAAAAGAAGTTTGTTTGGTAGCAGAGAGGAGCCCGTGGGCCGGGGACCTGTTTAGATTTTGGACCGGAGGAGATGGCACGCCCGCTACTGTTCCGCCCAGCTGGCGAGCTTCAAATTTCAATTTAGCGCTAGGAAATGAGGACCTGTTTATCGTCAATTGGAGCACGCAAAGCTTCCATCGCTTCAACCGAGCTCTATCGACCGGTACATTCTCGACAAATTCACGCGGTATGTTGTAGTATGCACTGGTCAATTTCGAGATTATCACAAGTGTACAGTTAGGTACTAATAATATACACCAAACAGGATCCAAGAGCAAGTTACCCATCCCTCCATGATTTCCAGCGGCTAGCTACTTGTTGGTGAAGCTCTTCCACCGGAACAAGCTGCCGACCTTGCGCAGCACCACCCGCCGCCGCCCGGGCAGCCTCGGCATGCCCGAGAACACGCCCAGGTCGCCGCTCTTCTGGTCGTCCATCGAGCCGAAGATATCGTACGCCGACCCCTCGAAGGTCTCCGACATCCGCCGCGGCCGCGTGATCCCGGCCGGCGGCCTGATCTTCGAGTCCGACGGGTACTTCTCCAGCCCCGGGGGTCCCACCCTCATGCGCGGCGACGGGCTCTCCTCGGGGTCCGGCTTCCCGGCCGCCGCCGCGGCGGTGGGGCTCGCCGACGTCGCCACGAGCATGCTCTGCAGCTCCTTGACGCTGTCGCGCGCCGCGGCCTCGCTGATGCGGAGGCACTCCAGCTCCTGCTTGGTGCGCTTCACGGCGGTGTCCTTGTCGCCGAGCATGGCCCTGAGCACCGCGTTCTCGCCCCTCGCCTCCTCCAGCGCCTCCTTGGCCACCTTGGTGTCTCTGACGGCCTGTTTCAGGATGTCCCGCAGCTTGGCCACCTCCGCGCGCCACGACCGCTGCGACTCCAGGAGCCGCGCGTTCTCGCGCCGCGCCTCGGCGAGCTCGGCCTCCGTCGACTTCATGCACGCCGTGAACCCGGCCTCCTTGCCTCGCCACGCGGCGAACGACTCCTCGGCCTCGGCCCGGAGCCGCGCCACCTCGTCGGACAGCGCCCGGAGCCTCTCGTCCTTGCGCTTCCCCGACATGTGCAGCCGGTCCGCCTCCAGCCGGCCCATCTCCGCCTCGTGCTGCGCGCGCGCCAGCTGCTGCTTCGTCGTGTGCAGCTCCGCGTTCACCTCCTTGAGCGCCATCACGAACTCCTCCATCGCCTTCTTGCTCTTCTCCTCCGCCGCCAGCGCCACCCGGAGCTCGCCGTGGACCCGCTGCAGGTCGCGGTCGTGCCGGCTCCTCGGCGTCGAGACGGGGGTCCTGGCGCCCTCCAGCCTCCGGACGGCATCCTGCTGCGTCGCGATCTCGAGCTTGGCTTCCTCGAGCGATATCTTGGTGAGCTCGAGCTGCTTCGTCTGCAGCGCCAGCGAGTCGAGCATCCGCTTCTCGGATTCCCGCGACGCCTTGAGCTCCGCCTCCAGCGTCTCTATCGTAGTGCGGTCGGTGGCCGTGGCCAGCGCCTTCCACTCGTCGTTCGCCTCCAGGACGCGATGCGCGCGGTCCCGCTCGTCGCGCACCTTGCGCAGCTCCCCCCGGAGCTGGACGACCTGGTGCTCCACGTCCGGCCGGACTTGCTGCATCTCGTTCACGCCGGATTAAATGGCTTGATCTTGAAATGCGGCACGGCGGTCGGAGCGGAATCGGGGACCCTGGAGGCTCGGCGATTGGAAATGCGCTAAAATTTGAGGCATGCGGAGGAAGCAGAGGATAAAAGGGGGGCGTCGCGTGCATGGGTTTCCAGGTTTTGCTAAATTTGTGGTGAGGAATGGGAGTCTAAACTTGGAGGGGATGACAAGTTTATCTGAACTTCTGAGCTGGTGGTTCCAGCTATATTTTTGGCACATAAGCACTACTACTATATTTGGTTTTGGAGCAATTGAGTTTCACATGTTGATTATCCCACCTATTTGTACAAAATAAAGCCTGGGTCAGCATTGTGGCATGATGATTTCTGAATATTTAATTTGTTCCTTACTTGACACACACAAAAAAAATCAATGATGTGAAAATTATTCCATTTGCCTGTTGAGAGTAGTAAACAAGAAAGCATTAGAGTTTCGACTTAGTCTCTTCAAGAATTTCAACTTTTTATGATCAGGAGACAAATAGAACCGTAACTTCTGAAAGCAGTCAAAAGAAAACAGGGCACTTTTGAGAGACCAAGTTTTACAGGTGGGCATGCAGGTAGAGAATTGAAGACAACATGCACAATACACAAGATTTCTTTTGGCTTCTGCAAACTAATTATTTCCAATGAAACGAGGAGCAAGCATTACAGGGCAGCATAGGTCGCTTCGGATGCAAACTCGGATTGCTGCATCATTTGTTCATCCATATGATGCACCTAACACTCTTCCCTTGAAGCAGCAGATCAAAAGCCTCATTAATGTCCTTAAGGCCAACTTCATGGGTTATGAACTTGTCCAGCTCTAGCTCCTGTATTAACAGGACATAAGATTGGAGGATCAAAATCTCATGAATCCATGCATACAGACCTAGACTTGAAAGGTACTGACACTCTGATCCGTATGGTCGGCATGTCTGAAGCTTACCTTGTTCAGGTACTTATCAGCGAGGATGGGAATGTCCTGCTTAGGCTTCACTCCTCCGAACATGGAACCGATGACAGATTTCCCGTGGAGGATCTGCCGAGATGGTATGGAGAGAGGGGCACCGTGCATTTCCACTCCAAGAATTATCGTCTTGCCCCAACCCTGCAGAAAATCAGGTGGACATTCAGAACACATGATCGATTCTCGAATAGTAGCGTGCTGTGGCACCATTAGCGTGTGCGCGTACTTCTCGGGAGCTCAAGAATGCGTCGTTCATCAGAGCCGCCAGCCCGATGCACTCGAAGCAGTAGTCGGCACCACCATCAGTCATCTCGACTATCACCTGTTGATGCAAAAAAAAAAAGGGGGGACATGTCAATGCAGATTGTATATAAACGTTAGCAAAAAAGTATGTGATGTATTCAGAGAACATGGGGTGGTCACCTGGCTGACAGGTTTCTCACCAAGTTCTTTTGGATTGATGAAATGCGTCACACCAAACTTCTTTCCTGCAGGAAGAAGCAGCGGATAAAATGCGTCAGGTCTCAGGACTGTCCACTTCAGAATGGCTTGAAGTTCAGAACAGCTTCAGGGTATAAGCGTAAGGGCTTACCAAGTTCATGCTTGTCAGGGTTTATATCCACGCCAATTATCTTTGACGCCCCACAAATCCTCGCTCCTTCGGCCACCTGCATGTTAGAAACGCACTTTCAGCAATGCAGTGTCTAGAATTATGGATCGAAGAAACCGCTTTTCCTGGTTTTGAAAACAAAGTATCTTGTAAAGCAGGATATATGATATATACTACTATGAATTTGGTGAACTGAACTTCGGCCAGAAGCTAAAGTTCAGTAAATGTTGGTCCAAACTCTGAATGTCTGATATAGAAGTACATGAAGAAAAAAAATGGTGAGCTGAATGTGTCACTTAACCGCCAATCCTACAGCGCCGAGGCCAAAGATAGCGACCGAGGATCCAGGCTCAACTTTCGCCAGCTTCCATGCGGCTCCGACTCCTGTGATTTTTTGGGACACGAAGTAACTTCAAGCTGCAAGCCGAAAAGAACTGTACAACGAAACATGTCGTTTGCTGCACCAACCAGTGGAGGCTCCGCAGCTGAGGAGGCAGGCGAGGGACGGCGGCATGGTGGGGTTGACCTTGACGACGTGGTTGACGTCCACCACGGTGTACTCGGCGAAGCTGGACACCCCCAGGAAGTGGTGGAGCGGGCGGCCCTGGGCGTCGCTGAACCGGGTGGCGCCGTCGCGCGGCATCCCCGGGCGCACCGCGAACCGGTACCTGGAGCACATGTTGCTCCGCGGCGACCGGCAGTCCACGCACTCGCTGCACTGCCCCAGGAACGTCGGCACCACCGCGTCGCCCGCGGCGAACTCCCCCGCGTGTTCCCCGACGCTCTCCACCACCCTGCACAGGTCCGGCATGCATGCCCCTGCCGCGTGAGTTCATCTTGGTACAGATTTACTCTGCACCTAGATGCCCAGTTGACATCTTGACATACGGCAACAACTTATTTTATTTCGCTGGCTCTTGGTTAACTAAGGCAAGGTCAACTGCCGGATGTGATCTTTACAAATTTAAACTTGAACAACCTACTCTTCATCATAAATTGATGAGATACTAACAGTTCAACCCGAATCAGGGGCAATAGGAAGTCAACTTTGAACACCAATGGTTTCCCTAAGCTGGAAGCTTCACATTACGGAACAACATTTCCTACTAATCTATTTTTTTTCCTTGACCTACTCCCTGTACCTGACTTCAATCAACGAGAACATCTCAACGCTGTACCCAACATCACCGGTCACCGTCAAGCTATTCGTCAGAATTTGCCGAAACGTGAACGGTACTTGCACAGATGTCGTTGTCTGATCACTTAGTTTATCGGAATTCGGAACCCCTTTGACGATCGTATGATGTATACTTCCTAGAGGTCAATTCGTGAGCTCCACAGTCTACACATCAAAGCGCATTCCCATTATTTTCCCCCTCTTTTTAATCAGCGTCAGCAACAACGACAACCAAGGAAGAAGACGACGCCCATGTGGCATCAAAATATCACTCGGCGCCTGGAAGCTCTGCTAGAATCGACAGTCTCGATGGGAACGCAGAGACATGGTGTGCATATATGTTTGGTAATTCCACTCCACATGTGCAGGATTTTCAACTAATGCGAAGAAATTCGAGCGAAAACGAAAGCCCAGAGCACGGTGTGGCGAGAGCACTCACCCGAAAGCTTCGTGGCCAAATATTCTGGGGAAAATGCCGGGGAAATCCTGCAGGATCACAAGTACGCAGACGAGCACTTGTGAGGCGGTGATGAGGGCCGGCCGGCCGGCAGTGAACGAAACGGACAAGGAGGCCAACCTTCATGCGCCAGAATGTGACGTCACTGTGGCAGAGCGACGTGCAGACGATCCTTATCCGGACCTCGTACGCCTTGGGCGGGTCGACGACGATCTCCTCGATGGCCAGCGGCTCCCCGACGGCCCTGCACACGGCCGCTGCTCGTCGCCGGAAGGAGGAAACCGGTCAGAGGAGTAGAGCTGCGGCGCGACCGCGCGAGAGCCACCGGCGGCGGCCGGAGGGAGTCGGAATCGACGCGGCGGCAGGGCTCGAGAATCCGGCTGCTGCGTACCTTTGCATCGGATGGGCTGGGGGGCCTGCTGCTGCTGGTTCTCCATGGGAGGAGACTCGCTCGGTGCCGCCGTGCTCGATGCGTTCGAAGGGCGCGCCGCGCGCGGTGGTAGGCTGGTAGCGAGAGCCCAGAGCAGGGTAGGACGCAGAAACGGCTGGCCAGAGCTTTGTCCTTTATATGCAGTGCCAGCAGTGGACGTTTTAAATTCTCCATTTCTTTTTTTCTCTCTTCTTGGACGGCTTTGTAGTTCTCCTTGTTTGAAAGAGAAACAACCGTTTGTTCAAAAAGAGAGAGAGAGAGAGAAATAACCCATCCATCGGGAAGGAAATCTGCCGCTCGCAGTCTGACGGAGTTGTGAGCTCACGCCAGCTAGGCTTTGGATTGTGACATGTGCTATTTTTTCGTTTTAAATTATAGATCGTTTTAATAAATCTATATTCAGAGTTCTAAATACAAAGATTTTACTATATATCAGATATAATGTAAATATATAGGTGTATAATAAATAGGTGTATATATTTCGTTTTAAATTATAAATCGTTTTAATAAATCTAGATACAGAGTTCTAAATATAAAAATTTTACTATATATCGGATATAATGTAAATATATATAATGTATCCATATTTATCAAAATAATCTACAATTTAGAATGGAAAAAGTATATCCGAACAATATTTGGTTGTGTAAATCACTAAATAGGAGTTTCATATGGCGGCGTCGATGGAGGACTGTCGTCTATAATTGATTCAGACAACAAAATCATAGGGCTATATGCCTATATATATCGGTTTGCGGCAACAGCGACTCCCGACGGCTGCTAATAAAACACCACTTTTACAGCGACGCATGCATCGCCGAACTGAATGAAATACGGCAAATCTTATTTCGGCCAGACCTATCCATTGCTAGCAACGGTAGCGGATCGGTTGACATGTCACGTGCGCATCGGTTGTAACTTGCATCGGTTGACCGACGCACATCGTGCGCATCATGCTGACATAGTCCATCAGCATCAGCACATCGTGGGAACTCATTCCATTGGCCCGGATACATGTCCGAAGGTTTTTTTTTTTTTTGATACTTACATGTCCGACGGGTTCACATCAATCCACAAGGAACAAGGAAGAACGAGTTCACATGCCAGGAGTGGCAGGAGACGCTTGAATCGCACGTGCTCATCGATGGCTGAGCGGCATGTCCGTTCACTAATAACTGCAAGGCAGCAAGGCTGCTACGGCAGTCCGCGGCGGAGCTTGACGAGTTCAAGTCAACGTGAGGCGATGGCGCGATGCAAGTGCACGTGCCTTTAGGCATAAAACGGGCCTCCAGCACCGGGCCGGCATTTTTTATTGGCCCAAATTGTAGCCCGCGGAGCATCACTGTGGCCTTGTGGCCCATCAAGGGCCGGTCCGAGACATCTCGTCCAAACACGTCCGCCACAACTAAAAACGATACTAGTACAAGACTGGAGGAAGGCAAACTGTTCTTTTAATTGCAAGAATGAACTGTAGCTCTCACGATACACGGCCTTTAAGGCATAAAACTTCCATTTTCGAGAAGAAAATAACCTTTAGTACGGCCCATCAACAATGAATTTAAACTGAAACTTGGTGACATTATTTTGCTGGTCACAAATCAACAACGGCGATGGTCACAGACTCACGGGTCACTTGTCCATTAATATGATGCGCCTGAGGCTCTCCCCCTGCAGGAGCAGGTCGAAGGCCTTGTTGATCTCCTGCAGGCCTACCTCATGCGTGACCAGCTCATCCAGCTCCAGCTCCTTGCTCATGCATTTCTCGGCGAGGATCGGGATGTGGGTCTTGGGCTTGAGCCCACCCAAGGCCGACCCCATGACGCACTTGCCGTACAGGAGGTCCTGGGCCGGCAGGCGCAGCTCATCCTTTTCATTTCCCAATCCCAGGACGATCGTCTTGCCGTTCCCCTGCGGACACCATGGACGGACGATGAGCTCCGGCCAAGCAATAATCAAATTAGCACGGATGTGTTAGACGGCGACGCACCTTCTCGGTGCTTCTGAACGCTTCGGTCATGACCGAGGGCACGACGATGCACTCGAAGCTGCAGTCGACGCCGCCGCCGCCGCTCATCTCGCTGATCACCTGAAGTTAAGATGACAATGTATTTTAGGACGCTGTGATAGTAGCTGGCCCGCTTGGGACGATGACGTTGGACTTATGCTTACCCCACTGACGGAGTTGTTCTTGTCCAGTTGCGATGGGTTGACAAAGTCTGTCACGCCGAACGCTTTCCCTGCGATAGCAGTAGAGCACACTTTTCTTCAGATTCGAGTTCAAGAAGAAGAGGTCACTTTCGCACGACATGCGAATGTTACAATGTACGAATGGGAGATCAACTTGCCAGATTTCTCCTTGTCAGGGTTTAAGTCAACGCCGATAATCTTGGACGCTCCACACATTTTTGCACCTTGTGCCACCTGAACAAAAGTTGGTTTTCAGAGTTTAGACCTAGTACCGTTTTATAAGCATATAAGCTGGTAATGTTGACAAGGATGGAGAGCTGATTCAGCGGCCATGTAATAAGATAAGAAACAGCATCAACGTAGCACACACTGCCTACCGCCAGTCCGACTGATCCCAATCCAAAGATGGCAACTGACGAGCCAGGTTTCAGCTTGGCAAATCTCCACGCTGATCCTACCCCTGAATTATTACGTTGTAACGACGTCAGTGATGTGCTTTACTTGCTCTCCTTCAGTGGAGAACGCCAGCTGTAAATAAATGTAAGCCCGGTTCGATTATTAGCCAGGCTAGCTCACCGGTGGCGCCGCCGCAGCTGAGGAGGCAGCCGAGCTTGGGCGGCAAGGCGGGGTCGAGCTTGACGAGCTGGTTCATGTCTATGACGGTGTACTCGCTGAAGCTGGAGACGGGGAGGAGGTCGTGCAGCGGGTTCCCCTGCGCGTCCCATAACCTGCCGGTGCCGTCGCGCCGCATCCCGGGGCCCAGGATAGGCGGCACCGCGTCGCAGAGGTTGTTGTCCTCGGACACGCAGCTGGAGCAGTGGTCGCACTGGCCCAGGGTCGTCGGCACCACCGCGTCGCCGGCGGCGAAGCCCTCCACGTGCTCCCCGACGCTCTCCACCACCCTGCAAGCAAGCAAGCGCGGATCGGAGGCGGCGCCGTACGCCGTCAGCAATGCTAGCTCTATGTGCCATGCAAGGATTTCCGACGTGTACTAAACGAAGAGGAATGCACGTACCCGTAGGCCTCGTGGCCCAAGATCCTCGGGAACACTGGTGCCACCTACGAATGAAGTGAAGATGAAAACACTCAGGTACTCAGGTTGATCAGTATTTCCACACGTAATGTGCTCCTACGGGGCAGTCTGTTTACCTTGGCTTGCCAGAAGCTGATGTCAGTGTGGCAGAGCGAGGTGCAGATGATCTTGACGCGGACCTCATACGCTTTCGGCGGATCGACGACGATCTCCTCGATGGAGAGCGGCTCGCCGGCGCCTCTACTGACCGCCGCTGCTTGTTGCCGTCAATGGTTAGAGATCAATTGGCCTCAATGTAGTAAACCCATGTCCGTGCACTACACCCATGGCGAGCGGGATGAAGTGGCAGCAGAAGTGGAACCTTTGCAACGGATAGGCTTGGGGCTCTGGTCCTCCATTGGCGAGCTGGAGACCCCGGAGACGGAGAGGAGGACGGCGGCTGAAGAGAGAGCTCTGACGAGTGACGACCAACGGGGTCACGAGGGGCGAGTGATCAGGAGAGAACGTAACGGCCAAATTTATACACACCGTGACGGTGGGGCCGGCCGGCATTCTCGCTCGCGCAGCCAAAAAGAATTCTCGAAGGAATCCGAGGTGGTTGACCCAGCTGCTAGTCACAACACCTGTTATTGACGACGGCAGCGCATGATGATTGAAGTCAAACAAGCAGCAACAATATGTATATACCCTGTAGTATTGTAATGTACTCGTGCACCGTGCTGGTGTTCTGGACATGCAGCTCATCAGAGAGAAGCTGTGCCTCGTGAGAGAGCGCGGCTACTCTGATCGTGCATGGGCTGGATTTGTGATGGCCCCGGCAGCCACAACAAGACCCCACAGTCGTCCGTTGTTCAGCCTGCTGAAATGCTGGGCTGGGCCAAGCAGTAAAGCTTCCAACACGGCGGCAACTTAGAGCCCCATTATGGGCCTAATGAGCCTCCAGCACCCGGCGGCAACATCGCTGTGGCCTTGTGGCCCATCAAGGGCAGGTCCGAGACATCTCGTATTCTCGTCCAAATACGTCCGCCGCAACTAAAAACGATAATAACAAGGCTGGAGGAAGGTAAACTGTTCTTTTATTTGCAAAATGAATTGTAGCTCTCACGATACGTGGACTTTAGAAATAAAACTTCCCCTTTTCCAAAACCAAATGACCTTTAGAACTGCGCATCAGCAATGCATGCGAACTGAAACTCGGTGAGATTTTTTTTCCTGTCACAGATCAACAGCGGCGATGGTCACAGATCACTTGCCCATCCATATGATGCACCTGAGGCTCTTCCCCTGCAGCAGCAGGTCGAAGGCCTTGTTGATCTCTTGCATGCCCACCTCGTGCGTCGCCAGCCCGTCCAGCTCCAGCTCCTTGTTCATGCATTTCTCAGCGAGGATCGGGATGTGGGTCTTGGGCTTGAGCCCACCCAAGGACGACCCCATGATGCACTTGCCGTACAGTAGGTCCTGGGCCGGCAGGCGCACCTCGTCCTTGTCATTTCCCAATCCCAGGACGATCGTCTTGCCATTCCCCTGCGGACACCATGGACGGACGGACGATGAGCTCTGGAGGAGTCCCAAGTCGTAATCAAATGAGCACAGGTGTGCTAGCTAGACGGCGACAAACCTTCTTGGTGCTTCTGAACGCTTCGGCCATGACCGAGGGCACGCCGATGCACTCGAAGCTGCAATCGACGCCGCCGCCGCTCATCTCGCTGATCACCTGAAGTTGGACAGAGAATAAGTTTTTACTAGAACACTGTGATAGTAGCTGGACTGCTTGGGATGACGTTGGATTTATGCTTACCCCACTGACGGATTTGTTCTTGTCCAGTTGCGATGGGTTGACAAAGTCTGTCACGCCGAACGCTTTCCCTGCGATAGCAGTAGAGCACACTTTTCTTCAGATTCGAGTTCAAGAAGAAGAGGTCACTTTCGCACGACATGCGATTGTTACAATGTACAAATGGGAGATCAACTTGCCAAATTTCTCCTTGTCTGGGTTTAAGTCAACGCCGATAATCTTGGACGCTCCACACATTTTCGCACCTTGTGCCACCTGAACAAAAGTTGGTTTTCAGAGGTTCAGAGTTCAGACCTAGTACCTTTTTATAAGTTGGTATAAAATCAACAAGGATGGAGAGCTGGTTCAGCGGTCATGTAAGATAAGAAACAGCATCAACGTAGCACACACTGCTTAGTGCTTACTGCCAGTCCGACTGATCCCAATCCAAAGATGGCAACTGACGAGCCAGGTTTGAGCATGGCCAATCTCCACGCTGCTCCTACCCCTGAATTATTACGTTGAAACGACGTCAGCGACCAACTTACTCGATCTCCTTCAGTGGAGAACACCAGCTGTAAACGTAAGCTCGGTTCGCAGGCTCACCGGTGGCGCCGCCGCAGCTGATGAGGCAGCCGAGCTTGGGCGGCACAGCGGGGTCGAGCTTGACGAGCTGGTTCATGTCCATGACGGTGTACTCGCTGAAGGTGGACACGGCGAGGAGGTCGTGCAGCGGTTTCCCCTGCTCGTCCCAGAACCTGCCGGTGCCGTCGCGCCGCATCCCGGGGCCCATTGTCGGCGGCACCGCGTCGCAGAGGTTGCTGGTCTCGGACGTGCAGCTGGTGCAGTGATCGCACTGGCCCAGGATCGTCGGCACCACCGCGTCGCCGGCGGCGAAGCCCTCCACGTGCTCCCCGACGCTCTCCACCACCCTGCAAGCAAGCAAGCGCGGATCGAGGCGGTGCCGTACGCCGTCAGCAACCTTTCTATATATGTCGTCAGCAAGACAGGAACGCACGTACCCGTACGCCTCGTGTCCCAAGATTCTCGGGAACACTGGTGACACCTACGAATGAAGTGAAGATGAGAACACTCAGGTATTCGGGTTGATCAGTATTTGCACGTAAACTGCTCCTACTACGTGGCAGTCTTTTTACCTTGGCTTGCCAGAAGCTGATGTCAGTGTGGCAGAGCGAGGTGCAGATGATCTTGACGCGGACCTCGTACGCTTTCGGCGGATCGACGAGGATCTCCTCGATGGCGAGCGGCTCGCCGGCGCCTCTACAGACCGCCGCTGCTCGTTGCCGTCAATGGTTAGAGATGGATCGACATCATCAACATAGTAATTAAGCGCATGGGCATCACATCCATGGCGAGCGGGACGACGAAGTTGCAGCAGCAGAAATGGTACCTTTGCAACGGATACGCTTGGGGCTCTGGTCCTCCATGGCGAGCTGGAGAGCCTGGCCGGAGAGGGTGGCGGCTGAAGAGAGAACCCAACCTAGTCACGGGCGACGAGTAATCAGGAGAGAACGGCGAAGCTGGCATGCATATATACACTGTGACGCCCGGGCCGCCTGTCGTTCTCGCAGGCGCAGGCAAACAAAATTCTCGCCATGTGCGGGCAAAAGTAAAACCCAAGTTGGTGGAATTGTGCACCATGCTTGGAAAAGCTGAGGAATGAGGAGCGTGTGCCGTTTGGCCTCGGATTACTTGACCACATGTTGTTGACCACGACAGAGATCAAGCGGTTGGAGTCAAACACGCAGCAGCCATGTGTAGGCCCTCTCCGGCACAACTTTGGAGGCTCCGGCTTCTCTCACGCGGACACGGGCACCATTCCTACTACTGTAGAGTTAGTGTTCACCAAAACTGTTTTTCTCTTGGTTAAAATGAATGTGGAAAGAGAAGGATGGAGCCGAAAATTGTGGCACTACAGTGCGGGAGCTGGAGCCGTTCTGAGCCGCACCGAACGGGGCCGGGCTCAATTTCACGGGCGTGCAGGTGTTGTGTTAGGTAGGGCGACCTACTACCTGCAACACAACAAGCTGATTAAGCTACGAACAAATACGACCTGATTAAGCTGATTCAGCCCACTTATGAGGACCGAAAAATGTCTAGTTAATTTCGAACTATGGGCAACTTCGGGTTCGAATCAGGCTTGAGCTTCCCACTCCTTTTTAGTTGGAAAGAGTCTGGCTTGATTTTCTTTGCCTTGTTTCTGCTGACCAAGCCCGGTAACAGACATGGAGAGGCCAAAATCTAGCGGGACCGGATGTAAAATGCTCAGATCTTGCAATAGGGTCGAGCCCCATATGATCGCGCAATTAACGTCCGTGCATAATTGTTAGTTCTTTCCGAAAATCTTATATGCCTTTCAGTATATGAAATTAGTGCTATAGTATATGATAGCTAAAATGAAGTTAAATTCAATCAGAGGGGACGTGTGGGTGATTAATTATTTTGAATCTCAAACTTGAATTGTAATTTTCTCTCAAACCGCGAGTCTGATTTTTATTATCTTTTTGAACTTTTGTGTTTAGAACAAATGCAAGAACATAAGATCCAACATGTGTATATATATTCTACTTACTTTTTTTTTTCTCAGGAAACGATACTACAAGAGTGGAGGTAAACTGCTCTTATATTTGCGACGAATTGCAGCTCTCAAGATACACGACCTTTAGAAATAAAATTTCCCTTTTCGGAAAAAGAAAAACTATAGAACGGCACATCAGCAATGCATGCAAACTGAAACGCGGCGACATTTTTTTTTCCTGCTGCTCCACCGTCTTTATTCATTTTCCATAGCCACAATTTTAACGACAATAATCATTTGTCCATCCATATGATGCAGCGCAAGCTCTTCCCCTGCAGGAGCAGGTCGAAGGCCGTGTTGATCTCCCGCAGGCCTACTTCGTGCGTGACCAGGCCGTCCAGCTCCAGCTCCCTGCTCATGCATTTCTCGGCGAGGATCGGGATGTCGGTCTTGGGCTTGATCCCGCCCAAGGCCGATCCGATGAGGCACTTGCCGAACAGGAGCTCCAGGGCCGGCACGCACAGCAGGTCGGTTTGGTTCCCCAGTCCCAGGATGATCGTCTTGCCATTGCCCTGCGGACACCGAGCACAATCATATAGCTCGGCGGGTTCATTCATTCATTCAGAAGAAGAAACAGAGAGAGCTCCGGCGGAGTCCCAGGTCAAAATTAGCATGGATATAGTAGAAGGAAACGCACCGTCCTGGTGCTTCTGAACGCATCGGTCATGACCGAGGGCAAGCCGACGCACTCGAAGCTGTAATCGACGCCGCCGCCGGTCATCTCGCTGATAACCTGCAATTGAACAGGGAACGGAAACACCAACAGGTTAGTCACGAAACCTACAGGGTACATGCAACCACATGATGAGGTTGGATTTAAGCTTACTCCTACCTCACTGACGGAGCTTTTGTCTATCTGCGTTGGATTAACGAAATCCGTCACGCCGAAAGCTTCCCCTGTGATAGAAAAAAGCAGCAATTTTTTTTTCTTCAGATTTGGAGAGGAGAATTTGAAGACATGCTGATGCAAATGGGAAATTTCACTTGCCAACTTTCTCCTTTTCAGGGTTCAGATCTACACCGATAATCTTGGACGCTCCGCACATTTTTGCGCCTTGTGCCACCTGAAAACAATGACAATTAGGTTGGCCTCCACAAGTTACAGTTTGTTCATGCCTATGGTAACTGAGAAGGAGCGGCAGCGACACACGGACGTACCGCCAATCCGACCGATCCCAGACCAAAGATTGCAACTGACGAACCAGGTTCCACCTTGGCCAACCTCCACGCAGCTCCCACACCTGATTGAATTGTATATTTGTATACTGAATCGGTGGAGAATGTATACCAACTGTAAACTCAGGTTGACTAGCCGCAGCCAGCCAGGCTCACCGGTGCCGGCGCCGCAGCCGAGGAGGCAGGCTATCTTGGGCGGGATGGCGGGGTCGACCTTGACGACCTGGGTCACGTCCACGACGGTGTACTCGCTGAAGCTGGACACGGCTAAGAGGTTGTGCAGCGGGTTCCCCTGCGCGTCGCGGAACCGGGTGGTGCCGTCGCGCCGCATCCCGGGGGCCAAGGTGATCGGCACCGAGGAGCAGAGGTTGTTGTGCTCGGACGCGCAGCTGGGGCAGTGGTCGCACTGGCCCAGCAACGTTGGCACCACCGCGTCGCCGGCGGCGAAGCCCTCCACGTGCTCGCCCACGCTCTCCACCACCCTGCATCTCCGCGGAGAAGACGACGCCGTCGTCACTCGTCAGCGGCCGCTTTGCAGCACGCAAGTATTGTATTTCCAATGAACAAATAACAACACGTTGGTGTACGTACCCGTAGGCCTCGTGGCCTAAGATTCTCGGAAACGCTGGCGCCACCTATACGGATGAGGATGAGGATGAAAAAAAACACACTCGGATTGATCAGTATTTGCACATGAACTGCATGCGGCCACCGGGCATTGGGCACCATTTTACCTTAGCTTGCCAGAAGGTGATGTCAGTGTGGCAGAGCGTGGTGCAGACGATCTTGATGCGGATCTCGTACGCCCTCGGCGGGTCGACGACGATCTCCTCGATGGCGAGAGGCTCGCCGGCGGCTCTGCACACCGCCGCTGCATGTTGCCGTCCATTGTTAGAAATTACCAGCAACATTGCAGTACATGGACTGACATCACATCCATGGCGAGCGGAGCGGAAGAACAAGAGCAGGAGTGGACGAGTGGTGGTACCTTTGCAACGGATGGGCTTGGAGCTCTGGTCCTCCATGGCGAGCTGAGCTGGAGACAGCAGTGGATGGCGGCCGAACTGAGATCTCTCTCTGTCTCTGACGCACAACCGAGTCAGGAGCCGGCGAGTAATCGGGCGAGTATAGAATTATAGATATATATACAC
Organism: Panicum hallii; assembly: GCF_002211085.1. Classification (NCBI taxonomy): domain Eukaryota; kingdom Viridiplantae; phylum Streptophyta; class Magnoliopsida; order Poales; family Poaceae; genus Panicum; species Panicum hallii. Next base: position 69,440,734 of record NC_038050.1, on the reverse strand, counting down.
ATCAGCGTGACGCCTGGAACGGCTTTTAGGCTGAGTCCAGCGGACACCGTAAATGGTCCCGTATGCGTAAAAAGCACATCCGACGCCACCGTAGCAGGTTCCGGTAAATACCGTAAGCGGCCTCCTATTTTGCGAATACCTCCCGTGGACGCGTAGCCATGGGTTCTCTCTCTTCTTCGTATTCCACCAGAACCAACCATTTCGGCCCTATCCACACTGACGAGAATGACGACGGAAGCGGACCTTACTTGCTCAGGTTCCGCGGTGCGGCGGGAGCCAACGGCTGGTCACCGCCGGAAAGGGATGCGCCGGCGTATGCGAGCTATTGCTGGAGATAGCGATTTGCTAAGTAGATTTCGCTGGTGGGACCGATGCTTGGAGGCAGTCCGCATTGCGCTGGACTCAGCCTTATTTATCGCTGGCCGCCTAGACCAGCGAAAATTCTCGCCATTTCCGGGCAAAGCCGACGGCGGCGGTTAAAGTTGAATCTAGCTTGCGCAGGCGCGAAACGTGTTTGGGAGCCGTGGTTGGGGAAAAAATAAAACTGAGAGCGCGTTCATATTCATGACGGGACGGGTCCACTGGCCAACTACTGGCGTAGCCGCCTCCCATGATGAGTTAGTTGGCCGGCATGTTGCCAACTACTGCTGCTCTCCTGCATGGGCTCCATCCCGTCGTCGTGCTGGCCGGATGATCCGGCAATTCAGCCCATCCCACTTAATAGCATTAATAGCAAGCGATAGGGTCCACCAGTCCCATATGGGCCTCGGCAGGCGATATTTGATTGGAAAAAGTCCTTTCAACCTCTCTCGGTTATCAACACAATCTGATTTACCCCTCTCAATTAAAAAATTGGATATTTAACACACCAGCTATTGAAATTACAGATGTGACATCGTATCAGCATTTCTACGTAGAGCCACGTCAGCCACGAGGGTAAATTGGACGTGTTGATAGTTCAAAGGGTCAACAGAACTTTATCAAAAAAATATTATAAAATATTTTTCTAAGAAAATATATGTAACAAAAAATTCTAAAATCTGGTTTAGTCTCTTAAAATTCATTTTAGCTCACAAATATATGAAAATAATTTTAGTTTTTCTTTCTAAAGTTATGCTCAATTTATAGTGTCCAGTTAAAAGTTAAAAATTATTGAGATCCTATGATCATACTTTTAAATATTTTCTAAAAATTGGTTCTGATATTTATTGTAAGTGGTCTCAATTTATTTACTATCATCTCCTGAATCGTTTGAACCTCATTTTAGACAAGCTAAACGAGCCGAGTTGAAGCTAACTTCCGTTAAAAATGCCTAATTTTGATTTGGAAATAAAAATGATTTTAATCAAAGCATTTTTGAAAGATCTAATAACTCCTAACTAGGAATCAGAAGATAGAGCATAGTTTTAGAAAGAAGTATGAAACTATCTTTTCATATTTTTTCTATGATGAAATCAGATTAAGGAATTTTAGTTAGTTGCATATGTTTTCTAAGAAAAACATATTTTGTAACTATTTTTTAATAAAGTCTAGTTGACCACCTTAAACTATTAACACAGTCCAATTTACCCCATTGTGGCTCATGTGGCGCTACGTAAGATTGCTGATATGACGCTACGTTGAAAGTGCATTTGGTCCCCTAAGTGGGTTTTGGTGTTGATGACATACAAAATTGAGGAGTTAATAAATTTATCGAGTTATGGACAGGTTAAAATTCAATGAAATAAAAAAGAGCAAGAAAAGACACCAAATTTGCTTAAAGAACGGTATTGAGTTTAAAAGAAGATCTTTTAATACTTTCTATTTTGAATTTGAGTATAAAAAATACCGTACTATTTAAGAGGGATGCGAATGGATAGCATTGAATGTGTCAAAATACTTATTTAAGATGCTAACCATCAAAGACAGACACAGAATCACATATTTATGCATCTAGTTTTCTGACTTATTCAGTGTGTGCCAGAACTTCCTAGTAACTTCTGAAAGGGGGTTTTCAGCTAGGTCGGAAGTTCCGACACCAATCGGAAGTTTCATGTAACTTCTGACAAGCGGTTCTCAGCCAACTGATTTTAGCTAGGTTCCGACCCTGTATCGGAAGTTCCGACAATCACGTATTCTGCACACTAACGGCTAGTTTTTAGGGCTCGGATATTTATACCCCCTCAGCGCCTGCTTCATTTTCTGCTGATCTAATCCGAGTCAAACACCTCCAAGAGCATTTACTACTCCTTCCCAATCCTTTCACGAGCTAATCCTTTAGTTGATTTGAGATAGGGGTCGGGGTGAGAACAAGATTGAGATGTGAGACTTAACCATTTGAGTGTGAGGGCGGCCAAGTTCATCTCAAGAGCACTTGAAGCATTCTCATCCATTGATTCGCGTTTGTTACTCTTGAAGGTTGCTTCTAGACGGTTTGGTGTTGTCCGGTTGAGCGTCCTCTCGTGTGTACCTCGGGCAGTTTGTATTACCCATCCTTTATGGATTTCAAATAGTAAATGACTCAATCCTCTTTTGTGGTTGATTGAGTGAGGTAAAGGGTTAGTGGAAGATCCGGCTCTTTGTGAGCTCCTGAACGGAGACGTTGCTTCCTTAGTGGGAGTGAACTCCGGGAATAAATCTCTTGTGTCTTGTGCTTATTGTATTTATTTAGGTCTTATTAGTCTAGAGTTTATTTTGTGCCGATCTACGTACTCAAATTATTATGCTTGCAAAGTTCACTTGCAGAAATATCCTAGTATCGTTGCTCAACCTTTAATTCAATCAGGTTCGCAGTTTCAAGTTTATTTTTGAATTTCGTATAAGAACTTTCGTTCTGTCAGAAATTCCGGTCTAGAGTAGAAAGTTCCGACTGATTTAATTGCTGCGAAGAATTTTTTAGCTTTTCCAGATATGTCTGTTCACCCCCCTCTAACCATCACCAAGATTCTTTCACGTGTCGGCAAAACCGCCTTTCGAAACCGCCGAGAAGAGTAAATTGGACGATTTCAATAGTTGGAGGTGTCGAATATTTGATTTTTCAATTGAGGAGGATAAATCAGATTGTGTTGATCGTTGTGAGGGGGGTTGGATGGGCTTTTTCCTATTTGATTACCCAAATCGTAGCCCATGGAATGGACCATGCTCGCGCTTAAATGTTAATTCTTTCCCAACCGTTTTCTTAATCATCTTTTGGCACACTCTTTGTTTGTTTAATAGTAATGATACAGTGTTTTCTTAATCATTTTTCCAATTGGTTCCCCAAGCATTTTGCACATTATTTCTCCTCTCCTTTTTCTTTGCTACGTACTGCCATCGCACACAGACCAAACTATCCTGCCTCAAGTCCAACTAACATCCACAACAAGACCACTTCTCATTCCAGCACAGATTAGCCTACCGCAGGTGTGACGCTGGCACGTTACACAATTGCAGCTCTTGAGCTCCACTGCGTTTTTTTTTCTCTTCAAAATGACAATGACATAATACTACACGACCTCGAGAACAGCACATCAGTAAGGCATTCAAACTGAAGCATACTCTACTGCTTTGATTCAGAAATCACAAACTCAGCGGCCGCCGTCACTTCACTTGTCCTTGTCCATCCATATGATGCACCTGAGGCTCTTCCCCTGCAGCAGCAGGTCGAAGGCCGTGTTGATCTCCTGCAGGCCGACTTCGTGCGTGACCAGCCCGTCCAGCTCCAGCTCCTGCACGCATTTGAACAAACATATCAGTGCGTGCCCTGCTCCCAAATGGTAACACTGTCCATGCTTTTTATGTAACCTTGTTCATGCATTTCTGGGCGAGGGTCGGGACGTCGGTCTTGGGCTTGAGCCCGCCGAAGTAGGAGCCCATGACGCACTTGCCGGACAGGAGGTCCAGGGACGGCAGCGAGATTGGCTCGTTGTCCTTCTCCAAGCCCAGGATGATCGTCTTGCCCTTGCCCTGGCGGCACGAACAGCGGCAGTTGTCAGCTCATTTGCATGCACACGGTTGCCTCCGAAATGATGTGCTTGTTCGAAAATGGAGGATGATAAGGCGGGATGCGATGACAATGTTACCGGCTTGGTGCTTGTGAAGGCATCGGTCATCACCGACGACACGCCGATGCACTCGAAGCTGTAGTCGGCGCCACCGCCCGTCAGCTTCGCTATTTCCTGTGTTTAAGCAGGGAACACGAACAAGTGAGTCTAGATCTATCTCTAAATAGCAATCTGTTCATCTTAAAAAAAAAGATAGCAATCTGTTCTTTTTTTTCTTTGTTACATAATGGAATGGAACCTCCAGTCTTTCTTCTTCGAAGCAATCTGTTTTATGCAACTCTGACCATACCTCAGTGACTGAACTGTTGCCCAACTGCGATGGATTAACAAAATGCGTCACACCGAATGATTTCCCTGTCATATGAATATATAGCAAATCTTTTCTTCAGGTTTCAAGTCAAAGAATTTCTGCACCGTATTAACAAAATACAGCAAATGGAAAGGAGGACTTGCCAACTTCCTCTTTGTCAGGGTTCATGTCAACGCCGATAATCTTGGATGCTCCACACATTTTCGCACCTTGCGCCACCTGTACAGTGATTAAGTTTATTTGCTAATCAGCTAGCGCCCATGCATGTCTACGAGCTGAAAGGAAGCATCAGCGACACAGGCTTACCGCTAATCCAACGGACCCCAGCCCGAAGATGACCACTGATGAGCCTGGTTGCACCTTGGCCACCCTCCATGCAGCTCCCACCCCTGCATCAGTTTCAGAGTCAGTGGAAACCATTTCGGTCAGTAGAAGAGAGTACCACACCACCAGCTCGGCAGCTCGCAAACTCGAGCATGCATCTGCTTGTGCTAGGTTCATCACCGGTGCTGCCGCCGCAGCTGAGGAGGCAGGCGAGCTTGGGCGGCACGGCGGGGTCGATCTTGACGACCTGGGTCACGTCCACGACGGTGTACTCGCTGAAGCTGGACACGGCGACCAGGTCGTGCAGGGGGTTCCCATGGGCGTCCCGGAACCTGGTGGTGCCGTCGCGCCGCATCCCGGGGCCAAACACGAACGGCACCGTGGTGCAGAGGTTGTTGTGCTCGGACGCGCAGCCCGGGCAGTGGTCGCACTGCCCCAGGAACGTCGGCACCACCGTGTCGCCGGCGGCGAAGCCCTCCACATGCTCCCCCACGCTCTCCACCACTCTGCACGAGGCGCAGCCCGAGTCGCGTCGACCCCCATGGCCCCATGGAATAGGAAAAAATAGGAGAAATTCACAATGGACGTACCCGTAGGCTTCGTGTCCTAAGATTCTTGGAAAAGCCGTCGCTACCTGAGATGAAAATAGGAACAATCACTGAATCAGAAAGAACTGGATAGTTCAGGGTACGACGACTGGATTGAAGTTCTGAAGACAGAGCTTTGTGTGGCAGCTACTAGTATACTCGCCTTGGCGCGCCAGAAGGTGATGTCACTGTGGCAGAGGGAGGTGCAGACGATCTTGATGCGGATCTCGTACGCTTTCGGTGGATCGACGATGATCTCCTCGACGATGAGCGGCTCGCCGGCGACTCTGCACACCGCAGCTGCTTGTTGCCACGCATGGCCATGCATGACCCGGAGACGTCGATGGTTAGAGATTGAGCCGTAGATTATTAAATAATGAGCAGCCATGTAGGCTATAATGCTATATACGTAGCACGCATGCTGGTTGGGCTAGCCTGGTGGCACCTTTGCAGCGGATGGGCTTGGGGCTCTGGTCTTCCATGGAGTGGAGAGTTACGCTGGAAGATCTGGAGACTTGCTCGAGAGGAGATCTGGCAGCTTGAGGAAAGAATGCGAACTCGCGAGAGCTGAGCCGCAGGGAGAAAGCGAAGGCAGACTAGGATGATGTACACACCATGCGTTTGTCCTGTCCCTGCCCTCTGTGATTCCGGACACTTCGTGGGTGCTCTGGTAACCAGGGGTTGTGGTCCGCAGCTCTGTAGCGCCACTGGGAATTGACGTTTGAAAAAGACGGCAAATCATTGCTGCCACTCCATCGTTTCAAACGTGGCTGCGGCGTCCAGAACTTATCCAAGAGACTCCGTGCTTCAGCTTCACGCACGCACGGCCCAGAACGTCGAGATCTTTGCCAGCCAGCCGATCGGCGATCGCTAGGCTGCTACGGCAGAGCAGGAGAGCTTCGTGTCATGAAGGCCGGCCGCCGGCGACGTAGGCAGAACTGCTAGACCGACGGCGGAGCAGCGCTGGAACTAGATCGTGGTCCCCTCAGGCATCAGCTGCTCGCTCTGATGTGGATCGACAGTGCTCGGCGGACAGCGGACAGTGGCTAGATCGGCGCGTGCTGCATGCGTCGCGGTCCAGTCCCAGCTGTGGTGGGTTCGGCTGCTGCCAAATTGGTTGGCCATACATGTTTGCCTTGTGAGAAAGAGCTGGGGCGCTGGGCCTGCGGGTATCTTTCTGCTGGATGGTGCCGTGGTGGTAGCGATCGACGTGCTGGGCTGGGCTCTCTGGCGGTTGTAAAATTGTTAAGCCTGCTAAACTGCTGCTGGGCTGATAATGCCTCGCGATAGTTTGGCAGTTTAGCCCAGTCCACTGAAGGCTCAAAAGTTAGCGGGCTTTGTCCCATTGGGCCTCAGAGAGCCGGTCCGTATTGTTTATCTGGACCGAATTCTAATTCTAACATAGCCGATTTATTGCTGACATTTTGCAGCATCTTCGCTCCATAGCAGACACTCGGCGATTCGGACCCGTTTCGTATCTTTCATCGCTTTTTTCCAAAGAGAAAAAAAAAAGAGAAAATGGTTTGTTAAGCGCTCTGCATATTCTTGCCTCCCCTCTTTTTGTACGGGACGTCTCCTCTCCCTTGGATGCCTACTGCAATTGCACGCACGTAATCTAACAGGACCCCATGACCACTCCCTTTCCAGCTCGAAGAGACTGGATCGCGGTTCGTCATTCACGCCCACTAACAGCCACCAAACCGCTTTTTAACACTTTATTTTTGTACGAGCAAGCGAAGTTTAGTTTTTGTTCAAATGCGCACGATGTGCGGCGCTCTTCGTACTAGTACCTTTTTTTCCCCCTCTAAGTACTCTAGCTACGGCGCAAAGACTTGGCGAGGGGGCATCATGCCCATGAACTCGCTCAAAGCCTCAAACGAATTCGTAATCCTAGTGATGATAAGAGCATACGCCATTTCGTTATTTGGCTCACAGAGGTCCTTTTCTGCCCTGCACTGTAATGAGGTGAATTAGAAAATCTTTTGCAGATAATTCGATTAGATTCTCGACTAGTATTACGTACGCACTCCCTCCAGCTGGCTAGCCCCATCTGAAGGGACGGTTCTGCCCTCGGCCGGTCAAAGACACCCTTTCGGTCAAAGCAGAGCTTCCCGTGCGTGCTGTCGTTTTTTTAAAAGCCCGGAAAGCGATCGGAGTCTAAACAAAACGGCACCCCGATTACGGCCTTCACATCAGTCACATGGCCCCGCTAGTGCTTGCTGATCGCCCCTCGTAATCTCTCGGGACCTGTCTTTTACGCATCGCGTCCCCTTCCATTCGAGCACATCTTTTCACCTCCATCGATGGCTTAGGCGCTTAGCTGCTTAGTAGGTTAGGCTAATCCCAGCAGTAGCGGCAGTAGATTACCTTTACTTGCCGCTGCTCCTTCTTCTTCGACTGCTTTTTCGCGGCAGTATCTTACTTTGATGGCGTGTAGGTGGTGGTCCAGCGCCCTGTGGATCGTGTGGTCGTACGGTTTCTTGTTGCGGCAGTGATTGCTTCTGGGGCCATGGCCAATCTGGCTGCTGCTTCTGCTGAAAATGTCGCTCAGAGCAGCAGTGATCACCACAAAAATGTCCGTCCTCAATTTTTCATCAGCCAGGTTTGGTTTCTCTGTTGTTCTTCGTCAAGCTATCATAACAGAGCCCAATAATCTCCACATTAACAGGATGATTAGTGGTCAATAATTTGTTAATAAAAGAAATCAGGAATTCAGAGGGAAGAACACAAACGTAGAAACCTCGCGAAACTGTGCGTGCGTTCGACATGCGAAATGCTCCAGAATTTCGCAGGGCATCCACGGACGGAGGAGACGGAGAGCGGCTGAGGCGCTGCGCACCCACCAGTCGGCTCGGCTGTGGGTAGCCAGACACTGCTACCACCGCACTGCCCACTGCTCCTCTTTTGGTTTGCCCCAGAAGAGAAGAGCCTGTCGCCTATCCATCCATCCGCGGCCTCCCTCGCTCTCCCCAAATCCCAATCTCCCACTGCGCCTCCTCCTCGACTTCCGCCAATCCGCCATGGTCATGGACAAGCCCAACCTCCCGCAGCCGCCGCCGCCGTCCTCGGCCTCCGCGGCTGCCTCCTCGCTCAAGTCCCTCAACAAGGCCTCCTACAAGATCTCCAAGCAGTCGTCCTCCGCCTCCGCCTCTTCTGCTCCCGCATCCGCCTCGGCTTCCGCCATGAGGGCGCCGTCCCCTCCGCCGCCGCGCGCGTCTCCTCCGCTCCCGCCGGCGCCGCTGGCGCAGGCGTCCTCCGTCCCCGCCGACCACCCGCCTCCCCAGCCCCCGGTCTACAACATCGACAAGTCCGACTTCCGCGACGTCGTGCAGAAGCTCACCGGCTCGCCGTCCCACCTCCTCCCGCCCCAGGCCCCGGCCGCCCCCGCCCCCGCCCCCGCCGCGGTCATGGCGCCGCCTCCGCCCATAATGGCGCCGCCTCCGCCTCCCATCATGGCGCCTCCGCCGCCGCCGACGGCGATACCCTCCCGCCTCCACCGTATCCGGCCGCCGCCGCTGGCCCCGCCGCGCCCGCCGCCCATCCTGCCGCCGGCACCGCCGGCGCTCTCCCCGCTCCCGCCGCTCCCGGCGGTCTGCATGACCGCGGAGTCGCCCATCTCTGCCTACATGCGCCGCCTCCGCGGGATGCCCTCGCCGATCCACGTGCCGACGTCGCCGCTCGGGTTCGGGTGCCTGCCCTCGCCGCGGACGCCGCCCTCGCCCGGCGTGGCGATGCCGGCCACCAGCCCCCGCGTCCGCGACCCGTGACCCAGGAAGCCACCGATGCATCCGCCGCCCGATGTGTAGATACGGCTGGTGTAGGAGAGATCTGGCGAGGCGGCGGCGACAAAAGGAGGAAGCAGTAATACAATCACATTCTGTTAGCTCCAACTCAAACCTTAGCTCAAAAATTCTTTTTTTCCCCCTAGCGTGCTCCTACCTGCCTTGATATTTTGTTGGTGTATATGGGAGATGCGGCGTTTGGCAGCAAATGGATTGCTCATCTTTGGCTAATTTTTTGTAACAAAGTTTATGCAATACTATGTATGGCAGAATCTCATATGCAGAATTTGTTTAGGATTATGATATTATCTTCAATAGGACTCATCAACTCTTGCCTGGCTACTCTTGCAGTAAACTTATTTGAGCTAGCTTACAATGTTCCTGCTTGTGAGTTCCAAAGGGTAGGGACTAATCCAATCTGGCTTGTTCTGCATGTGATTCGACCTATAAACTTGGTCTTTGTTCTGGGGTTGATATTTGGATCCTCATCATGATAGATTTTGTTCGGTAGGCAATTGCAATTAAGCTTCGGTTTCTGGTGCGACATGGACGTCGTTTGTTTTGTGGTGTACGATGGCTCATCTTATTATGATCACATGAATTGTAAAGCATGTTTGGTGACACATCGCCGTTTGGCCCTGCCTTTTCTCTTGTTAATCATGGGCTGTATTTGTTTATCATGAATCATGGTTATTATATTAGCTTTTGCGCTGGGCATTGAACACCCCAGAACTTCCAGGGGCAATTAGCCACAAGACCAGCCCCATCATGCTTCCTACTATTGGTAATGTCAGTGATGCTATCTAATGCAATTGAGCTGGTAGGATCGGTTGAAATGCTGGCTGTTTGATAAGCATTTGTTATGTCAATATTTTTGGTCACTGAATGACTGGTAAGAGTAAATAAAAAAAAATCTCTGTTTTCCCATTGCTTTTTTACCTTCCATAATCTTTGGTCAAGACACAAGCTGTCGACGTTGCACCAAAGGTGTTTCTTTGGCTGATGAATGTGGGATATGCCTTTGCACACTTGCTAAGTTTGTGGTCAAATGGGAGGTGAGGTGCTCCACTTAGGAGAATTCTACTGTGAACCAAGTTGATTCAAAAGCGGGAGCTGAGAAGCACAGATGTCCATTTCTGTCAAAGATCGATGACAGGGCAATAGTTACTTCAAGTCCAATTGGAAAGTGATGTGCTGAGAGGATGCCGGTGTTTTTTCTCTTCCTGTATCTGGCGCCTGTACAGTCAAAACAATGAATTCCTGATGTATTTTTGTCGTCAGAATGCGATTCATACCAGTAATATTTCTCTTTCGATTTTCTTTCCTCCCCAGCTTCCCTGCTATCTTTCACAGTTTGCCAACGCCATCCAGGTTGGATTCATGCCGGGCTCTGTGATTCCTGCGCATCACGTTGTGTGAGCATGTCCTTGACTGCGTGTCAGTGTAAGGATTGGCCAGTACTTATGGGGAACACTTGCAGCTGTAGTAGTTGTAGCCTTGTCTTCTCTCAAGATGACTGCGTATTTGCATTTTGTTTTACATGTTTGGTTGTATTAACATTGTTTACTTGTCCGGACAAAGAGATGAAACAAGACATTGCAATTACAAACCCTGCACGGTAGCTAGCTAACCACCAACCAAGGAAGGCAAAATGTGAGAGACAGCGGCGTGTGAAATCCCCACATATCTACATGGCCAGTTGGTACGTTTGTACAGAGAAGTAATGCTTGAACATGACTCGTCCTGGCTTGGAATTCAATTCATATTGGGATCCTCCTATACGGCTATATGTGCAACGGCAACCTGACCGTGCATGAGCCAGCCGAGCCGGTCAAAGCGTAGAAGACGTGCAACTTGGGCAAAAACCGGATGCTGAAGCAAGCCAACTCACAGGCACCAAACGTCGGAACCTCCTCGTTCACTCAAGCAGCAACAGCGACTTGCCGTCCAATACGGCCCAGTGGACATTGAGTACCTCCCTGGCATTTCCTCTCCATTTCTTGGCAGATCTGCCCCAGTTCAGTACTGCACCCATTCTCAGCGTTCAGTCTGTTCTGTCGCTGAATCAGAAGTTCAGAACGCAATGGAAGGCTGTGGGTGGTGCGGTGCAGCTCTCTGCTCTGGATCCTCTCATGGATTTCTGGGTTGCTCATCTGTCAGGCTAGTATACCATTCCGGGACAAGACCAAACCACAAGCCAGCGCCATCCCAAACAGAGCGTGCAGTCGCACACAGTAGTACTTCGCCATGAAAATCTTAGCATTGTCCTGAAGGCGCAATCTCAAACTGCATCAGTGCAAAACGGCTTCATTTTTCAGAGAAAGGCTGATGAGAAGAGAAATATATTCACCTCGTGATTTTTCAGCACATAATCCACAACCAATTTGCCCACTGGTAGAGTAAGGGCACAAAGGACCTGAAATATTTGCAGTGATGGTTGAGGTAGATGTTCATGGGTCAATATTTGAAGCACCCTGCAAAAGACTCTGTGAAGCACTATGGTTCAGTAGCTTACAGTGCAAGCTGATGGAAGAGCTTTGCATACGCCAAATGCTGCCAAGAGAATGTAAAGCATGGCAATAGCAACCATCACTATTCGTGATCCTGCTTCAGTGCCAACTCTTACCTGTTTGCAAATTCACATACAAACAACCCTTGTTATGGTTAAATAAAAACAGAGGCGAGTAACAAGTGCCTAAGCAATTTAGAACTTGAAAATCTCGAGATAGAACAATTACCAGGGGAGACATCTTCCCAACAGCAAGATCTCCATCAATCTATAGAATATAAGGGGATATCTGCTGTAAGGATTTTGTCCATAGATATCGAAGTGATAGTGCAACACTACAATGGGCATTTTTATGTCAAGTCAGAATTTTACCTGATGAAAATGGCTGCAGAAGAGTATCAAAGTAGTTGTCAACCCAACAAGGACTGATGAAGCTATAACTGTTTTGGTGAGAGGGAGCAGTGCTGTTCCGCTGACGTATTACAGAATTTCAAGAGAAACCAATTAGACTGAATTTCAAGTGAATTAATATTATCTTTAATTATGTTGTACTGCAACAATTGATGTTTGGGGAACTTATTGATATTACCTTGAAATATTTACATTGCTGCTTGAGAAGTAGAAAGCTGTGGTTGCCAATGGACCAAAAGCAGCAAAACATAAAGGCTCACCTAGTCCTTGGTAGCTTAATCGAAATGGAGGACACTGAGAAATCGCACATAGTCAGAATAATGAAAGTAAACAGTGCAACTATTACAGTTGCTCCTTGAATAGTAACACATGGTTTAAATACTACCATGTGTTCAAGAACTCAAAGTCAAATACGAAGAGGCAAGTGCGTATATGGTCTGACTAATGACACAGAACATTTAGATATACACGAGTTCCTTGAAAGGCAGGAACGAGATATTACTACCTGATAAACATAACCACAGAAGATTGCACACGTCACCAGGAAGATGAATCTAGCATCACCGGCTTCCGCAAAGGCCCAAAATAGCCCAGCAAAGCCGAGGAAAAGAGAAACATTTGCAGCATTTTGTGTCACTGCTCGACTGCATGGTCAGATTTTACATCTTAACATCAAGCTGCGTCACTTCTAAAACAAACCCTTCAAGCGATTTATAATGTTATCTCTGAAACATGTGCACAGTACCTGCCAATAATGTTAACAACAGATTCTTTCTTGTTCTTGTCAGCCCCAGTATCCGAATCAAAGACATCATTGCTGCAATGAAGTCAAACAAAGGACTTAGACTTCTGGAATCTCCATTCTACGTTTTTCAGCTAATAGATACGATAAGTCTAAGTCCATTTTCGAGAAATCGGCATCACATTGAAAACGATGTTTTATTAAAAAAAAATTTTACCTCAGATTGAGCCAAGTGATCACAAGGACTGCCGCTGCCAAGATAATAAAATAGCGTTTGGCAAAGAATAGGCCTGCGTGATGATAAGCACAGGCGCTCCCTACCTGCAAGAACCTTAAATGTGAATGTGTGTAAAAAGGGCAAAGGCATCTGAAATTGCAAACCATGTGCATGATCAGTGTGAAACATCTTGAATTCCAGGCATCCAATTCGGAATATTGAAAATGGAAAAATTTCTAAATTTCTGATACGGTTGCCATAACAATACATTAATCCCAACTGTTTGCTTTGACAATACACGCAATCACATTAGCGAGGCTGCGCGTCGTCGTATAAGACTCACCGTGAGTGGCACGAGCGCCACGGAGTAGATGGGCAGCTTGGCCGCCCTCCATAGCAGCGTCGCGCGTGGCAGCTCACCGGCCTCCCCGGATTCACCGGAAGCGGCTGCGGCCGAGCACCGAGCTCGCCGGAGAGCGCTCGGCCTTCTCGCGGCGGCAGTGGCGACGCTGCCACGGCGAGGCGAAGGCGCGAGGGGGGAGACGAGGAGAGGCGCGAGGGCAATGCCGGCGAGCGGCATCTGCCGAGGCGGCGCGGGCGCTGGGGCTGGGAGCGCGAGTCCGGGAGAGCTCAGGCGCGGCGTTCCATCGAGCGCGTCGCGGGCGCCGGCGTCGTCCGGGAGCGGCGGAGGTGCTCTCGCTGGGCCTGCCTGGATAAGGCTGGGCGAAAAGCGATAGCGAAGCCGCGGACGAGGTAGGCAGGGGCGGGTGAGTGGTGACAGGTGAACGTCACGGCTCACGGTTGAGCCCCGAGCACCCTTTTTCGAATCCAAGTATCCAACGGCGGGGAGGCGCTCCACGTCGTCGAATCGGTGTCTGGCAACCCTTCGATTCGGTACACGGCTGTTTGAAACTGAACAGAGCAGTGCCCGTGCAAAACCTTGGGCACCGGCGCACCGGGTGGCTCAGCGCTTCGCCGTGGTCCTCAGCTGCCGTCCTGCCCAGCTCCCGTGCTTGCTGCGGCATCGCGGAGGTGTTTGGGCCATGCCGAATCATCTGTTGTAGTTCTGTACGCAGGTCGAAACCATGTGCTGCACCTGCACGGCGGCGCGACGGCGGCCTTGGCCATGCGTCCACCGATCCACCGGCACCGCGACGGCGCGACACCAGCGCCATTTTCACCCATGCGGCCGTGCTCTCGCGTACAGCCATCGATCGGCAGCTGGCATAGGATGGGCAGGCATCGGCAATGCCAGAGCACGATACTGACTGAATGCCGCTGCGAGACAGACCCGTGAGTTCCCTCCCGGTAAACGGCCGAACGCGCCGAGCCAGCCCGTGTGGCTGGAGGGACGCCACCGGCCAGTATGGTCTGGTCTGGCACGACCCGGCGGCGGTCCGCCACACCTGCTTGCGTAGTTGCGTGTGCGGCTCCGTTCGCGGGGGGAATGCACGCTGAACCTCGTGCGTTCCACGGCTGCTGAGGGCGAGCGACGCCGTGGTTTGGTCTCTGCTGCGAGACAGCGAATCTGCTTTGGCGTTTTGTATGGGCCGTGAGAGACGCTCATGGGCAAAACTAGCAACGGGCCGTTGGACTCTGCTGGCACCGGCCCCTCTACGCCGCGTGAATTGTACATCTTTTTTCCCCTCGTCTGAAATGTACATCATTTCACTGACTTTATTCAAAGTTACGCTTGCTCCTACATGCACTTGCAAAAGCAGGTCTGCGCGTAGCAGCACATCGGCCAGAGATGAAAAGTGTCATCCGATTATTTTTCTTTCGGACAAACCTCATCCTACGAAGACTTCTCTAACAAGCAGTAAATGTTTGTAATCGGAAAAAAAGCAGTAAACGTCAAGACTCAAAAACACCAACGCACCAAAAAAAATCCTACTGCTCAGCACTGAATCTGAATCATCCATGCAGTCACCAGTTACAGATTTTACATGGCACGATTTGTTCGCTAGCCACGTGCTTGAAAGGAAGCCACTTCCGAGCCCCTGAACCGGTCGCCTATTCCTCAGTTTAGTACCACCTCGCTACCCAGGCAGAGAACCACCAGCTTAAAATGTTCTGCTGCGCAGCTCGTTCTCGCCGAGCTCCGTAGCGCGGGCTTGTAACCCTAGTGGGGGGCATCAAGGTGGTGTGGATGTTTGGTGCGGACTCTAGGGGCCTGGGTCTGTGTTGTGTCTTAGCTGGCCTGCCCTTTCCAAGTTGGTAGTGGCCCGTGGGGACTTAGGCGAAAGCTTTGGGCCTCCCTGGACCTGAAGTAGGCAGGAACGGCGTGAGGCTGGCTTTCACAGAGCAGCGATCACTGCCCGCTTCCAACGGTGGAAGGATAACAGGCTGCTGCACCACTGGCCCGCTGCAGGCCCAGGGTCCTACTGAACAGACCACCATCTTTTTTTTGTAAATAATTGTTTTTTACCCCTGCTGACATGATTTTCTCAATCTTCTGGCCCCCATTATTTCTATTATTTTCCTCCATCTTTTTTGTTAATAAGTATTTTTTACCCCCGTTGACATGATTTTCTCAATCTTCTGGCTCCCATTATTTCTATTCTTTTCCTCCGTCTTTTTTGTTAATCATTTTTTTTTGCCCCCGCTGATATGATTTTCTCAATCTTCTGGCTCCCATTGTTTCTATTCTTTTTCCCTCGTCTTACTATACGAGATCATTTTCCATATCTTCTAGCCTATTATCCGAGCTGATTGTGCTGCTTGTTACGTAGAACAACCATGTGTACGTTAAAAGTGCATTTAGGGGATGGGTTCTTTCTTGGACACGGTAAAGTGCATTTGACATCATCGGAAAACAAAATGATATCTCGAATATTTCCAGCAGGGAAAAAATGTATCAATTGGAGAACAATAACACATCCTTCCCCTCATGTCACAATTGTGACAAAATCTAAGATACAACAGTGTTTCAACACAATCAACCCGCCAAAATCTGAGTATTTCAGCAGGGATATACAACCAAAACAATATTGCAGGAATATATTCAACACACCCAACACCGAATGTAGAAGCATCACATGGAACTACAGCATTTGCTCTTCGGGATTTCCTGCGCCGGACCTGGGACAAGGACCTTCTTCCCTGGCATTGCTGGGGCAGCCCCATTGCTCTTTGGCTCGGACACCATGTTCTTCTTGCTGTGGATTTTGAAGATCTCTGTCAAGACAGTTTGGAAAGCACTCTCTACGTTTGTTGCCTGGAGTGCAGAGGTCTCCAGGAAGAAGAGGTTCTCCTTCTCAGCAAACTCCTTGGCATCCTCAGTACTCACCGCTCGCTGCTCCTCAAGGTCGCTCTTGTTGCCAACTAGCATTATCACTATGTTCTTGTCAGCATGGGCACGGAGTTCATCTAGCCACCGTGGTATATGATCAAAGCTCTGGCGCCTGGTGATGTCATAAACCAGCAGAGCTCCCAGTGCCCCTCTGTAGTATGCACTTGTCACAGCCCTATATCTGCAATAGTTGGGTGTAGTCAGCATGAGCGTTCGTGAAGAAAAAGCCAAAACAAGTGATGAAGGAAGGTTCAAAGATCCACAGCATTAAAAATCAGAACCTAAAACAGTAGCACATGAAATACTTTTCATAAGTCAGAGAGTCAGCTCCCACTGATCAGAATGCTAGTAGATGGGTAATTTGGTATTAGGATAACCTCACAGAATCAATGATACTAGTAAGGGTGACTTCATGCGTAGTACCTAATTATGTCAACTCGGCAATCTTCCCATCATAAAGGTTTCCAACAAACAAATTCTCTTTAAAGGCTGTAAATTGTTGCAGAGCATTTCATAGTACACCCTGCAGGTTTATTCATTTGTTGTACAACAAAATTGCCAGAACTTTTAAAAGGATATTGCCAATTCGTGCATTGAAGTCTCTCAGGTATCAGACAGCAGATAAGCAAAGTACAAGGTAACTGCAAGTAACTCAGAATTTGATTTTTCGCAAAAAGAAAAAAACTCAGAATTTGATTAATCTTGTTCCCATCTACTCAAGATCAGGCTGTCAAACAACTTCTATCAATGCAGAACTACTACCAACTATATGACACATTTACTTTCTCAATTACGGTTTCTAAAACCACAGAGTAAGTAGGAGCCAACAGAAATGGTTGGGTTTCATCCATCCTCGTAAGTAAAACTAACTGAATCTTTCGCATAACTTTGGCAAGCACTCCACCGTAAGCATGGAGTTGCCAGATTTATTCACGTAAGCTTCATTGTATTGTGCTGGTGAGGTATGTGGGAACACCGCAAAAAAAAGCAATCATTTTTTCTTTTTAAAAAGGCAAACATTTCTTTTTCGCAAACGTGCTCAGCATGTATTTCATTAAGAGGAAGAGAATTACAGCGACGCGACTATGGGAGAACCCCAGAAGCGCAAATTACAACCTACCACATAGACAGTGGTAGCCAAAGAGAACATCAACAAAGCAAGAAACTCCCCAACGCACAACCACCCACCAGACAACAGCGGAAGCCCTGCGGAAGAAAAGGATGTACCAAGCCTACTCGCTAAAAGTCACCTAAACGACCGGCCGAACGATGAGAGGCCAACCGAGGTAGGTTGCGGGGGGCAAAGCAAGGCGATGCCTCCAAAAAGGTAGTGATGCTAATAACCACACCGTCATCTGTCCGGCCAAGCGGACCGGTTTTCACTTGGCTAAACAGGAATCTAGTGGCTGTGACAATGCCTCTAGCAAGGTAAACTACATCAGTGGATGTAGCCATTGTCAGCGTCGGCAATCGCCGGCACAGAGCTTTCGCTCATGGCACCCCAAATCCCAACACCGCCCGTAACACCACGGCAACCTAGCAGGCAACTCAAGCAACAGAGGTGACAAAAGGCGAGCAGGCCATGGTGACGATGAAGATCGTAAACACGCAGGGCACAGACGATAGGCAAGCCCTCCCCGGCAGCGCAAGGAAGACGGCAACACTCCCTAGTGCAGAGCAGAGTCGACGACAGACGTTCCCGACGGAAGCGAGAGCGGCGCAGGAGCACGGCGACGACCGATGCATGGGTGGCACAGGCAGCAGGCAAAGTGGGGCAACCAGCGGAGGGCAGCCCACACCAGCAGCGCGTAGATTCCGACCTCAGCGGGAGGCGACCGAAGCGACGGGGCGACCGGCAACGAAATACTGCGGCACACATCGGCGGCGGCTGGCAGCCACCACCAGCAGCAAGAAAGTGCCCATCCCGGTCCGGGAGAGTAGATCCGGACCCGGGGAGAGCGGATCCGGCGGTGAGCATGCGAACAGCCCACGCCGGCAACGCGGACGACCAGGCGAGCCGAGAGGGCCGAGGGCAAACAGTGTGGGGGAAGACGCGTGGGGGAGAGGAGAGCAGAGAAGGGCGCGTGGGAGGCCGGCTTCGGCCCCGCCGCCGCCGCCGCGACCGGCCGGGCCGGCGGCGGCGGCCGACGGGCTGGGTCTTCAGGAGCTGGGGGCGGCGCACTCGTCGCCCCCGAATCGCCCCGAGGAGAGCGACGCGGGGATCGGGGTGGGGGGGATTGGATCAGCCATTTCCGCAGTAGAGATCCACCATTGCGCTCAACGTTTCTGGTACAGCCTACAGCTACAGACCATAGAGATCTAATGTGCGAGAGGAACAGGTTGAAAAAGCATGATTTGTGCACGAGATCAGTGGCTACAGCTACTGACTTCATTCAAAGTTACGCTTGTACCTCTCCTGGCCTGCGGTGTCCCAGATCTGGGCCTTGACGCTCCTGTGGTCGATGACGAGGGTGCGGGTCTGGAACTCGACCCCGATGGTGGCCTTGGAGTCGAGGCTGAACTCGTTGCGGGCGAAGCGGGCCAGGATCTGCGACTTGCCCACCGCCGAGTCGCCGATCAGCACCACCTTGAAGACGTAGTCCACCTTCTCCCCGGCCCCCGCCATGCCCTTGCCCGGTGCCGCTCCGGCTCTGCTTCGGCTCCGGGGGTCGGGAAAGGAGAGGAGGCAGCGGCGCTAGTGGAGAGAGTAGTGTGCTTTGGTTTATGATTTTTGAAAGCGGGCGAGACGACACCGGTCTTGCAAGCCTGTGACTGTGAGGTGACCGGGGAGGGAGCTCGGGAGTTGGTGCCGGTAGCCTGCTGGTGCTGGATTTCCTCGACGCGCTGACGAAACTACCCCTGAGTCTCCCCGTCTCACCGAACTAGCACTGGCGATTTCTGCGTCGTGTTGAGTGTCGCACACTCAGCGGTCAAGGTCATTTCAGCTAGGGTTTTGTTTTGTGATGTACGCAATTGCCACATTAAAACTTCGGTTAACTTTCTGTGGGTGCGTGTGTTGTGCTGATGCTTGGCGAAAAAACGAGCACCATCCGATAGGAATTTTGGAGTGAACCTGATCGCAACCTGTCGTAATGATTCTTTGGACCCGATTACGGCCTCGTTTCTTCTCAATTCATAAACGCAGGCACCTTTCGGTAAAAACTAAAAGAGAGAGGAGGAAAAAAAAAACCCAGCGGCGTGCGGCAACGCCATGATGTAGTCATGCCGGCAGCACTAAGCAGCGGGCGTGGACGGCACGCTAGATTTGGACGTCCATGCCGTGCTGCCTGCTTCGCGCGGGCATGCTCGGTTTTCGCTCGCTCCGAGAGCAGGAAGAACTTGCTCGTGCACCGCGCCGGCCGGCCCTCGTGCCGTGAAGAGCTAGCCGTCCTGCTGTGCGGGACGGGTTGGCTGCCGGCTGCGCCCGCGCTGCGAAGTGGCAGTCGGCAGCATGGGGAATTCGGCATGGCGAAGAGCGCAACCCGGGGCAGGCAGGTTGAGCACAGCTCTTGGCAGACAAGCAACTGAACACAAGTACCGCCGTGTGGACATGTTCCGGAGTGCTTGATTCTCGAGTGGATTCAGGCGGGATTGATGCTCAGTGTTCGAGTAGATTGGTTCTCTCTTGTTTGCGAATGCCAGGCTCTGCTCCGGTCGGCCGTCGTCGTCTGCGATTGTACCTGCGTGACGTGAAGCAAGGCCATCCCGAAGCTCTCCTCGCTCGGTAGCAACCTTTCTGCCGGCACCACGCCAGGCTGGGATTTACGTGCGTGGTCGGCGTTTGGTGGGCACGGCAAGTCCTCGATCGAAAACCAATGCAACAGGCATGACGGCGAAAGACACGACACCGGCGACGGCCGCCGGTACGCATGCATCTGGTCCAAACTGCCGGCAGGGAGAGCAGCATCGGCGGCGCGCGTTGCACGCGGGGCCGCGCAAGGAACCTCTGCTCTAAAGTCCTTCGACCATGCTTGTACCAGCGGAAGAACGGCCGCGCCACGGACGGGATCACCGCCTCCAGACCTCCTCCTGACCGGTGGTAGGCTGCGCCGGCGAGGCTGCAGGCCTGCTGCCTGCCTGCCGCGCGCGCGCGAGGAAGGAGAAAGGCGCAGCAGCTGCGCAGAAGGATGGATCGACGAAGACGACGTCGCGTGCTCCGGGTGCGCCCGCCCCGGTGGCGAGGTGTGGCCGGACGCCCCCATCCAGAAATTCCTCTATTTTCTTTCTCCCTGCACAGATCGTATCGAAGTCTGAAATTCCTTGTGATGGCGGCTAGCTTTGTCCTACCTTCACATGATTTTTCTCGCGATTTTTGCGCGTCCGTAACCCCGTGAAGTTGCGATTTTATTTGGATCTCGGGGTGGACGGTATTTCGTTTACCGTCCACCCCTGCAGAAACTTCTCTATTTTCTTTCTCCCTGCACAGATCATATCGGAACCTGAAATCTCTTGTGATACCGAGTCACTTAATCCCCTGCTCACATGTTTTTTTATCACGATTTTTGTGCACCTCTAGACCTGTGAAATTGCAAAAAAAAAATCTCGGGATGGACAGTGTTCCGTTTACCGTCCACCTCTTGCAGCAATTTCACCTTTCTCGCTCTCCCGCTACAGATCGCTTCGGAGAGTGAAACTTCGTGTGATGTTGAATACCCTCGTTGCCCGATCACACGAATTTTCTCATGATTTATGCGCTTCCGTACCTCCGCCAAATCAAGATTTTCTTGATCGGCGTTTGGTTCACCAGCGCCATAGATTGTTCTGTTAATTTTCTTGGATCGGCTACTACGCGATTAGATTAGGAGATGTCTTGCGCTACTAACAAAAATAATGAACAGAGAGAGACAGGGAAGAGGCACGCGCATACCTTCGTGCCCTTGGGCGGCGGCTGGCGTAGGCGTGCCCACCATGGTGGTGTAGTGCGGGAACTCGCGGTGGTCGAGCCGAAGGTGTTCGTGCTCGCGGTGGCCGAAGGTGCGGTCGCGTCCGTGGGCTCGGGGTCGAGGCAGAGGGCGCCGAAGATGGCCGGAGTGGAGCTTCCCGCCGCTACCGCGCACAAACTAGATCGGCTAGGTTTGTCTTGTCGGTGGGGTGGCGGCGGCCGGTGAATCTCGCGTCCCGTGCCGCTGGCCCCCACCTGTCCTTTATAGCGCGGCGCGACGGGGGCCCACCAGCTAGGAAAGAGCTGGAGCGCCCCCGATCAGGGCGCAGAGGTGAGTAGGCCCTTCGGGCCCGTTAGGGTCCGATGGCCTAGGGAGATCAAAAACTAACAGTCTCCCCTTGTGGAAGTACACCTAGAGGGGGGGTGAATAGGCGTTCGTCGCTTAAAACCTGCACACAGAAAACTCAGCCCGAGGCTGCCTGGCGGATTGTCCGCTGGGAGTGTCCGCTGGGCACTTCCAACGTCCGCTGGGAGGTCTCAGGAATGGAATGCAATCTTTCGAAGAATAAAACTTGTATACCAAAATCCACTTGAATAGAAAGACTCTAAAACAAGTGAGGAACACTAAATGCGGAAGAAATCTAGCTCAAAGTACACAAGTAGATCGGGCAAGAATATTGGATGAAGGTAGGAATAACAAAAATACTAGGATGAAATAAGATAATCAAGCATAAGAGACACAAGATTTTCACCCGAGGTTCGAATCCACTCAAGAATTCTACGTCCCCGTTGAGGAGTCCACAAAAGACCGGGTTTCTCTCAACCCTTTCCTCTCTCAAGCAACCACAAAGGTCAAACTTGAGCTTTTCACTAGCAACAAGGGTAATACAAACTTCTCAATCCAACCACACCACGAATTGGTTGTTCTTGAGCACCTCTAACCGTCTAGGAGCCAAGCTCCAAGAGTAATAGATGTGGAAAGCGATGGAGAGTGCCAAGAGTTGCCTAAGAGAGGTGAATCTCTTGGGGAGAACTTGAATCTTGCTCGGATCTTGCTCAAACCAAACCCTACATCAAAGATTTGAAGTGGAGAAGCTAGAGTTTCACTTTGAGGAGCTTTGGAGTGCTTAGAATATGCTTGAAACTCGATTTCACTGGTTGGGCAAGTCATCTTCACGTTTGGGTCGTGGGGGGTATAAATAGTGCCTTACAAAAACTAGACGTTAGGCTGTTTTTAGTGACCTAGCGGACTGTCCGCCAGGCCTGGCGGACTGTCCATCAGGAAGTCTCGGGTGTAGGCTGTTTTTAGAGCCCGGGCGGACTGTTCGCCAGGCCTGGCGGACTGTCCGTCAGGAACTCTCAGATTTGGATAATTTGCTACAAGGCTTACACTCCGAATTTGATTTATTGGTGATCTTTCACACACTTTCCACATCCCCCTTAATAGTACGGTATACCTAAACTTAAGAAAATATAAAACAAATAAATTTCTCTGCTTGCAACTCTTTTCTTGATCCGGTACCGTTCTCCAATTTTGAATAGTCGTCAAGATTCACTCTTTTTCTTTTCTCCTTTTTTGTTTCTTTGACCCCTACTCATTATACTCAATTGAAACATTAGATATTCATTTAGTTTGTTATTAAACACCAAAATAGGTCATTAGGCCTATATGCACTTTCACCTTGATCTCACCCTATACTTTTCTTTTACTTTTAATTTTTCACGTTTCGTCATAGATTTGTGTATAGAGCATGCCTCATCGTCACGATCATCTGTCGATGGATTTAGCAGCTACAATTCACGCTTCCATTCAGAGACGGATTCTTTAACCTTTGGACCCTTGTAGTCCGAAGATCACAGGCTATCCCTTAGCCCCATGCCGGCTACGTGTTCCTTGAACACGCTGGGTGGTAAGCCTTTGGTTAGCGGGTCCGCAAGCATTTTCACTGTGCTTATATGCTCGAGATTTATAATCTGATCTCGGACTTTATATCTTTCACAACATAATACTTTATATCTATGTGTTTTGCAGCACCACTTGTCTTGTTGTTGTGTGCATATATTATTGCAGGCTCATTATCGCAGTGCAACTGTAATGGTTTAGATATATCATCAACTATTCTCAGACCGGGTATGAACTTCTTTAGCCAGTTCACTGCCCTGTAGCCTCATAACATGCAACAAACTCGGCATACATTGTGGACGATGTAGTGACAGTTTGTTTGCAACTTTTCCACGATATTGCTCCCCCGGCTAGGGTGAACACATATCCTGACGTGGATTTTCTGTCATCTCCTGCATAATCGGAGTCTGACTATCCTACGATACGCAGAGATTCTGTTTTTCTGTATGTTAACATGAGGCCTTTGGTTCCTTGCAAATAGCGTAAAACCTTCTTTACTAACTTCCAGTGTTCTAGTCCTGGATTACTCTGAAATCTGCCAAACAATCCGGTAACGTAAGCTATATCAGGGCGTGTGCACACTTGTGCATACTGTAAGCTTCCCACAGCAGAAGCATATGGTACCATTTTCATTTGATCGATTTCATATTGAGCCTTGGGGCATTGAAATTCCCCATATCGGTCGCCCTTAACTATAGGTGCAGGTGAGGCACTGCATTTATGCATGTTGAATTTCTTTAAGACATTTTCTATATATGTCTTTTGAGACAGTCCTAATACCCCTTTTAATCTATCTCGATGAATCTTGATTCGTAAAACGAATCTTGCTTCACCAAGATCTTTCATCTCAAAATGCGAGGATAAAAACTTAGCAGACTGACATCACTGCTAGCCAGTAGAATGTCGTCCACGTACAGGATTAGGAACACATACTTCCCATTCTTGAATTTTACGTAAACGCAATTGTTCTCAACATTTTCTTTGAACATGAATTCTTTTATTGTTTTATCGAACTTCAAGTACCACTGTCTTGAAGCTTGCTTTAGCCCATAAATTGATTTCATTAGACGGCATCCCAATTTTTCTTTACCTTCCACGATAAAACCTTTCGGCTGTGCCATGTAGACGGTTTCATCTAGATCCCCATTCAGGAATGCTGTCTGCACATCCATCTGATGTAATTCTAGATTATAATGAGTCACAAGAGCCATTATAATTCTGAAAGAATCTTTACATGAGTCTGGGGAAAAAGTCTCATTGTAATCAATTCCTTCTCTTTGTGTGTATCCTTTAGCCACGAGTCATGCTTTAAATTTATCTATATTCTCTTGGGAGTCATATTTGGTTTTGTAGACCCATTTGCAGCCTACTGTTTTGTCTCCTTTAGGAATTTCCTCTAAATCCCACACTTTGTTGGTACTCATCGATTTTATTTCATCTTCCATGGCATCAAGCCATTTCGACGAGTGTTCACTTTTCATGGCTTCTTCAAATGAAGTGGGATCATCCTGCATTTGAATTTCTTCGCTATTATAGACTTCATAGTCGTCAGAAATAGCACGCTTCCTTGTTCTTTGAGGTCTCCCATGACCCTGAGCCTGCGATGCCTCATCTATTTGGGGCTGCTGTTGCTCCTCTTCTTGTGTGGCAATGGGCTCGTCTGGAGCCTGATGAACAGGTTCCATTTCCTCATTCATCGTTACCACAGAAGGAGCCACTACACGTGTTGGCATCGCAGTGACTTGCACTGGCGGTGCAGTTACAGCGGGCAGCGAGAAGAATGATTCCTGAATCACAGGATTGGGTGTATATACCGGCTTCTCCTCAAGATCAATCTTCCTAACTGTTCCGCTCCCCCGAATCAGTTGATCTTCAAGGAAGACTGCGTGTCTCGTTTCTACAAATTTTATAGATCTGTCTGGGCAGTAGAAACGAAAATCCTTTGAACTTTCTGGATAGCC
Source organism: Panicum hallii (assembly GCF_002211085.1). Taxonomy (NCBI): domain Eukaryota; kingdom Viridiplantae; phylum Streptophyta; class Magnoliopsida; order Poales; family Poaceae; genus Panicum; species Panicum hallii. Next base: position 69,415,792 of record NC_038050.1, on the reverse strand, counting down.
GATAAAATGACAAGATACTGTTTTGGAATCCAGTTTTGCAATGGTCGGGTTAAACACTTCTTCCTCAGCAGGACGCCCCCACACCCACAGGTGTTTTACTGAGGGTACTCTATCTGTCCACATCTCATATGGCGTTTTTGGCACTGATTTACTGGGAACTCTGTTGAGAATATGAATGGCGGTTTTCAAAACCTCCATCCATAAACTCACTGGCAACGTAGAGTAGCTGATCATGTTTCGCACCATATCCATCAGGGTACGATTACGTCTTTCAGCCACTCCGTTCTGCTGAGGTTCGCCCGGCATCGAGTACTGTGAAAGTACGCCTAGAGGGGGGGTGCATAGGCGATCGTCGCTTAAAACCTGCACACAAAAATCTCAGCCCGAGACTGCCTGGCGGACTGTCTGCTGGGAGTGTCCGCTGGGCACTTCCAACGTCCGCTGGGAGGTCTCGGGAATGGAATGCAATCTTTCGAAGAATAAAACTTGTATACCAAATTCCACTTGAATAGAAAGACTCTAATACAAGTGAGGAACACTAAATGTGGAAGCAATCTAGTTCAAAGTAAGTACACAAGTAGATCGGGCAAGAATACTAGATGAAGGTAGGAATAACAAAAACACTAGAATGAAGTAAGATAATCAAGCACAAAAGACACAAGATTTTTACCCAAGGTTCGAATCCACTCAAGGACTCTACGTCCCCGTTGAGGAGTCCACAAAGGACCGGGTTCCTCTCAACCCTTTCCTCTCTCAAGCAACCACAAAGGTCAAACTTGAGCTTCTCACTAGCAACAAGGGTAATACAAACTTCTCAATCCAACCACACCACGAGTTGGTTGTTCTTGAGCACATCTAACCGTCTAGGAGCCAAGCTCCAAGAGTAATAGATGTGGAAAGCGATGGAGAGTGCCAAGAGATGCCCAAAAGAGGTGAATCTCTTGGGGAGAATTTGAATCTTGCTCGGATCTTGCTCAAATCAAACCCTAGACCAAAGATTTGGAGTTGGGAAGCTAGGGTTTCACTTTGGGAAGCTTTGGAGTGCTTAGAATGTGCTTGAGACTCGGTTTCACAGGTTAGGCAAGAGTTAGAGTTCGTTTGGGTGCGTGAGGAGTATAAATAGTGCCTCAGAAAAACTAGCCGTTGGGCTGTTTTTAGTGACCTGGCGGACTGTCCGCCAGGAGCTCTCGGATGAAGGCTGTTTTTAGAGCCCTGGCGGACTGTCCGCCAGGCCTGGCGGACTGTCCGCCAGGAGCTCTCGGATTTGGATAATTTGCTACAAGTCTTACACTCCGGATTTGATTTATTGGTGATCTTCCACACACTTTCCACATCCCCCTTGATAGTACGGTATAGCTAAACTCAAGAAAACATAAAACAAATAAATTTCTCCACTTGCAACTCTTTTCTTGATCCGGTACCGTTCTCCAATTTTGAATAGTCGTCAAGATTCACTCCTTTTTCTTTTCTCCTTTTTGATTTCTTTGACCCCTGCTCATTATACTCAATTGAAATATTAGATACTCATTTAGATTGTTATTAATCACCAAAATAGGTCATTAGGCCTAGATGCACTTTCATACTGGGCCACTATGCCTTGCTCCATCAGGAACTTCGCAAAAGGTCCTGAAACTTGGCCATATGGGGTATGTCGACCGTAGTATTCCCCTCACGATCGGATCTTACGATTTTAATCTTTAAATCGTGTTGATTTTCTACTTCGGCTTTGAATATTTTAAATTTTATCCAAAGCCTCAGATGTTTCTTTAATTGGATAAATGTATCCATAACGGGAATAATCATCTGTGAATGTTATGAACGGGTCATAACCATCCACACTCTTTACATTAAACGGACCATAGATATCTGTGTGAATTGTCTCTAATACACCTGTGCTCCTCTTAGCATTTTTCTTTATTTTCTTTACGAATTTGCCATTTATGCATTCAATGCATTGTTCTAAGTCAGAGAACTCTAATGGAGGAAGAATTTCATTTTTAACTAATCTCTCTATTCTCCCCCTCGAAATATGGTCTCAACGACAGTGCCATAATTTCGAAGACGCATCTTGAGTTCTTTTCCGTTTTCTATTCGCGAGTGTAGACGAGAATACATTCGCGTTGTTATCGCATACGGAATTCACACTTTCACGCAATGATATCAAATAAAGATCGTTTCTTCTGAATGCAATGGAAATGACTGTATCATTACATTCTATCAAACACTTGCCATCTCCAAATAGACAGGTATATCCATCTTTGTCCAGGCAAGACACACTAATTAAGTTCCTCTGTAAAAAAGGTACATATAAAACATCTCTAAGAATTATGTTAAAGCCAGTGTCGAGTTCCAAATGAACATCTCCCACTGCTTCAACATCTGCCTGGGCTCCGTTGGCAACTTTAATTTGCCTTTCGCTTTTTTGAGGGTTTCTCGTCGAACGGAATCCCTGTAATGAATTTGCAACATGAATTGTTGCTCCTGAATCAATCCACCAAGTGGTTTCTAAATATTTTATATACAAGGATTCATTTACGAACGAAATAATATTCTCATCTCTCTTTTCCATGATCATCTTTAAGTATCTGTGATAGTTTTTCTTGTAATGACCCCTTTCTTTGCAGTAGAGACACTGGTCCTTCTCTACTAGAACCTGTCCTTCTTGAGGTCTGTGTTGATGAGAGCTTTTGCCTTTAGAGGAGGACGAAAAATTGCCTTTGAAATTGGCATTCTTCTTCTTGTTCACATAGTTTAAAGATCCGCTAGTGGCGGATTTTATCCTTTCCTCCTCTTGAATACACATCGCAATGGTCTTTTCTATATCCCAAGTATGTGGTTGGGTGTTATAATTGACAACAAAAGTGTCAAATTCTTTTGGCAACGAAGCAAAAACCAAATGGACAATGTGATCCTCCTTGAAGGCAAGGTCCAATGACTTAAGCTTGTTGTTCTGGTTGACCATGCGATGAATATGTTCTCTGATGCCACCTCCATTGTATCTTTCTGAAACCAGTTGTTTAATTAACTGGGTTGCATAAGTCTTTGAAGAACCAGTGTACTGGTTCTTTAATTTCTCAAGATACTCTGTTACAGTAGCACAATCTGGGATTGAGCCCATAATGGCAGGCTCAATCGTGTTCTTTACCACTGCCAAGCACTTTTTGTTGGTAGAAAACCATTTAGCATAAAACCTCTCATAATCTGCTTTTGCTTTCTTATAAGAAAGCTCTGTCTGCTTCCAAGAAGCATCTGTGTCTGTGTCCTGCCTCACAGGAGCCACAGGCTCTGTGGGAGTCGGTGTAGCTAGGATCCAATCCAATTCACCCATAATGAAATATAGGTCTAGCTTTCAATACCATTTATGGTAATTGTCTCATTTTAAGATAGGAATATCATTGATGGAAATCATCATTGATAATCCTCCTGAAAAAATATTCATGAGTGATGAAAACATTAAAATAAATTCGAATATATAGTTGCATATTTTAAAACAACGTTGGTCAGAATTTAAAACATGCAATAACCTTTTGTATTAAGTCTAAAACACCGTTGGGCAGAATTAGAGATAATACATGAAAATTATCTATCTCAAGGATTATAACATAATTTCTTTTTGTATTAAGTCTAAAACACCGTTGGGCATAATTAGAATTAATACATGAAAAAATATCTATCAAAAAAATAATAATACCATAATAATTGCAATATTATCATTGTTAACGTTGGTCAAAAAATAACAATATTACAATTCAAAAAATTATCTATTTGCCTTGAAAATTTAAATTCTCCCGTTGGTTCAAATTTAAATGTCAAGATAAGAAAATATTAGAAAATGAATCTATGTAATCTTTGCAGCCAAAAACTTAAATTCTATCAAAATTATGTCTAATTTTGTCTTTTAGAAGCAGTGCATCAAAGTTCAATCAAATTTGAATTTGAAATGTATCAAATTCATTGGAATTCTATTGAAAAGGACTTCTGAAAATTGAAAAATGATGCACAACACTTCTTTTGAATCCAGCCCATCCAGCCTTTCACTGTGCGAGACAGCCCAGCATGAGCCGGGCTCACGCGCGCACGCGCGGCCCATGGCAGCGGCCTGTTAAGGCCCGACCTGCGCGCCCTTGCGCACCCCCGCGCATGCGCTCGTGGCTGCGGGCGAGACAACCTGGGCCCGGGCCACCATTTCCCCTTCCCGCCTGGGCCAAAAGCGGCCCAATAACGCGCGGCACGATCTCGACCGTCGGATGGAGATCAACGGCTGCGCGCGCGTTTCAGGTGAACAAAACCCCCTTCCGACGGCCTCCCGCGTAACCCTAGCTCACTCTGTCCCCCAGTGCCTCCTTCTTCCTCACCCGAGCAAGCGAGAGAGCGGCGGCGGCCGGCGGCGTAGCGAGCCGCGCCACGGCGAGCCCCCTCGCCGGCGCGCGCGTCCACCGCAAGGTGAGCGCGCCGCCGTCGAGCGGCATCACCGTGGTGCCCAGATCCGGCGCGCGACGAGCGGCACGGCAGCGGCTCGCACTGCCTCTGTCCGCGCGAGGCCCAAGGCCTCTCGGGGTCGGGTCGAGGGCGCCGAAGATGGCCGGAGTGGAGCTTCCCGCCGCTACCGCGCGCAAACTAGATCGGCTAGGTTTGTCTTGTCGGTGGGGTGGCGGCGGCCGGTGAATCTCGCGTCCCGTGCCGCTGGCCCCCACCTATCCTTTATAGCGCGGCGCGACGGGAGCCCACCAGCTAGGAAAGAGCTGGAACGCCCCGATCAGGGCGCAGAGGTGAGTAGGCCCTTCGGGCCTGTTAGGGTCCGATGGCCTAGGGAGATCAAAAACTAACATGTTCTTCACAAGGCAAAGCCATGCCCTTGCAGCCAAACGCTACAGATTAGGCTCGCAACTCTCTCGCATGATCTCAAAAACTTACAGCCATGTACGCGTAGTAAACTCCTGGTGACAAGGGAAGAGCTCGACTACAGATCAACCAAACCGGCTTGGCGGCCATGGCTGTTCAAGATAGGAGAGCGCTCGACGGCCGGCGGCTGAAGCTATACCAGTGGGGAGTGGGCGAGTGGTCTCGGCGTGACGCGTTCTGCACGCGAACTCGCTCACAGGACGCGGCGGACTCCCGGTGGCGGTCTCACCAAGGGACCTGAGCGCGCGGCGACTGGTGCCCCTCCAGGATGCTTGCACGCACCGTCGTGCTGGATGGCTCCGTACCAGCGCGGCGTTCACCAGCCACCACGTCCTGAACTACCAGCGCCGGCGCGTTCTGGGGTGGCGATGCGCACCGGACGACATGCTGGGACGGGTTTCGTGCACGCTCTCGTGCGTGCGTACGCGTCCGGTTCCGGCGGCGAGGGTGTACGCCGTGGCGCAGTGAGTGCGTGGTCGGTATTTCATTTACCGTCCACCTCCGAGATAGTCTGATTTTTCGATTCCGCTGCCGTTGCTGCTGTTTTCAGTTGGCAATGGTCGAGAGAGGAGGGGGCGCGAGGCCCACGAAGGCTGCAATGATCTAGCCGGGCTGGTTGTGCGCTTACAGGCCTTGTTTGCAGCCGCCGTCTTCGCTCCTCGTTCGGGACCTCGGCCAGTTTCCATTATCCTGTAGTATCGAAAATCGAAACCTTCCGGTGGCTGTAGAAATCCTTTGCCTTTGCGCTACTAAATCGATTCTTTCGTTACCATTCAGTTAACACACTGATACACAAGCCGACCTTAGCTCAGTTGGTAGAGCGGAGGACTGTAGTCGTTGCAGATGATCCTTAGGTCGCTGGTTCGAATCCGGCAGGTCGGAGATTTCTTTTTTTATTTCATAATTTTTTTCCCATAATGCTTGAACTCTGTATTTCATCTGGATGCTGAAAGAAAAAAGATTTAAGAACAGCGTCAAATGCTCCTTTTTGCGAGCTTCATTCCATCGAATTGCCTCCGGTAATGCCAATTATTTATCTCACCATGGCAGTTTAAACACATGGAGTCATTTGTTCTCCCTCTCCGATCAAGAGTTCAACACTCTTCCATGTCAATATGACACGGCGGCCTCATGCTCACTTCCTCGAGAGGCTGGAGCCCTGCCCCTGCGGCCTGGTCTTGGACCTGCTCCTGCTCCCCCTGCGGCCGCTGCTCCCGTCCCTGCCCCGGCTCTTGCCCGACGACCCGGGGCTCTGGTTCGCCCGCCGCGGCGCCCGCCTCCGCGAGCTCCACCCGCCGCCGTTCCCGAGCGCCGCCCGCGCGACGCTGTCCTTGGCCTCCTCCCGCGCGCGCTGCGGCTTCACGGCCTGTCTGTTGAGGTACTCGATCCGCGGGAGCAGGCCCGACACGGCCCTGCGCAGCGTGTCGCCGCCAGTGGCGGCCTGCACCGGGTTGCCCAGCAGGTTGAGCGCCCGCAGCGAGCCGTAGTTGGCCACGAGCTGGCCCAGGGACCTGGCCGTGGTGACCCTGTTGAAGCTCACGTCCAGGACGGCCAGCTTCAGCAGGCGGTGCAGCCCCTCGACGTCGCTGATCTTGTTCCCGGCCAGGTACAGCTCCCTGATCGCCGTGCAGCTCGACAGCCCTGGACGCATCAAGCAGAACACACGTCAAGAACACAAGGCTGCAACTCTGACGAAACTGAAACCATGCCTATGGGAATCTGCTAACTCTGCAGCTATGCGAAATTCAGACGTGCCAGGTGAAAGGACCGAGAGGTGCAGGCCCTAACGGGTGCCAGACATAGCCGAGCCGAGCCAGCGCCAGAGGCCATAAAGGCAAAGAGGGGGCAGGCAGCGGCCTGGACCAGCCGACGGAGGACGTGGGATACAGTCACGGAGCACACAGATGGTTCCGGGAACGATCAGAGTTTGGGGTGGGCAGATCCGCTGGAATCCAAAGGCCTGAGCAAGGATTGTACCGAACGAGCGGCGCCGGCACAACATGGGACGCGCCGAAGCGTGTCACGGGGGGCTCCGAAAGCCAGGACGCGAGATGTCCGCATCCTATCAGATATCTGAAGCATGTGGCATCCTATCCCTATCTGGTCACCACACCACACACGTCCAGACGCCGCATACGAAATCTTGAGGCTCACGATGAGCGAGCAGGACTCTTCCCCCATGATGTCCGGCAGGAACCCTAGCCCTGCGGTGCGGCATGGACCATGCTATGGCTTAGCACGAGGGAGGCTCTGACGAAGATCCAAACGCCCAACATCCAGGGTGTCAACAATTACTGGTGCTACTGATACGTGCATTGAACAAGATTCCTGCGGTGCAAACTGACTCCTAGCCACTGTTGTTTCGCCTGACTCGCATTCAGATAACCGGCAGAAATGCAAGGCGAGTGGTGTAGAAATAAAAGCAACGCTGCGTTGCCAGGGCCCCGGACATGCACTTTACATAGAAAAAATTGCCAGGACATGCATGCTTACCATGTCCGATCCGCGTGATCCGGTTGTAGCTGAGGTTGAGCACGCGCAGCCTCGTCAGCTCCCGGAGCCCCTCGATGACGGCGATCTTGTTCCTCGACAGATCGAGCGAGTGCAGGCCTTTGGGCAACGATCCGGGGGCGATTTGAACTGCGAGGCCAAAGAACAAGTCTAAATTAGCAAAGTAACAAAGAAAATTGACTTCAGTTCTATTTTTTCAAAAAATGGCTTCACTCATTACAGTCCAAAAACAGTATGCAAGTAGAATTTCCGGTTCTGCATTTAGGAGTTGGTACCAATCAAGTTGCCAGACAGATTGACTGCCCGGAGGGTGGAGAACGCCGCGATCGCCGGGACGGCCTTGAGCCCCATGCCGGAGATGTGGGCGACGGAGGAGAACACGTTGAGCGTGTGCACGATGCTGCTCGCCTGGTTGGCGGCCTCGTCCGCGGGGCGGCGCTTCGCCTGAGGGTGCCTCTTGCCGGGCGTGGGCAGCTCCACGATCTCAGAGCATTGCGGGCGGGCGCCGCCGGCGTCGTGCTCCGTGGCGTCCTCCTCGCTGACGGCGTGGAACGATCCGTCCCCGAGGCTGTTCACCCACGCGCTGACGCGTTCCAGCGGCGAAGCCCCGGCGGAGAAGGCGACCCACTGGTTCGGGATCGGGTCCTCCTCCGCGGCGGCTTTCTTGCCCTTCGCGTCCGCGGTGACCGCGTCGAGCGTGTCGGAGGTGTACCCGTCGTGCTGGTGCGGCGCGTCCGGCAATGGCAGCGCGGGCGTGGCCGCGCCCGCGCGGTGAAGGCTGCGGTGGCTCCACAGGAACAGCCGCCACCACAGCTTCCTGCTCCGGGACGGGAGCACCTGCCTCGACGACCGCTTCTTCAGCATGACGCGGTCCGCGGAGCACGACGTCCTCACGGACGCCGCCGGGCTCGCGTCCGGCGCGCCGCTGGGGGTGGCCGACCTCGCGGGAGGCAGGGCGTTTAGGTCGTTGTAGGAGCGCGACTTCGCCGCCATGTCGAACCCTTTCGGCGGCGCAGACGACCTCGTCGTCTCGATGTTGGAGCACGAGCGCTTCAGCTTTGGCGACGCCGTCGGCGTCGGTGACATGCGGCCAACGCTGGAGGACCCGCCAGCGTCCGGCTCCGCGCTCTTGGCAATTTCACCTGTTCCGTCACTGCTGTAGCCGGACGAACCGGCGCCGGCGCCGGCGCCGGCGACGAGGTCAGCGCCAGACGAGCCCCTCTTAATTGCGGCCTTGTCGTTGTCGCCGTCCCCGCCACCGCCATGGTGTGCCAACTCGGCGGCTGCGCCAACGACAAACTTGCTATTGCATGCAGGATCGTTGTCCCCGCCTCTGCTGACGTCGAGAGCGTCCGCCATGTCCACGAACTCCACCGGCTTCACCTTGGGGCAGTCATTGCCATTAACCTTCTTGGCGTAAGCTCCCTTGTTCTTACCCTGCCATTGACGAACAAGCTCAAGGTCATTACTCATTAAAGAAGAACCCCGTCAAAATTCAGCAGCAAATTCAGAAGAACTCTGCCACCAACCTTGGATGCCTTCCTCTTGCCGCCGAGCACAAGCAGGCCGGCGAAGCAGCTCATCTTGCCCATCCCGAGGAACAGTCAGTCAGTCACCCGACACACGGCAGGCAATTCTTCTGTGCTTCAACGAACTTTTCCAAAACGTTGGCGAGAGAGTAGGTGGAAGGAAACGATGTTGCGGTTAGCCCAGTTGTTTCCTATGGGAGAGTCGGAGACAGGAACGGCGCCTGCAGCTGCATGCTCCCGTGGCCGCGCGGTACGGCCGCCGGCGAGGCGCGGAAGGCCAGAGCGATCGGAGAGCCGCGGGAAGCCGACCTGGCCGGCACCTCTGCCCCTGCCCTGCATGCAGTAAGAAGCCTCAGATAAAATTTGGCCAATCTTCGACACAGGGCAAGCCGATCTCACAGTTGCTCTGCCGATCGGTCTCTCGCAACTGGTGACGCGAGGCCGAGCCAGAGGATGAGAGCTCGAAGCCATGGAACGAGAGAGAGAAAGAGAGAGAGAGAGAGAGAGAGAGAGAGAGAGAGAGAGAGAGAGAGAGAGAGATGCTAGCACAGTACCTTGAGATGCAACAGTGGCGCGCGGCTGGCGGAGGGAGTGACCGGCCAGGGAGCACGAAACAGAGTGGAATGGTGGGAGGGAAGTAGGGAACAGGGAAGCGCGCGGGGCGGTGGTAGAAATACCGGGGGGTGGGGGGGGGGGAGCGGTGGGGGCGGCCGGGCCAGCGGGTCGGGGCGACACGCCGGTCGCTGCTGGAAACGACACGGCGCCGCCGCACGGCTGCGTTCGGCGTCACCGCGCCCCGGCCCCACCTGGCAGGACATTTAAGTCACTCGATTCGAAACGGCGCTGGCTTTGGCTCTTGCAGGCGTGCAGCCTTGCCTTGTTTTCAGTTTGACCTCAGCATGTCAGCGTGAAAAGCTCCTACTGGAGATTGGAGAAGATTACTGTGTCGGATAGAGCAGAAGTGTCGCCGGTTTATGGCGCTACAGTGTTCGGTGCCGTAGGTTTGTTAGAACTGAATTTTGTTCCATCAGGACGGGTCCATACAGCAAACATGGGCGAAGCCAAACGACCTGTCGCGACGCCGAACCTCCGTATCCAATCCAGAGCCCACCGAATCATAGACCACGGATCACTCTTCGCCGAAGCTCAAGCGGGCAAGAAAAATCGACGGAACATGGGCGACGGACCGATGCCGCGCAACTCGCGCCCCACGATCAAAGGAGCGGCTCGCCGAGGCCCGGGCCAGGCTCCCGGGACGTGACGGCGACGGGGCCACCACGCCGCGACAGGAGGCGGCACGGCGGCGGCGTGCGTGCCGCGTCTTGTCCCAGGGCCCGTCTCCACCCGCGGCGCGGCGGCGCGCGACGCGACACGCGCGCACCTCCCCCGTCCCGGGCCTGGCGTCTCCCGCCCGTGTGTCACCTACTACTAGCGTCTCGTGCGGCGTTCACTGTCCGGCGGCGAGGGGGAGATCCGCGGCATTCCTCCCGATTCCTCCGTTTCTCCGCCCGTACGCACCGAGCGCGCGCCGCCGTTCTTTTCTCCGGGCTGTCCGTGGCCCCCCTCACGGCCTCACCTCGCCGGATCGTGCAGGTTTCCGGCGAGATCGGGAGCGACGGCCGCTTTGTCCATCCAGTTCGGCGCGGCGGGCGGCATCGATGCCTGCCTGCCTGCAGACCGACCACCCCCGATCCCGAGCTAGTCCTTTCTGCAGCGCCCGTTCAAGCACGCAACGGCCGCCGGGTGCAGAGCGATGGCCGGTGCCGCTAAAAAGAATGGCTCGCGGCCGCCGTTCCTCCGTCCGGCATCACGGAACTGTAGCATCTTCCTTCGTCCCTGGTGCTGGCGCCTGGACTGGACGAGGAGTCCCGCGCACATCTCGTACCTGCTCCGTCCTCACGTTCCCGGTGATCTCTCGGCATCTTCTGTGCGCGTACGTTGTCGCCTGTTGTCACGGCCCGCCGCGCTACTGCACGGCATCCCCGGAATGGCAGGTGCCTGGTTGCCCCGCGCGCCGTGGCACATGCGCGCACATTTCCGTTGCGTCTCAGGTCGACCTGCCTCGCGTGGCGCGCTGCCGCACCGTTCCTTTCCTCTAGCTAGTCTGCGTACCAGCTGCTGCGCAGACGACCGCCCCCGCTGAAAGCAAAACATTGTCACTTGTGCAGGGGAAATGCATGGTTTGCACAAGTAGACACGGAGTAACTCTTTCACGGCACTGCAGAATTTCTCCCGGTTGCGACAGTGTTGCTTCGGATGCCTGCCTCGATCGATTTGCCTGCGCCTTTTTGCAGGACTTCGACGACATGGAGGAACACCGTCTGCCGACCGTAGCCGAGAGCCACAAAACATGACCTCACGACTCGTGGTCAAGGATCAAGACTTCTTCTTTTTTTTTCAATCTCCAAGAAGCGTCAAGACCTTCTGTACATCTCTCAACTATCAAGAAGGCATCAATACCCTATCTAGTCTTATACGTAAGAAAAAGCCTATCTAGGGAGCCACGGTGTGGTGTCATCTCCGGACGCTGGTCTGCAAACGCTATGTTCATCAGTCTGACTGACGCCAGTAGATGAGCGAGCGTCCATTTGCTACCGTTGACTTTATGAGGCACTACTATACATGATTCAAATCGGCCGCTGCTGGTTAAGTGAGTCGATGTGAAATTTACAGTCACAAATGTTGCACCTTTTTCCCTGACCATCAGTTTGTTGAATTACGTGCAGTCTCCTGGGAGATTCCAAATCAGATTTTACGCTGACTCGGTTCTAAATGCAAAACCGACTGGCTTCCAAAGGTCAGTCATGCACAACTCCCTGCTGCCCTGGCGGAAAGACAAAACGGATCGGAGATGCGACGAGAGCACGTCGTATCTTGGAGATCCCCATCTCCATCCGCCGCTCTAGCATCCATCTGATCATCTTGCCTGGACACGGTGCGCCGGTAGCGGTAGTCCGGCGGAAATCCCAGGTCCCCCCTGCTCGTGTCTCGTGCGCCGGTCACACACAAGGCCCACAGCCAAGAGACCGACGACGAGGTCTCAGCAGTCAGCACCTTTACAACGTGTCGTTTAGACTTGTTGCCCCGATGATCGGCGATCACCCCCCAGCATTGCGTTTTAGACCAGCTCTAGTCTTCCTGCATGCTGCTTGTCGCTACACCGTAGCCGCGTGATCTGATCGCCTGCCCTCTGAAAGCAAAACGAGGCTTCTACAGGGGAATAATCCGCGAAAAGTAGCAAGAAAGAAATGTAACCTTTCACGCCATCTGAGAGCTTTTACCAGATGCGACAGTGCCATTCACTCGTTCCGCTACGTCGTCGCTTCAGTCCTTCAGATGCCTAGCTGCCTGGATGGTTTTTCCCAGGTTTCCCTGTCACACCACGGGGGCACGGAGCCGGAGAGACGCCCGGCCATTCTTTTTCGTCTCCTGACGCTGCCATCGTTGAACGCTGAGCACCGCTGGACGGAGCTCCCTGCTCCCGTAATCGATCTGGACGCATCCCTTTTTTCTTTCGGAGCTTCCACATGCCAGGACACGACCTGCAGGCTGCAGCCACAAGCCACGAAACACGGCCTCACAAGTCGTGATCGAAGGTCAAGACCTCATGCTTCCAAACTTTCTGAAATGGCGCACAAGAAGTTCTGAGAATCTTTCTTTACGGCCGGGCCAGGATATGGCGTCAATACCCATCTCTGCTCTCTAGGCAGGCATGGAGGCTGAAGTCGTGTCGACTCCAGACGCTGGTCTGCAAAGGCTAGGCCTGTTTGGTGTGGCGCCTAGGACGCCACACCGCGCCTAACTTGTGGTGGCCAAAACGGCCGCCGCACCCGCGGCAGAAAAAGTTAGGCGCGGTGTGGCAGGTGCGGCGGCTCTCCAAACAGGTCAAGTCCAGCCGTGACCGACGCCAGCAGATGAACCAGCGTCCGTTGCTACACCGTTGCTTTGAGAAGAATCTGTTTTTATTTTTTCAAAAAATAAAAGGTAGTACGTACTTTAGAGAGATAGAGACGGCTTATTTTTCATACATCACAGGGTTCTATACTCATACGCAACAGTTCAAATCAAAGGCTGGTTAAGTGGAATCACGATGAACTTTGCAACACCACACATGCACCTTTCTCTGTGATTAGGATCATTTAGTTGGAAAAATATTGGCACGGACAAGTCTTTGACAATTGACATGCCGTGTTTCGTTCAAGGAAAAGAAATTATTCCTGCATATGGCTTGCTCGTGGAAACTTGCATGCGAGTGAAGTGTCAGCTTCAGACCTCAGCCTGCCCAATTTGGGAGTTTACAGACCACGAGATGTCAATTTCTTCGATTCAATTCCATTCTGAATTTCTGTCAGGAAACTCGCTGCAAGTTCAGCTGATTGAGCAAACGACCGAGGTCTTGTTTAGATTCCAAGTTTTTCTAACTCAAATTGCAAGTACAGCTATGGGTTGGAAATTTTTGAACCCTAACTTTGCAACACAAAATTCCAACTCTTTGAATTGCTTTAAATGAGGTTGCTGAAAGACTGGAATGCCCCACTGTGCCAAAAAACGCCAGTTACAGCATCACACATTGCTTGCATGTTTATATCAAATGCAACACTACTCACAAGCTCAGATTTTTTTTTCAAATCCTCTGAACAGACAATATTACAAGTTTTGAAAACTGGACCATATTACAAACCGCATGCAACTTCTAAGCAAACATTTGATACAATCAACAAATATCCGAAAGAACAAGCATTATTACAGTTTGTGAACAAATAAATCTAAAGTACAAGTCCTCGGGTCCGCCGCAAGCAAGATTATTACAAGTTCTCAGCAAACTAATGCAAATTCAAGTCCTCAGTCTCTATTGTACAGGTGGTCAGTAATATAATCACGAAATGCATTCATCTGTGCAACATCTTCAAAATCTGGGGCATCAACAGTTTCAGGCTGATCAATAGAGCCCTCTGGCGGCACATAATACACATGTTGATCTATCAGCCCAAAGTCATTATCGTCCAGCCCACTCAATCTTATGAAATTATGCAAAGCCATACAAGCAACAATAATCTTCGTTTGCATTTCGGGAGGATAGCAAGGGATTAGCATCAATATGCGCCACTTCATTTTCAGTACACCAAATGCCCTTTCAATGATATTTCTAAGAGATGAATGGGCATAATTGAAAGTCTCCTTTTTACCTCGTGGTTCTGCGACGTCTTGGAAGTCTTGAATATGGTACATGGTTCCCTTGTACGGAGCCAGGTAACCTGGACGGTTGGGGTACCCGAAGTCCACCAGATAGAACTTCCCTACAGCAGCAACTACCTGTAAGTGTTAAATACTTGAATTAGAAATGCCAAATGTAGTAGCACCTAAGACTCTACCTTCAGGTGGGTGAGGAAATTCATCCTTGGACGTAGTCATGGCATCATCAAACACTCTCATATTATGAACAGATCCCGGCCAACCCGCAAGGATAAATGTAAAGAACATGTCAAAGTCACAAGCAGCCATGACATTCTGTGTCGTCACGCCCTTGCGACATAAGTGATGTACAAATTTATCAGCAGGCACTACACAAGGCATGTGGCTGCCATCTATAGCTCCTATGCAGTCCTTGAATTCAGGGTTGAACCGAGGGTTAAGCACCCTAGGATGCGTAGTGCTGAACTCTGGGTCCCGAGGTCTAATGATATCGTCCGCAAGCTTAACCACACACTCCAACACTCTATAGAACATTGCGTGTACTGTGCCTAGTGACCTCTCAAATCTGTCCTCGGCTTGCCTAGCTGATTGTGGAGCACCTACAATCCAGAGAAACATCCCTAAAGCCTCAATAGAGGTCGATTTTTTAGTGTCCTTCAGGCCATATTCATTTCCTAACAGAGTATGCAAACTATAGAACATCTCTGCGATCATTCTAAACATGTTGTAGCAGGAGGTTTCATTGGCTAGTTTGTCTTCTACCCATTCCAACCCAGTCATCTTGGGCACTCTGTATTCTGCCCTATTGTAGAACTTGTCCAAATGGAGGGCATACTGAGAGTACATACCATATATCAATGCAATGTCTTCATGATCCTCCTCTGCCAGCATGCCAAAAATATCCTGCTCCCACAACTGCTTCCTACCAGCATCAGCCTCCACCACTGCTGAAGGTTCGTCAGCTTCCTGCACACATGAAATAAAGAGAAAAAGCTCTAATCAGTACATAATCATATATAGAAAAGGAATGATGCAGCAGAACCTTGCCTTATGTAGCCTACTGTCACATGCACACAGCGCACATACAGTAACCCACATAATTTAAATATTCATCAACAAGCAACACCACAATAAAGTTGCACAACACAACAAATTAGCACAACACAAGCGTACACAATAAAGTTCAGAACATTACAGGGTTCAACACCCACACAACCACACACAGGTGCATGCATGGAATAGAGGTTCCAGTTGCCGACCCCAGATAGGTGTGCAAGGATGCATTTTCTTCCTTCTTCATCTGCTTCCTCAAAAGACTCAATGTCCTCCTCAGAACGGACTAACTTGAGAACTCCAACCCAAAGGCGGCTATCTCCAGCTACCCCCAGCTTCCTAGCCATCTCCCTCACTCGCTTCCTCCTGGCTCTCTTCTGTTCCTCAAGTTGTTCCTCTCTTTTCTGCCTATCCGCCCAAATCTAGTTCTGTGCTGCAGTCCTGTTCTCCAGAATGACGTTGAGCTCCCTCATGTTGGACTGCATTGCACGCACTGCTGGGCTCCTGGACTTCTTGCTTGGGCTGCTACCGGTGCTGCGAGTGCTAAGGCTGCTGAAGCTCCTCTTGCTGCCACTGCTGTGTCGAGTGCTCTGTGGAGTGGTGTCGCCGCCATCTTCATCTTCGTCACTGCTAATGGTCTGTGGCCCTTTGCGGCGGCTAGGAACATATGAAGTTTCCCCTGTGACACACACGCCTTGGAACATCTTGTCCATTTCTGGGAGGTAGTCAGGAAGGCCATGCTTGAGCTCCTTCTGCTGGTCCTGCAACAAACGCAAATGAATAGAGTTTGTCAGAAAACATACAAAGCTAATTTAGTAGTTGTGTACACATACGAATATGGTGCACCTTGCTGTTCTCTTCCCACCATTGTTCAGAAGCATTAACAGAACCATCAGAGGAACGGCCCAATCCAGTTTCCTTGATCTGGAGATCACGTATGGCTCTCCATTCCTTCTTCAGTGCTCGGACCTTATTGCCAAAGATTACGTTGTCATGAACCAGCTTTGTCCGTTTGAAGTATTCCTCTGTGATATTTTGCCAACCCCACTTAGACATCTGACCCCTGTTGCAGTACCCCATGTCAATCTGGTCACAATACAGCTAACAGAAGACCTTAGTGTGGTAATCACTCCATTGAGCCCTGTCAAGCTTGTTCTGAAATATTGCACAACCTTAGTGCCACAGAAACAGAAGTTACCATTGTAAGCAAATAGGAACAAAATATCACAATGTATGTGAAGTAAACATCAGAACGGAACAAAGATGCATTACATGTATTACTACCTACTGGATGCTAACAGCGCAGTGTACTATTCGAATCGGTTGCAATTCTCAAACGCTAAAGCAAATGTAATGCTACGAAATGGTTTCTAAGTGAAGACATGGCAACAAATCTGCTAACAAAGAATTTTCCCAGTTCGGATGACATACTGTAAAGAGGGAAATCGATCCATACCGGGACTTGGGGAGGAGGCATGCTGTCGTCGGGGGCGGCCTGTTCGAGGCGGCGACGTGCACCACGGCCCCTGGAAGAGCCAGCGTCGCCGGATGTGGAGCCACGTTGACGAGGAGGGACGCGGCCGGCACAACCGGTCCTGGAGTCCCCGCAAGGAGGGGGTCTGGCCCCTCCAACTCCACCGGAGCGAGGCGGACGCAGGCCTAGGGAACCCCTGCCGCTGCGTGAGGGCACGCGCGGCGGATGGGGGTCGATACTGCCACTGCCGCCTTCTTCAGCTCCGGACTGCAAGATGCCCTGGTAAGCCTCCATGCCTGCCCAGGACTGGCTGGCGTTGAGGTCGAGCGAATCCAGCCTCAGCTGCCTAGCAGAGGGGTTGCTGGACGAGGGAACGCCGAGCATCGGCGAGTACGCCGCCGGCTGCGACAAGAAGTCTCTTGTCTCGCCACCAGAGGAGAGGTTGATGAAGCTGTCGTCGTTGGGGTAGCCGGAGTAGTTGCCGAAACCGGCGGCGTCGAAGTCGTCATGTTGGGTGACGTCATGGGGGTACCCTTCCATCGCCGCCGACGGGGTCAAGGACGGCAGATCTGGACGCAGGTTAGGTGCTAAGGGCTGAGGACCGTGTGGATCTAACTTGGAACACGGAGGAGGCGGCGGCGGAGAGGACAGCGGCGGCGGAGGAACACAGTGGCGGCGGAGGAACACAGCGGCGGCCGGGGGAGAGCGAGCCGGGGGGAGCGCCGCTAGGGTTTGCGAG
This sequence comes from Panicum hallii, assembly GCF_002211085.1. Lineage (NCBI taxonomy): Eukaryota > Viridiplantae > Streptophyta > Magnoliopsida > Poales > Poaceae > Panicum > Panicum hallii. The sequence continues at coordinate 69,398,391 of NC_038050.1, read as the reverse complement.
TCCTGCGAATGGATACGGAAGGGGCTGAGGGGCGCGGGCGCGAGGGGTATGGCCGTGCGCGGTGTTCCCAATGATTGGGCTGGGCCAAATACATTCCACCCGCAGGCCAAATTTTTTGCAACCAGCCCGTTTAGATTGCAACTTCAAAATATTACACAAACTTGGAATTTGGCCTGCATCTAAATAAGGCCTGATGTACTAGCAACTAATACTAAATGTTTTAGCCTCATGCAAAGTTTGCTTGTAGGCTACTACTAGCACGAGCAGAGTGTGTTCCCCTCGTGCTCCGACATGACAGGCGCATCTCTGAACCCACTCTGGGAGGAAAAGAAAAATCCTAGCAGGACCCAGGAGGTTCCTGGTCAATCATGCACAACTCCCTGCTACCCTGGCTCAAGACAAAGCGGAGATGCGACGATGACACGCTGCAGCTTCGTGGGTCTATCCCCGTCAGGTTCCAGTAGTGTCCCTAAGCATCTCCCCATCTGGCCGTCGCGCACCGCGTTTTCCTTCCCGGTGTCCTGCGGCGCCCAGATTGGGGGCGGCCGCCGCCGGCACCGCGCGGCCGGAATGCGAGACCGCAGGAAGATGCCAAGGCCGACTAGACTTGGGGTCCGAGTGAGGGAGCCCGAGGCCGCCCTTATCAGGTTATCATCTCGAAGGCGGGTAGGATGGGCGGAAACGGGAAGGAAGGTCGCATGAGACACGGGAGTTCTTATCTACCGGCTGCTCGTTACCCCACAGGCATGGAGCTGACTGAGTCGGCGAAGCAAAACTTCGACAGTTCATCCAGAGACCTTGAGCCCTTATCAGGTTATCATCATTTGGAAACCCGGCCAGGCTGCTCGAGACGGACCAGAGAGAGAGAGAGAGAGAGAGAGAGAGAGAGAGAGCTCCTGTCGGTCGGCAGGCTGGAGGCTGCTGGCACGTGCGTGTGCATTCATTAGCCGTCACCCGTCAGGCTCAGGCATGGAGCCGGCTGAATCGAAGCCAATTCCCGTTTCTTTTCTTTCCGTACATGCGCATGTCATGGGACTCGCGAGAGGCGTCGACAGCAGCCCGTCGCTGTAAACGGCCGGCGCCTGTCAGCCTGTTTTGCTGTGTTTTTGGTCCGTGTCGCCCGTCACTTCGGCGAATTACCGGGTCGAGCTGCAGAAATACGTACGTAAATACGTGAAGGCAGGCTTGGAAACACAACTTTTACCTGAAGCCAAAAGGGCTCCCAACATCTCTGATCTCTTTGCACTACGCAGCGGCAAGAGGGTGGGTTGCTTTCCCAGAGCATCAGGTTGTTGGAAAAGATGGTCACGACGACGAAAATCTTTGAATAAAACCTAGCAGTATGAGTGGTTGCTTTCGCTTGTTGCTGATGCCCCTGCATCTGCAATGATTTGCTCCACGCGAGTGAATTCGACACCTTCAGGCCTCGAGCTGTCGATTCGGGCACATTCCGCTCTCGGATGTCAACCTCGTCGATCTGGCGGAGACGAATCCGACGGTCGCCAGCGCAAGGGCGTGGACGTGGCTGAATCGGAGCACGGGACTCGCAGAAAGCGTCGCGCGTCCACACCGGTCGGCGTGTCGCTGTATACGGCGGCCGCCAGTTTCCACGCCGCCGTGCCTGGTCACCTCTCCAATCCCCGGGGGCGATTCTGATCTGATCCTTTCGCAGCCCAGCAGCCAGGTGTTCTTCATCCGGGCACTCGCCTGTCGGCCTGTTGCTGCACGCTCACATCGAAATCGATCGGTGCGTACGAAGAAAAACTCTGCTCTGCTTACCGAAGTGGCTCTGGGGAATTATTGGTTCAAGCTTGGCACGTCCGGTGGCTCTGGAATCGATTTGCAGGCCTTCGGATAGGCTTCTTTCTCGCTGTAACTGTTCTGTGGCTGCAGGAACAGCGGTTAGGCCAACTTAACATAACAGCAATGTTGCAAATGAAGAGTCAGGCATGAATGCAAATGCCCAGACTTCCAAACTCCACTCGGCTGTGTGATCGTATCTTCAGATACAGAGGCCAAAATATGCTTGTCGATGATACAAAAAAGCATTCAAACTCCAGTCAAACATGTAGCTTTTGAGCCCACCTCAGATGGTCAGATACAGCTTCAAACTGGTGAAATATTTTACGTGGCAAAGGAGCAGTACACAATGATCCCAAAGCTACAGGAAAGATAGGCAGTTGAGGATCCCATGATGAGGATCGGTAGAAGCTTTTTACAGTTGAGGATCCCATGATGAGGATCGGTAGAAGCTTTTTATCTTAGAAACAAAATTTTTACCTGAAGCCAAATGGCTTCCAAGATAACATCTCTTTACATGACAATAAAGGTTCTCAACAAACATTATTCTGGAATTGATACAACCTGTATGCAAAGAACTAGATGAAAGAAACAGGAACTACAAACTAAGTGGGCCTCTGCACCTATAGCCTATAGCCCCTCCAGGAAACATGTTTTATTGCCAAGCGTTGATTGCACCATAACATTTGAAGCTGATGGTCTCACATTCTGCTTATTCTAGCTTTTTTTTTTTACTTTGCACTGCATATTCTATATCATTAGGTGAAGAAAGCGTTCGGAAGGAAAGGAGAAGTATATAACTAATTACATGGTATCAGAAGCACATCAACTTTTTTCTGCAAGGCTTTCATAGAAGAGAATGTAGCCATTATCAGTGTTGCCACTGAACTCTTGTGGTGAGCCAAAGAATGCCTGTACCATGGACTCGTCAGTCATCTCAACATTCTCGTCATCGAAGAATAACCAATGATTGTGGCTCTTAACCAAGCTGATATAGTGGCCATGATTCGGCCCACTTCCAACATGAACTACCACAGCAAAAAGGGAGTATTCCAAGTCTGAGTTGTCAACAGTGTTGAGAAGTTTAAGCTCCAGAGGGAAAACCACTCGGTAAGATAGCTTTTTGTAGCGCTGAAGCTGCTCAATATACTTGAAACGCTTGAGATGAATTACCAGGATATTTGGTGGTTTCTTTATCTTCATTCTTTTCTGAGCTTCCTGTAGACTGAAGTGAAGAGCAGTTTTTATCGTACAAATAAAGGAAATTGCGAAAGTGATATAGCAATTCTGATATATGAACATCACAATTATGACAGACAGAAGGAAATGTAAATGTCTCCTAACAGTCGAAGGACAACCAAGCCATTCGCCCAGAAGTTCTACATGAGGTACTGGGTGATTTGCAGTAGATTTTCAAATACACATACAGAAAAGGGGCAAAACAAGCAGATCCAGCAACTAATACAACCATATGCTCAAATGATATTCTACAGAATCAATGTTAACCAGGACAAAGTATTGGCGTATGGGGAAACTATGGGCGATCAGAGGGGATGGGAACAACTCACCTGCAACATTTGTCACAGAAGAACTTATCCTCAGCATTCAAAGTCTCTGTCGAGCTGAAATTCTTCAGACAGCTGGTTATTGAACTATTCTGTTCAATGTCCAGGCTCAGATCAAAAAATGTTTCATCTCTATCTGTCACAGTTTCACATCTCAGACATCTTGTTTCATTAGTTAATATTCCCTACAGAAGCAAAATCAAGAATTATAGGTTCATCTCCAAGACTAAACAAAAAACATAGCCTGGAATTTATGCACATGCCATAGGCATGTACACAAAAGCCTGTTGGCACAAATGAAAGGAATCTCACCTGGAAGCATTTATGGACCCATGTAGCAGCTAATTCTTTGTGACTACCATTGGGTTGGCCATTAATAGGGCCATTTGAATTCTTTTGCAACGAAATATTTTGAAGAGACTCTTTTGCAGCATTATGTTCCTTCTCTAGAATGTCAACGAGCTCATTCAGTAAAAAATTCAGAAACTCGTGAGCATCCTGTAAAGTAAAGTAGGGTTGAGTTCAGTCCATACAACAATTAATTATAAAATAAAAAGCATATAAATGGCATGATCTTGGAAGTGAACTAATTCTTTACTGAAATCATGAAACTACATAGAAGTTGTTTACCAATCCGAAACTACTTATAAAGTATTCTAAAATATATAAGATTTGCCATACAAAAATGAGGAGCTATCTCTAGGTGCTATCAAGCAAGCGAACATATGGAACACAAGGTACGGTCAGGATGTGTAAGATTCAGATATGTTGGATCGTTGGAGGTGGCAGGCTCCCATGCTTTCTTGATAGTGCAAGGAACTGAATACATAAATATCAAATTCAGTGTTGCATCACTTCAGATGGAAACTTCTGAGAAAAAGACATTTCGAGAAAACAACAATAGAAATTCATGCAAAAAATGCACTTAATAGCATATCTCAGATGACCAGTGCACTATACTTCAAAGGATGATTAGCACAACATAAGTTGACCGTGTGCTTGCTCAAAGCTATCGAATATATATTGAAAGATGCCACTGGCTAGATGTATTACCTGATGCATATAACTGCGGAAAATTTCATTCTGTTTCTTCAATCGTTGTATAAAACGCTTAGGAGCAATAACTCCAGTTTTCTTCTTCTGATTACTGATCTGTAAGACAAGGGAAAGAATAATTATGTTGTTGCAATAGACCATCGATTCCTTTTTCAGTTTACTACGAAAGTCACTTGTATCAAATAATAGCTCATATTAATAAAAGGCCTCCAGATAAAAGAAACTGCTCAAATTATTTATAGATTCCAGACTTAAAGATAGTGGAAAACAACAATGCAATTGAGGAGCACCTGAATATCCTTGTCAGTACAAAGGTCAATACAAATCTATCTGTGAAAAATCAGCGACCAAGTAAGGCAGCAATGGATCATGTCCTACAAACTTTCCTCATTTAACAGGCATTACCCCAGGGTCTAGGTTTGTAAGATTACAAACATCAACATGTAACCTTGAAAGTCCAATTATTGAATTTTACAGAGGTTACCAGAAGATGCTATGCAGTCCGAGTAACATACATAGCATAGGTCTCTCAACTATAGCCCTTTTTAGTGTGCCCCTCTTACACTTATAAGGTAAGATATGTAAGGCAACCTTGTCAGTTTAATGCTGAGGACTGCTATCATAGAACTTTTTAACTTGGAACATTATATTTGTAATTTCTAACTGAGATCGGCATTACAAATATAACAAGCGGTCAGTAGAACTGTAGGCATTTCATGGTAACTGCTAAGTTAACCAGCAAGGAAGTTCCATGGTATTCAATATACATGCATTTAATTAACTATTGGAGTCATCTTTAGGTACAGCTTTCCTCAGGCCAAATCGCGATTAATTAACCTGCGTCTCTTACACTTTGGCTCGAGACTAAATATGTTTTACTACCAGTGATTCCTGCATGCTACAGCATTTACAAAAAGCTGAGGATGGAATAGCAATTGCAACAACAATAGCCGCAGTAGTACCTGAGAGAACAGATCAGCCAGGCAGGTTAGCATGTTCTCTTCACCATCTCCAGTGCTTTTATTGCTTGCATAGTACTCCAGCAATTGATCACGGAAAGGAACGCAGAAATAAAGTGCCTGGAACAGGAAACAGTTAGAACTCATATTATGAGGAGAACATTATCACATCTTTCTCAAAATATAGATAATGTCACATCCAAGGCCTACATCTGAAGTTCTGAACGAGGAGCTTTAGCATGTTGATTATATAGGCATTTTAAATTGTACATACGGACTATGAGTCACCCGAATCCCCCATGTCAAACAAATGTTTCTGACAATAATATCACATCCAAGGGAACTCCCCCACATCTCCAGCGAGGAGCTTCCCGTGATGTCATACATGCATTTCAATACAGAGAGAAACCCTCAATTCCCGATGAAAAACCAAATAAGCAGTCTCTCCGTTCACACAAAACATTACGATCTAGTACGATCATGTTACAAAATTAAAACAGGAAACATATCATCCCTCGACAATCACAGAAATTCCCCACTCGGAAAATCTGGCGCAAACCCGCGATCCTCGACGGACGCATCAAACGAGCGCAATCACCGCGATACGATCTCGCAAAACACGCATCGCTCCTCACCGCCCCGCGCGGAAGAGACCCAACAAATCCCCGGTTCATCGAGCGGCGGCCACGACGACTGGAGCCGAGAGATTCAGGCTGCCCCCCCCCCCGGGCGGCGTAGGCGTACCTGCAGGACGCTGTTGCAGTAGCATGTGTTGCCGAAGTTCTCGAGGCCGAAGTAGCGCTCGCCCTCGGGGAACTGCTCGCCCAGCGCTTTCTCCAGCCTGGAGCTCGCCGCGCCCATCACCGCCGCCGCCCAGCTCCCATTGCCCGCCGGCAACGCCGCGGCTGGCTCGGCGCGAGGGCCTGTCGCTGTTCTGGCTCGGGCGGTGCGGGACAGGTATTGTACTGGCGCAGTGAAACTGTTGCGATTGGGGTTGGGGGGGGGGGGGGGGGGGTGGGGTTGGAACAGGGGAGGAAAGGAGGAAGAAATGGGTGGGGTGGGGGGTGGGGGGGGGTGGTGGGGGATGCCTGGTCACACTACGGGTGTCCAACCGACCGCTTTCGTCAAGGCTGAATCTTCTTAATCCGACGGCTCAGATCACACTACGGGTCGGCCACGGCTGTGGGCAGCACGTGACAAATATATAACGGGATCGATTTCTTCATCCATTCAGTCGCCTTGCAAATTCATTAAAAGGGGTCATTAAATTCCATCCATGAAAACATTAGATTCTGTCGATTTGATGCGATTCGTGCTACCGTGGTAGCGCAATGGATACCCACACCCTTTCACTGTCTGATGATCCTTGTCCAAATGTTTTGCTGCAATTTTTGGTCTACACTCTAAAATCCTAAAAAGTCTAGGCAAGGTTCAGTCCTCACTACCCCTCCTTTGGTTTCTATTTTTTCCCCTAAAAAGGACTTGGAATGACACCTATCTTTCAACGGAAATGCATGTCCTAGAATGGTAAAAAATCTGTCGAGTAATCAACCTCTTAGAAACAGGCCCTAAATTAGGTCTAAACACAACCTCTGTAAGCCTGAATTAAGCCAAGCTCCGAGCTCCATCTCATAGCTCTTCAACCATAGCTAAAACCTTCTAGATCATAAGTTACATGCACACATGAAGATCCTTAAGTTACAATACTATGCTCAACATATGGGCCCTGTTTGGTTTCGCTTACCGAAGAATCGCTTATCTGAGAATCAAGATTTTCTGATAATCCGCTGTCTGGAGAATCTGCTGTTTGAAGAATCTAGGGTGTTTGGCAATCCTGATTATTTGTACTGGATTGTCTGTTCTGACTGTAAAATGACTTATATGCCTATGAGTCCTGTAATAGCTCATTTTGATCAATTTCTGTACCATTTTCAATTCTAAGTATATTATTAGTACCAGAATTTTGTTATAGTATAATTATAGTCATAAAACACACAATAATGATAAAATAAACTAATAAATAATAGTCATGATGAACATAGATTAATAAGTAATACAATTTTACAATGATATTCAAGACATCATAGAGGCAGCAATAGCATCACGAAAGGCACCCATATCAATGTCATCTCCTGGAGCACTAGCATCGATCATGGTAGGTTGGCTGCCACCGGTAGCATCATCTTGCACATCGGAGTTAAAATCTGGATCTTCATTTGTATTTTCTCTAACAAAATTGTGAAGAGCCATGCATGCAACTATAATTTTTGCAAGTGCAACAAGATACGCCACTTCATCTTCAACACTCCAAATAAACGTTCAATCACATTTCTAAGTTCATTGATTGAACATTTCTTTTTCTCCCATTGGTTGGTGATATTGCCATTTCGAAACATGATATCTTTGTCCCTTATAAGGTGCAAGATACCCTTTTCTATTAGGATATCCGGAGTCTACGAGATAATGCTTTCCATTAGGAGGCTTTGGGAATTGGTTCTGGTATGTAAGTAGAGTATCCAAAAATACTCGAGTGTCATGTACGGACCCAGGCCAGCCAGTGACAACAAATATAAATCTCATATCAAAGTCACAAACAGCCATGACATTTTGTGAAGTATACCCATGCCTACCAATATATTTTGGTTGTTCTGATGCCGGAACAGTGACTTCTATATGCGTGCCATCGATGGCACCAATACAATCTTTGAAATGAGACCAAAACCTTGCTTCTTGCAACTTAGAGTGAATTGTTCCAAACTGTGAATCCTTTGGTCTAATATTGTGAAAAGCCAGTCCCATAATAGCATCTAGTACTTCATCAACCTTTCTACTAATTGTTTCCAATGAGTGTTTGAATCTATTCTTAACTTGCCTAAATGATTGAGGACCACCACACATCCACAAAAACATGGCTACTGCTTCCTTCGTACACATTTTTCGACTTGGTTTCAACCCATAATTCTGTACCAATGTGTCATGGAGACGTAGAAAAACTGACCTTGACATTCTGAACATATTATAGCACTCAACTGGATCCGCAAGAGTTAGATCAACCCATTGGATCCCAGTCATAACAGGAATAATATCAGGAATTGGTGCCTTCCTACCAGTCGATCCAGAACCTATGCACTCCAAAGCCAAATACGCCATCAGAAAATCATCATATGAGTCACTCATCTATTAAAAAAAAATAAATACATGAATCATATACCACACATACCACATATAATATTATTATGTCTACCATACAAATGGAAATTATTGACTTTCAAGCATGCAACACTGGCAAGCTATTATGTCTCAAGCACACAACAAATAGGAATAAAATTTCTCAAGCAAACAATAAATAGAAATTAAATGTCTCAAACAAACATACTAGTGCTTCTTACTATCTTCCCGTGCCCTCCTTAGCCAATTTAACCTCCCATTTGATGTTTTTAAAGTAATGAACACATCACGGTACTTCTTTCTTTATAAGAAGTTGTGTGGCGTAGTAATATTCATCACTGCCTTCTTCAGCCCCATCCTTGATCACTTAATCCAACATGTTACCAATTTTCTCCCTAACACTGTCAACCACATTTGAGGTGGCTAAATTATTGCTACTTTCAGCTTTCTTCTCATATGCTTCCACTAAACGCTTCATGCACTGATCTCTAAAGGTCTTCTTCTTCTTTCCCTTGGGGGATAATGGAGCTGGCCTCTTGCCTAAAGTTGAAGTGACATTTGGGGGAGTAGGGACCTGCCCTTCCCTCTCTAACTCACTGCTATTCTGACCACCATCATCTTCTTGGCCACCACCTTCTCCATTTGAAAGAACAAACGATGTTTCGTTTGTAACACTAACAACTTCAAACATAATCCGCATTTGCTCCTCATGCTTAAGTGATGCATCCTTAAAGCATATACAACCGGTCATAGCCTGAAAAGGAAATGTAATAACCTTGTAAACTCAAACAGGTAACTTTTTTTATATCAAAAACTGAAAAATCTGCAATGTATACTTACATAATTTTGATCTTTCCACCATTTGTCATCAGCCACGATACACCCTGTCATAGGATCCCTACCCAAGCCGGTAGCTTTGGTGTTCAATATCTTCCATTAGGTATACCTTCTTTTAAGTGCATCCCACCTATTCTTCATTTGCCCTTCATTGTAAGGTCTCCTAGTACGTTCAAAAAACTTATGTACAAGATTCGCATACCCAGTGCTGTTCAAATAATGTTGGGGCCTATTCTGGGCGAGAACTTCTTCCACACAAATATCATTAAAAGTTTTGGCAGCAAATGAATCCCATTTCGCCGCAACCTTCGCTCCTTTTTCCATCTACTCAAAATATAGGACTAACATTATCACACATCAGTAGTAAAACTTCAGTTTACATAGTACAGATAATATGAGGTCATCAAGCCTAAATCACATACATAAAAGTTCACATTACATGACCAAGCATCAAGAAAGCAGCGTGCTGAATAAATTAAGTTGGACAATAAACAGTTGAAGTAAAATGAAATAAGCAATGTGCATGCCAACTGCTGAATAGATATGTTCTCTCAGTTAAATAAAAAAAAGACATGTAGAAGTCTAAAACTCTGTAAGGAATTGAACATTGGGAGAGCACAACATCTGCACAAAAAGGTTGTGCTCCTGAGTCCAGACGTATGGCATACACCATAGCGACAAATTATGATACTACCGGAACATATCAATAGAGCTACTACACCATATATGATCATAAAAGGCTAGACCATATATGATCCTCTTCAAATAAGGTGAACTCTGCATATAAACATATGGTATGTTCCAATAATTTTGTTGTCTTACGGTCATGCAAGCTAGATGCAGATCAATTAAATTTAGAATGGAACAAAATAATTGCTTGGAGACTTTGTTACATGCTACTTCTCCAGTTCCAAGCAAAATAAACTGAATTTTTTTTTGATAGAGGCATAGTTCTCAGTTATATTCTATTGGGTACCTCTACTGCATCTCTCTTAAAAATATGATGATATGGACATTGATTCATTAGGGTACTAAGCCATAATCATTATATTCACTAAACACATATATTCTGACTGATTATGGCCCTGATAAGTATCATCAAATTTCAGAAATTGGGATGACTTGCTACTTGGTTTTATATCACCTTGCTATTTTCTCAACAAATTTAATGATAAACGCAGGTTCTAGCCTGCCCATTTTCTTCCACCTTCGTCGTCTAGGGAACACAAGACGCGATGCTATTGGCAGAGCTACAAGTATGTCGCAGATCCACTCTAATTTTTAAACCGGCAAGAAAGAGATTGGGAAGAAAACACCAGTAGTTACCACGCTGAAATGTTCACCACGTCCACTAGGGAATGCCAGGAAACAGAGACGTTTTGTGCAAGGTAAGTTGCATCAATCCCAGCTAGTTCTGTTCCGTCTAAATTTGAAAGCACTTTCTTATTCTGAAGTCTCTTCCTTCCAGCGCGAAGCTCCGAGAAGAAACAAATTAATCCATGGACGGATGGATTTGTATTAGCAGAAAACCACGCATCACAAAATCTGATTGGATGCATGTCCGCTCTACGGTACTAGAGAAATCGGGTAAATTGCTGGCGCCTCACAATCACCATGCAATGCAACTCAAAATAGAGCTAATCTTATATCTGGTTGATATTTATCCGCAAATCTAGATGACCGATTTACATATTGTCCAATTCGAGCACTACATATTTTCCACAGAAGAGTAATTTAACAATAATCGGGTAAATAGGCAATGGTATAGGAGGAAGAAAAATCACCTTGAAACACCTGCAGCAAGTGGAATCCGGCTGGATCTGACGAGGAATCGCGCGACTGGGGACGAGGGCTCGATGCTGTGCCCCTGTTCAGCGGTGACCCTGGGGAGGAGGGGCGACGACCAGGCGACCGGTGCAGAGGGGGAGGCGGCGGCGGCCGGTGCAGAGGGGGCGGCGGCCGGTGCAGAGGGGGCGGCGGCCGGTGCAGAAGCGAGAGCAGCACGGGAGGCGCGCCGCGCGCGCGGCCGCTGCGGCGGCTGGAGGGCTCTGCGACCCCTTCCGACGCCCAAGGGCCGCGGCGCGCGTCCCCTTCGCGCGCGGACCGATGCGTTATCCCCCTCCCGGCCGGCTGCTGGGATGCACCTGCCGCCTACCGGGCGCCGGGCGTCGAGCTACTGGGATGCACCTGCCGCCTACCGGGCGCCGGGCGTCGAGCTAGGGGAAGGGGGCGCCGCTCCTAGAGATGGGGAGGGGTGCAGAGGGGGCGGCGGCCGGTGCAGAGGAGGCCGGCGGCAGGGAGAGGCGCTGGCAGCGCAAGAGGTGGGAGGAGAGAGCGAGGGGTAGGGAGGACCGAGGGACAGGCGCACGGGCGCATGGGGTGGGGAGCTGAGGGAGGGGTATGCAGAGGAAAATGCGTCGCTTTCCTGCGAATCAAGGGAAAGGATGCCTACCAGAAAAAGCGCTCTCTAGTTATATTTTGGATTCCCGGAGAAGCGACGGTGGAAAAAATCAAGCTCACAATCGAAGCGTTTGGCGGGATTTTCGCTTTTTTCTGAGAATCCGATTTTAATCGGAACCAAACAGGCCCATGGTCACTCATATGACCAGAACACTGTTCTGATGAATCAATTGAATAAATCTACTTTGCTATACCCACTAAATTCTGATTCTTGCAAAGAGCCTCCTGTACAAGGCTCACTGTAAGCTAGAAATCCTCTAATGAGTCTACTGTCCCGCTACAATCACAAGATGATACAAAAAACATGTAATGGACTCTACAAGCCACCATATCACTGGCACTTTTTGGCTTCATCTGGTTGATAGCAACTCTTACCCTCGTTGTCGAGTGGTGGTGGCACACCAAATACCCAGTCGAGCACATTCAGGTACTTGGACCGGAAAACTTCTCTTTCCTGCGCATAGCAATGCATAATGATTGAGGTGGCCATGCTAAACACAACTACATCTGCTCGTTTTATCTGCAGTATTGGTGGGCAGAGTCCTGCATCGGTCATGCATGTGAAAAAGCTCTCGATGGCTCTGGCAAGACAGTACAGGGATATCTCAATTCTTCTGCTCTTCTTCTCGATAAACAGTGCCAAACCTGTTGGAAACTGTCATGTGGAAACAATTTAGTATCATAAGAAAACATGCTGAATTTATGTGGCAAAAGTGCTTTGCATACCGTGCCAAGTATAACAAGAGGGGTATTTGCACTCTGGAAGGTTCTAAAAAGCAGGCAGGTCCAAGCCCTGAAATAGAGAATGAAACACCATGAATTGTCATCCCCCAAAAAAGAAGTGATGATATAGTGTGCACCGCAAATAAGAAATCATGAACTCACCATGCAGATGCACAGTATACTGAGAGAAACAGGCTAGATCTTGCTATCCCTAGAAGACTCTTCCCTAAAATTGTGTCAGGTCTGCATGTTGTAAGGGAAGCCAAAGAGAGAAAAAAACAGTTAGAGAAACTGCATCCTTTTTTAAGGAATAGGATAAGGCAGCATGACAGCTTGCATAGACTACACAAATCCTGCTTGCTCCCCTTCTCAGCCTAAATAGGATAAACTTATCAAGTTTTAGATGAATCGTAATTATCCTGTCCATCAGAAACTCAACTGATGCAGGGTACGAATGGTTGTTGGCAGCACTAATTACCAACCAAACATGTCAATGTTATTGCACTGCCGTATACGTATACCTTTTCATGAGGTGCTGCCGATGAACTACTAGTGCTGGAACTAAGTATACTGGAACATATACAGGAACTGCTCTTCCATATGCTTGTAACAAGAATGAAAAGACATGTCCTGTACATGATTGGTTACCATGCACAATCTGGAAAGCAGAGATAAGGGGTCAGCCTGGGGAAAAAATAATTTAACAAAAAATGGAAACAGATTAACTATGAAGAGTTATGAGTTATGACACAGGGAATGTTATGCCACCAAACTGATCCTATGGGTTGGTTGATAGGCCAAATTTCAAAGTATAACTGAATGGGGACTCAATAGTTCATTCATGTACAACAGATGTAGTTATTCATGTACAACAGATATGTAATACTTACCGAGCAAGGCACTTTCATGTTTGGATCTAACTTTATGTCAACACCAACAGATTTGTAGTGCTTCTCAATACCCGCTAAGTTAGTGAAAGCAGTGTGGTTGACTATATCTTTCACACCTTGCAAAATAGTAAGATCTTTTCCACCATGCTTATTTAGAAATGATTTATACGATGATGGCAAACTGTCCTGCTTTAAAATGTACGCTGACCTGCATGAGAAAAAATGGAGGGAAAAAAGGTCATAATTGCTCATGCTACAGAATATATAGCATGGAGTTCCTGTATATGTATTATTGACTAATTACTTGGCCCATGACAAGAAATAAAAACGTTTTATGCATGATATAATGGTTCGAAGCTTTGCTTACACAATGCTGAGCTCAACACATCCAAACAACTCCATTCATGGCAAATCTTTAAGTATAATTAGCAATATTTTCCAACTTCTAATAAACAAGAGGAGAGAAAAAACAGTGCTATGCATGGCATACTGATTCCAAGCTTTGCTTACACAATGATAAGCTAAGCAGCCCGAAACAATCATGCTCATGGCATACCTTTAAGTATAATTAGCATAATTTCTAACACTGCAACCTAGACACATGATTGAATACTGGAAAGGAACTTACAAAATTTGTGCAGATGCGAGGCACATAAGGAAGATATCACCATGTGACCAAGTCAAAGGTTTACAGATCTTTCCAAATCTTTTGCTCTTTATTCCACAACGGGATGCAAGTACTGCTGCACGCATGAGAATGTATATAGCCAAACTAGTATGTTGAGTTCCAGGTCCAGTCAGGAGCATAGAAGGACCAGCAATCAACCCAGCTAAGAGTGACCTCCACCTTGCTGTTCTGAAGCAACAAGAGTATAGAGTTACACATTATCTAACAAAAAAAATGGTGCTTCGCAAAGATAGCATGAAAGCTGCAGTGAAACAAGATGCATTCTGAACTGTAATGTTGATGAGCAAGCAGGAGACCAATGAAAGATACTGTGACATTAATACATCATAAGACTACTAGCATGCAGGCCCCTTATTTATACTGCATCAAAGTAATTCAGAGTTCTAGACCTGAACTTCTCACCACAATAACATCTTTAAATGTGATGGACAGCAAGTTGCAGAAGTATTATTTTATCAAACAAAACAGTAAGACACCACTAGTCTAACTGGAATTAGCATCCTTGATCACTAACGAAACAAAATTGCTTCCATGGTAAGAAATTGTTTACAATTGCAGAACTGATAAGTTCTCACCAGCATCAACAATCCTGCATGCAATCAGGGAAGAAAGAACAATTTTAATGAGAACACAACTAATCCTACTCAAAGTACCAGTTCCAGCCTCTTTTACACAAATATTAAGAAGTTTAACTGGTCTGCACTAGCCATTTTCTCTTCCTTCTCTTTTTCTAAAATTGCTCATACACGTCATCTCACAGTTCACACACCATCATCACCAATTAAAGTTTAATTCTCACCTACACAGCACAATCTATTATCTTTCGTGCAGTTAACTAAAGCCAACGCTAACGATGTGCTCGAATCATCGCAAAAGCAGTTCACACATCGTCTCCGCGGCAAGCAAATCCGCAGTAGAGCTCAGCACCGCCCAATTCGTGAAATTAGGAACTATTTCAACCGTGATGGTTCCGTGAACTGACCTCTTACGTCCCCAGACGGCGGCGATGTACTCATCGACGGAGACGTAGCTGCCGGCGAAGGTCCCCAGGAACAAGCCGTACCTCACCGTCTCCTTCACCGCCAGCACCACCGCCTCCTCGTTCGTCATCGCTCCCGCCTTCCTCGATCTGGGGGAGCGGCGGCTGCGGATGCGGACGAGGACGGAGAAGAGCGCGAGGCCGCCCTTGAGGCCCGCGCCGATGGCGAAGCCCTTCCCGGCCGCCGCCAAGCACCGCCGGAGCCACCGGAGCTCGCCGTCCCCTCCGGCCGGCGCCACCGGGGCCTTCCCCGGCGGGGCGGCGCAGTAGCCGTTCGCCGCGCATTGGAGATCCTCCGGCGGTGCGGGGGCCATGAGCTCGCCGGCGACGGGGGAAGCGCGGATCGCCCACCAGGCACCACCGCAGTGAAGAAGAGGAAGCTCTGATGGAAAGCAATGGGCGAGGCGTGTGTTAATGGGGTAGATGAGGCAGTTAAACTAACCAAACTGTTCTTGCTTTGGGGGCGGCAAAGAGCGGCTGTGCCAACACGGCAACACTCTACAGTTCCACGCGTGCCAATTTATATTTCTGGTCATCTGGGTAAAACTCGAATGCGCGCTAGCACAGACTTCAAATTTCTGAGATTTTGTGGATATTGTCGACAGATTTGAAATTTGCATATTTGAAGTTGTGGAGAACTCGTAGAATGGTGCTGGGAAGAGGGTATATTACTATTGAAAATTGAGAATTTTGTAGAACATCATTCTGTTCTGCATCATGAACACAAGAACTGAACAGCCCATTACTGGCGCAGCCTGGTTACTTTTTCTATGAAATCCAAGGTTGAGCCGAGGGTGCAAGGCTGACAGCAACCTCCCTGAAACCGGAATCTTTTGCAGGCGACACACGTCCGTGGTGCTGTTCTTCAGTTACACGTCGACGTCCTCCAATCAATCAGATGTAGGTAGAGTAGAGGCTGACCACCGCCGGGACGGTTCGGGAAAGCAAACCAAACCATCGTGCCCGTCCGTCAACCGCAGACCATTCATTCTTTTGGCAACGTTTTTTTTTGATTTTTTCTTCTCAGACAAATCTGTGGACTCAGAGTGGCCAATGATCACTTTCGCGCGCAGACGCCAAGAAGCCTGATCTGGCTGTACTCGTTCTCCGTGCTCTGTTGCGTCGACCGAAAGAAGCATGATCTGACTGCCAAATATTTTCTTGGATGGTTTTATGCGTCCTCTTCAGGCATGGGTTGAGAGCCGTGCTCGTTTTGTAATCCAAACGTACACACCATGAGGTTTCGGTTCAGACAAGCAAGAAAAGGAGCAGGGCCTTCAGGCCTTTCAGGCAACCCATAGCATACATGAAAAATAACACTGCCACGAGAATGCTGCTCTAACTCTAGCAACGCATGGAACGCGTGTTTTCCTTTTTGGTGAATGAGAGCTTTTACTAGTCATGAGAGAAGTTACAATCACGATCGGCAAGATGGACGATATCGTTTGCCACAACCAAACAAAGCAGGTGGACATTTCTCAAGCTAACTGCACTAATACATGTGCCACTTTGCTTCATTCTCATTTCACATGGACGATCTTCACCAACTGCATTAGCAGCAGCTCTTTGGCTTCCTCCGTGAACAAACCAATCTCCGAACGACCTCTTTATTTCTTATTGCGGAAACCAATCTCCAGTTAATCTTTAGTTACCATATCATATGATCAAGAATCGAAGTAATAACTTATTTGGCACAAAACATTTTGTTATGCACATACGACACTACTTAGAGAATAAGCTAGACAGGATTAAATTTGGTGGAAACAAGAACCCAAAATTAAGCTTTGGTGGTGAACATGTATCATCTATAATTAGCAGGAGAGGTAGGCGCGCTTGACACACAGCACTGGCGGCGGAAGAAGAGAGCGAGGGCGAGGAGCTCCTGCTTCGCGACCAGGACGGAGTTCCACCGTAGACATTCATTCAATAGAGTCCGCAATAGATATATTTTCCTTCTATATACATACACGTACTGTACAAGAAAGCTAAGCTAAATAACAAAGACCAGAAACAAGGTAACCGAATAAAAAAAACTATATACAAAGATGGTCAACCTAGCCAAGCAACTACTAGGGGTTATCATCATCATTTGCTAGAACTAACAAATATAGGCAGGTAAGTAATTTACAAGACACCAGTGCTACGTTCTCGGAAAAAGAAAAAACAAAACACCAGTGCTCACTGCTCAGGACCTAGATATTGCCAGGCATTGGCATGTCGTCATCCCACAGCTTTTGGAACTCACTCATCACGAAGCCTTCATCCATATCGGTAGACGACTCAAGCATCTTTTCTTGCAAAGCCTGTCATGCCAGCACCAAAGAATTGTGAAAATTATAGGTTCAGCAATTCCACTATAAAGCTTCAGCAGTTCAAACCGAAAGCATCGGCTAGTCAGAAACAGATTCAGCTAAAAGAAATCATTAAACCTGGGATTCCTGGAGTCTTGTGACGACTGTCAGAATCCTCTGATACTGATCCCGAGCATCTGGGTACTGAACCATGGACTTCACTCTGGCTAGAGCTTTCTGCAGCCTTTCTTCGGTCTGCTTCCTTCCTTGTTGCAGGAAATCATAATCATCCTGAGCAGGTTTATTTTGGATCAAATCGCTACGGCTGCTGCTAGTGCCCTCCACTGCACCTTCTGTAGACCGAAACCCGCGCAAACCAGCCCCTTTTCGCCTCCAGCGCAATATTATCTTCTCTACTATTCCAACAGACCAAATGATTTTGCGATAATGCTTTCTCACTTGGTGACCTCGCACATGAGCCTATGGGCAGCAGGCAATGACAGGGTTCAGCATTGATTATTAAAATATCATCAAGGACATACATATCTTAGACAAAACACCATGGTGCATGGATTATTCTACACTGGAAATGAGGCTTCTCGAGTAGGGCCTGAACCCTGGGGGACATATGTGCAAGTTCCATTCAGTGATATGTTTTGTAACTGCTATGGTTATTATCATCCAAACTAACTGAACAATGTATGGTTTGCTGAAAATTTACCAGAAAAAAAAAAGTAGAAATTTTTGTAATAGTACATCGAACATATCGCAACTAGAATTAACACAAACTATTAAGCTGGAACAGTCAGGGTACTACTTCAAAGTCAGTGCATCACTAGTCATATATCATACAACAAATAACAATACCTGGATCTTGACGATGCGCTGTCTAATAAGCAAGAATTCCTTTCTTCCCTTCCACCCACGGTACTTGTTTTGTATTCGAGTTGCAGCAGCATGTAGGGGATCAAGCTGCCCTGGTTTAGATGGTTTAACAGATAAGAGTGACAGGGCACGATCATCTGATATCGCACCATTGTCATCCTCGTACTGAACTGCTTGCTTTCTCTGGAAGGATTGCATCCTGAAAACTTGATATATACGAGCAGCAGCTTGGGCAGCATTTCGAACAGCTCCTAGTGAATCTCCCATGGATCCAGCTAGAAGACCTTCACCTGCTAATGGTGATGCTCTTCTTTCAGTAACATCTCCAATACCAGGCAGACCGGATATTTCTGAGGCATTGCTCCCCATGGTTTCCTTAAGATCGAGGGTCTGGAGATGACTTATTAAAGCAGACTCAGCCAGGAAACCAGAAATTCCCTTGTACCCATTAGCTGACGCAAGATCAGCTGGTGTGCTTCCTGTAGGGAAATCTAGCGTTGGATCTGTCAAAGCTCCAGGAGCTGCACCAAGTGCGATAAGTGCAACAACTGTTCGCTCTCTGGATAACAGGAGGAACAACATCAGTACACATAAAAAGTATGTAACAATCTCACACTCTGAAACACTTACCTGCCACAAAATGCAGCCCAATGGAGTGCAGTCCATCCATGAGCATCTCTGAAATTTATGCTCACACCAGCAGAAATTGTTGGCCTGATAGCCCAATCATATCCTAGGGCAGCTGCCAGATGAAGCACACCCTGCCCTTCCTCATCTAACACACTGGGGCCCTTGCCACCATCACCTGCTTTGTGGACAAGCCAGATATGCAATTTTTCCTTCAAGCGATTTTCAAAGAACTGATCCTGCTTATCATCAGTGGCAAGCTCGTTATCACAAGCCAACTTTAGCAACTCGGACCAGGAATCGTTGTCTGTCATTAGCGAGCTAATCTTCTTGCTCAAATCAATCATCTCCTTTGTGGGGTTAGATACTGTTGCCTGGTACTCATCTTGTCCCAAAGACAACAGGTCATCAAGACGCATCTGGAGATATGTTTTGTTCGCATCATCATGTGGACTTGGGACATCCATGTGTTTAGAATTACTTGGTCGGAACTCAAACTCTCGGATCTCGCTGCAGGCCAACCTGTTGGAGCATGTAACATAAAAAGGAACCCTGCCAGGTTTGTGTGATGGAGAATAGCATCTGAGAGTCCCATCAGCTGAAATCTCTGCTGGAACTTCGACTTCTCCAAACATACATGACCACTTGCATCTTTGAACCTCATAAGAATTTAAGAATCTACCAGTAATGAGAACCTGGATGATATACAAGAAACATCATAAGAAGTTCAATGAGCCATAAGGACGGTGCTATGACACTTCCAAGACTTTCGAGCCAAGGACATATGAAATGCTTTAGAAGGCATACCCTAGTCTTGGAGCCCGCATATGTCCAGCTTGGAGAAAAATCAGATATACTAAACAGCTGGTCTTGTGCAAGCACCGGATCAACAGTGAATTGATCCAACTGATCACGACTTGATGCTTCAATGATATTGTCAGTCTCTTCGCTGTTCCAGTACACTCCAGAACTGGACCTAATTTGGGAATCATCTACTTCACCAAGTTCCTTGCTCATCCATCTTGTAAAACTATCACTTTTCTTAAAGCTGTCCTTCAGGATATCAGAGAGACCGGATGACTGAGTTTTCAAGAGAGGGTAATTGATAGTTTCCTCCAATGATCTACCATTTTGTTGGAAACTGTCCTCTGTAGGAAACGAGCTGATAGCACCTGGAAGCTGAAATTAAGTAATTTCTCAGTGAATTTACATAAACAAATAGGAGACAACAATGGTAATACAATACTGGTACTGTAAAACCTAATCAGATGCGATTGAGCAAAGCCTGCAACATAGCCTACAATATAGACTTGATGCCATAAAGGCAACAAAGTAGTTCTATCTGTGAAAACTATAAGAAATCAAATTGTAGAGATATTAAGAAACAGCATTTCTGTGCCAGTTAGAAGTCCACTAATGTGACAATTGGAACTGTAAACTTGCATAATCTCAACTACACCATAGGTTCAACAATAAAAAAAATAGGTAGGAGTAATAACTTTGGGATATGATATGTCAGTTGTGCAATATCACTTAGCTACATGCTTTCTCTGTTACTCCAATTTTAACCTCGATGAATTATATTAGCTGGAAAACAATTTATTTTCACTATTATTTATCTTCATGGTGCTCTGTGTATCACTAAACTTTATGCCAGTACTGCTGGCTGGAAAACAAGCTGCACATAGCTGCCTTCTTTATCTGTTAGATAACATGTGATTACTGCCCAGCTTTCAACCATTATAAAGTATCCATTAGGTAATAAAACTCGCAGAATAGCTAAGCTTTATACATGTGATATATTTTGCCATATGGAAATGTGCACCAGGATACCTGCCACAGTGATTCTTCATCAGTGTCTACAGTATCTGCATCCTTAATACCCAATCCATTATATACTTCACCAAATGTGAAGGATTCAATTCCAGGTCCTTCAGTGAAAGGAAATTGTTTGGAGGGATCAGTAATTTGGGGTGGAGGCATTCGATGGATCCCTTGGTCAGGTAGGCCATTCAATGATGATGGATCCAACTGATTATCAGCCCCATTTAATGCAATTCCAAGAGCAGGCTCATTAAGAGCAACTGGTAAGGCATCTTGACCATGAGAATATAAGTCTGTAGTAGTTGCTGTAGACAGGAAGCCTTGATGGTTACCTAAACATTATGTGTAACAAAAGAATACAGGTCAACTCAACTTTGGTCCATAATGAGAATAAACTATTTCAAATGCCTTCCAGAAAAAAAATACTGCTACTTGCCAACAAACGGTGAAGGAATGTAGCAGCTCAGAATAGAAGCTCCCATCACAGGTCCACCTCCATTTTCATGCTGCTGCGTCCAAGAGAAAGGGTGGTATCCGGCTCCTCCCGAATAAATATCTGCTGCAGCGAATTTGGCTTTAGATACGCTGTGCATAATTGGAATGTGTATCAGTAAAATATTTCAGTGAGCTTTATGTAGAACAGAAGAGATGGTATACAGTTCTACCTGATTCTGTTTCCTCATATTCAGTGGCTTGTCCGCTAACAGAGCTTTCACCCTCTGTAGTTTGTGAAGGCAACTGACTTAAAGGGCTATCCGTACGAGCAGCTTGCAGCATATCATCGTGCCCTCTAATACGAGAACTTGATTTGCCACCCTGGTTGTTGTATACAAATATGAGGGGGGGATGTAAATTTTTAAGCAGACAATTCCAGGAAGAAATTGTTCACAAAAGATGGGAAATAGGGATGTAAGCTCAGAGTTTGGATCAAGATGACAACAAAACATAAGTAGCAAAAGTTTCTTTTTAAAAAAAAAGGAAGAAAGAATGCATGCAGGAAAAACAAATTGGCTACTTGAACCAACATAAACTAGAGATGCCTCATAATGGGTTTCCATGCATTAGTACAATAACAATCTTTCAGAAATATACATCCGCAATTATCATATTACATTTCTGTTTTATTAATGGCTCATTGAATAAAAACTGATGCAAACTCATAATGATGCTAAAGCATTTTCATATAACCTGAGTATAAGTAGTTTAATTACTGGTTTAGAATAAAAGTCGGGCATATTTAGCTTAATTACTGGTTTAAATGCTCCAAATAGCATCAAAATAAAGTACTCCAAACTAAAACTAAATCTACTACAGGTGTACAGATAACAGAAGCCCTACATCCTTGCTAGACCTGAACCTGAACATTATTCTCAGAACATGACATGAAACAAATTGCTTACATGTTGGCACAAACCTCCAGGATGCTATGTTATACTAAGAATAAGCTATGAGAAAACTCGTGTGGTTACTATGACAAAAGGTAACAGACAATAACCTGATGTAAAAAACGAATTAACATAATTTTTTTCAAGAATACAGCATTTAGGATGATGAAATCCAGTAAGTAATGGACAAGCAGCTAAATACATATGAATCAGAGTATGATTGGGAATAACCTTGACTTCGAGATAATGTACAAGCACAATGTGCATAAAATCCCTGCAAAAAGTTATAATCAATCCAAACGTTGTTAGCGCGCCTTCAAGCAGCACAATATGAGTTGTAGCAACATGAACCCTTACTCTTCCAACATCCAATAACTCCTCCTCTGAAAGTTTTCATTTTCTTCCCCATGAGCATAGTAGCAGTGAAGCACATCAATACTTCCAGACTACATTAATAAAGAATTGTTAGTTTTATTGCCCTGATGGCCATAATTACTTAATAAGATAAAGTATGCTGTAATTGTACACAGGAAAACTTTCCATCACTCAAATTAGCCGTACTTTTAATCTTTCGTGAGCTTCTTTGACAGTTTTTCCATCTCTTTTCTTCCTCCAATTATGGCCATCCTTCCGGAAATACCTCAAAACTTTCCGATCAAACAAGAAAAGCGAACCACCTAAAGCCAGCAATAAAATAAAATATTAGCAAGATAAAAATATTTTAAAAAATGAACACTTTTGGAGAAGCAATTATCGAACATAACAGTGTTCAGCAGAAAATGAGTGTCATACTTGGAGGTCTATTTGGTGGTTCTGGGGCAATACGGAAATTTCTGTAGTTTTTAAGTATTTCACAAATCTCCGCAGGTCGTAACCATCGGTGTCGTGCTTCCTTCAATATCTGATCAACATCTGTTTAGAGTTTATGAAAGCAAGGGTTAACAGTTGAATATAATGTTATAGTTAAAAAGGAGTCAAAGGAAGGTGGTCATAAAAATATTCGGAATAAATTTTAGTGATAAATGATAACCAGCCTTCACAAAATAGAGCTGTCTGACCATCTTACTCTCACTAGTACAATAAAACTTAATATTGGGAGTCCCTTTTGCAAGTAAAATCTACTGGATTTCCTTGAAAGTGAAACCCTTAGGACTGCGATGTATCCCGCAGAAAATAACTTCTAGAGTGGAAGAGGGTAATCTGGAAACAGTTCATTGTACCTAAGTTTGGAACTTCAAAATCTCTTTCTACGTTTACAACTTAGCCCCCCAATCATTTTTTCAAAAAAATAAAATAAATAAAATCTACCATTTGACATGCCGGATGCACGCACATCTCAACAAATCTCAAGCCTTAACCCAACCAGAAACCAAAAGTCCGCAGCCTCGGTTCATGCTACAAGCCTACAACTCTCACTTGGACACAAAATACTTACAGAGAAACCCTCTTGATAACTAGAAGCTCTCCAAAAAAATCCAGGTTGACGACCCAATTCCAGGTATCAAGTACTAGTAAGTAGTAACTTCGATCTAAACCCAAACACAGTCCAATTTCACACAGGTGCATGACAAGTCCCCACAAAGCAGGGTGCTGAAAATTCGTCTTCAGAACATTGAACTCCCGAACAAAAATGTCCCCACTCCCCCAAGGCTTTGGCAGAGCTGCTAGAGCTTCAGATAATTCCACCCTGAGAACGCGACGGTCGCCGAGACAAATCAAAAGAAGGACCGACGCGTTGACCGAACCCACTCCAACTCCGTCCCCCTGGTCAGGTGGATCAGGAGTTTGAGGACGAAACAAACAACGCCTGAGGAGGACGGCTCAGTGCGCTAACCTAGCTGCGGCGCGATCGCGTAGCGCCGCGCCTCCGCCATCGCCGAGCCCGGCCGGCGCGCGCGCGCGACCAACCAGAACCAAGCACCACCGCGGCCGGAGCCGCTCACCAAACCCCTCCGGGCCTAGCTGGTTCCGGGGACGATCGCCTCGTGACTCTCCCGGATTTTTCGCGGGGGTTTTGTAGAGGATTCGGGAGGCGTTTGGCTGTGGCGTCCCCTACCTGACGACGGGGAATGGGGACAGGACTGCCAGCCGTCGACGAGGTGGGAGCCTTGAGAGCGGGGGGGAGCGGCGGGTGAGGTCGAAATGGCCGTTTTGCCCCCCGGGTTAATGCCTGGATGGTCCCATGGAGCAGGGGCCATCGCGGGAATGGGGTTTTTGGGGCCTTGTGGGTCCAGGGTCCTGGGCGTCCGGGGTCCGGAGCGGTTGGTAGGCGCGGCCGCTGAAGACGTGGGCGGTTGGTGGTGGCGGCAAGCGTAGAGGCCAGGCCACACTAGCTAGCCTTGCGTGCGAGTCCGCGCGCGGACTGCGGCGGGGCTGCTGGCCTGGTGTCACGTTGCTGGGCGAATGTTTGTAATTGATTCCGGCAACCATGCACCAATGACAGTGAAAGCAGACTGGCCTTGTAACTCTGTAAGAACAAGATTGTCCTGCTGCTGCAGTGGTTTCAGAGCGTGGTCTGAACTCTGAAAGCACAAAATTGGCGAGCTTGGTCTGAAATCTTCAGCATGCTTGCGCCTAAAAAGGATCAGCTCCCGAGCAAAGCGGGAGAACGCAGAGGTTGGGTACATTCAATGCGACTATGCGAGAGGGTCCAAGATATCCGAGAACGATGTGCAGGGAGGCAGTCAGGGTGATGTGATCCCTATCCGCGATTCGACGATTCCCCATCTGTCCGGAGCGTTCAGCGCGGAGGGGCCGTGCGTGCCGGCCAGCCGCTAGCTGCGTCCTGCAGTCGTTGTCTGTCGCCGTCGCGCCGGCGTCTTACTTACGTTTTGTTCCTCCTGTACAGTGGTAGTGCTGGTCACACTTTACAAGCCGGCACTCGAGGCTCGACAGGTAGTAGAGTCGTCAGCCATATTCCGAGGCACGCACTCATCCGCCACCTTAGCCTCTCGCCTTTTCTCTGGTCAGATCAGGCCGTCGGAGTGGCACAGGTGAAAGGCGGAGCCCAGCTGCATCACGGCAACAGAGACAGTTAGCTCCACAGTGTTTCTCCTGCTGGGAATTTGACTTTTGATTTCGAGGAATCTAGGCCTTGTTTAGATTGCAACAAAGTTGCAATAGTGATACTGTAGCGTTTTCGTTTGTATTTGACAAATTTTATCTAATTATGGACTAATTAGGCTCAAAAGATTCGTCTCGTGATGTACAATTAAACTGTGCAATTAGTTATTTTTTTTACATACATTTACTGCTTCATGCATGTGTCCCAAAATTGATGTGATGGAGAGAGAGTGTAAAAATTTGGAATTTGGAGTGCATCTAAACGGGACCCTAGATTGGCAGGCCGATGTAACGCGAACATGCTGACATAGCCTTCAGAAACAGGAATTGGTGGTACCAGATACTTCAAATGGATTCTCACGGCTTACAGTCTAGCTTGATACGTGGTTTTCTTTTTGAAAGACCGATGCGCTGTTTTCTCATGGCTTACTTCCCTCGTCTTAAGAAATTGACAGTGCAAGGCAACCAACCCATCGAGAGAGAAACGGCAGGGTGCATAGGATTAGCACCTAGCGGCAGTAGAGCCGTGCATCAGACAGTGACTCCGCACCTAATCACCTCATCAGACGGGGATCTCATCTTCTGAAACCCTCAGGGCGATCGCTGCTGATGTCCAACTTTGTCCCATTGCTCGCGATCCCCTGATGACCGGGCCTTCCTGTACCTGTGGAGCTCTAACCTTGATGTAACGTACTGTAGTGCTAGACTCGTTTATTCTACTTCACCCTATGCTGTAAAATCACGATATATATAACCTTGCATATTAATATAATTGTTCAGACCGGCTCCTTTCCTGCCGTAGCCCGTAGCCCGTAGCCCCCTCAAAAGGAAAAAAAAAAGATCTTTCCAGCTCGGAGATGCCTTGGGGTAATTAGCGATAGTAGATTCCTTAGCCCGTGACACAGACCTACGCATTTTGACATTCACTAGTCGTAATGTGTCAATCACGGGTTTGCTGGAAGCCTGCTTGGCCTAAGATGCAGAGACAGGCATGCGTTGCAAAATGCAGACGCCCACCCAGGTCCCAGTGTCTCTTTTTAGCAGAGGATTTCAGCATCATTAAAATTACTCCCAATTCTTACAGCACAGGCCAGCGCTCCAGCAAAACGTGCCTCGTCCGCAGGCAGTCATACACAGTGCACGCCGTGCACTATCCCTCATGCGGTCATGCCAGTGCAGTGTTCCTGGCGTCCACGAAACCAGGCACACGCCAATGTTGCTGCTGCCTGTTTGCCACACACCGAGCACAATCGGGCAGCCTAGCCAAGCATCCGCCGACGACCTCGCAGTCGCAGGACTGGAGACACACCATCGATAAGCCTGCAGCCACCCGGCCTTCTGGATCAGGAAACTGTGACGCCATAAACATGCCCATGCTGCCCAACCGTGTGATGTCTGACGTGCACAGGTCAACGTCAAGACACTGAAACATGCGTGACTAGCTGACTACAACCATAATCCTGTTAACGATTAACGGTTACTGTACATCTACCGATTTGTGACCTCCCATCACCAAAAAAGAAAGAAACACTTCGTATCCTTCAATTGTGCATCAGAAAGTAAAAGCTGCAGGAGACTAGTCAAAGCATGGCCGCATGGGCCAGGGTCAGAACAAGAATCTCCCAAATTTCACTCTGAATGCAGTCAATATGTCAATACATCAAAGATTAAGAGTGGAAAATTTTGTCAATTGAACTTGGGCGAGGAGGCCCAGATGTCTGCTCTGGGGCATAGAACAATCCTCTATGAATAAGCGATTGGATCCGATGCTGAGCAGAACCTCACCGTGTACGATCTTGTGGATTAGTGGTGCATACCTCAAGATGAGTAATACTTTTACCAGCGTGAAGCTATCCTCTGCGCATCTGAAGCTTTCACGAGCAAGGCTACCGGAAAAATAGATGCTAAATTTACTGATAAGGTACTGATTTTTGGATTTTCATCAAGGTGATGTGAGCTGAGCCCCTTTGGACTTGCTTGGTAAGCTCAAGAAATAATTTGCATTACTCCACTTTCAGGACTATCTTCATCAACTCGTAAACAAAATAGCTTATTGACGCCGATGGCAAAACCTGAAAGAAAAGAAAAAAACAATTACTTCAGGTCATCTAAACAGACTAGCATGCAATGTTCAGGTAATCTGAAACAGGCTAGCATACACTTCAGCTAATCTTAAGTTCTGAACCTTTGAATGCTTTCTTCTTAAATCATTGCAGAGCTCCTGCTTAATTTTTGCTTGAGTTGCATGAAAGCCTTGTTAGCAGTCAGCATGCACTCATTTAATTGCTACTTTAGATAAATCATATGTCAAAAACTTTGCCACTTCCACTAAATATCTTTCCCATGGATATCTCCTCTCTTTACATGAATCAACATGCGCCTAAACCCAAGTGTGATTGCTAGTTTGCTAAATCTACAAATCAAGTGATGAACGGGTAGGCCTAGCCCCTCAACATATATAGAAGTAGATTCTCTGCTGGACGAAAAACATACCTGTAGCAAGCTGGGAATCAGGCCAGCATAAAGTGCTGGTACTCCACCTTGATCAACAATTTTAAGGCATGTTGCAAATGCATTCATTCTTGTTGCTTTTACTTGCATCTGTAGCTGCCTCCGAACTACTTCAAATGGGTACGTAGCGGCTTCAGCACAACAACCAGCAATGGCCCCATAGAGTAAGGTCCTGACAGTACCCAGCTCAAGTTGGTCTAATGCATTTGCCTCTTGTTTTTGTTGCTTCATCATCGATACCCTCTTCTTTCCCTCAGGCGAATGCAGATAAGCCATCTTCAATATGTCATACACTCCGTAAAATACAGCGCCAGAGGGTGCCATGCTGATAAGGGAAGGCACTAATCCCTTATACAGAGAGAAGAATCCTTCAGTTTGAATCATGTGACGGGCAACACCTATAACCCCACCCAAAGCTTCACCCCCAGGAGCTACCATCCTTGTCCTAATCTGAAATCAACAGGTCATATTCAGTGAGAAGATGACACAAAGTAAAAGATGAAAGAAATCAGGGATACAAAATCTTTAAAGATACATACTGTATCCATTGGTATGCACATCAGCGTTGCTGTTACACCGGCAAAAGCACCAGCAATAAATCTCTCAAAGTTTGTAGTTTCTTCATTACCAGACCATTTAAGCAGTTGCTTTCTGTAAGTGTCATATGCATAGAAGTTGACTGCCTTGAATGGAGCAGTGCGGAGAATATTGACAAAGTTCCCTTTCCAAAATCCTTTCAACCCTTGTGTTGTTGCAATAGCATGCATAAGCTCAAATAGATTCCTCTGCTCCCCACGAACTATATACTCCAACTTTAGCCTCTCAAGAGGAGCAACAACTGTTCTGCATGAAACAAAAAAATTAGGAAAGCAACTCCCCTGCCATTTTCCTCGAAAAGGAAATAATAATTACGGAAGCAATATCTATATAGCTGGAGTGATTACATAGACTCACAGTGCATAGTACTTATCATGAAAGTGAGCTAAATCGAAAGGCTTATCTACTTGGCAGTAACAAACTACAAATGGAACAGGCTAGGAGAAGCTCCTACCAGGTCTTTTTTAGTTTCTTTTGGTTGTCACATTTGAGATTTATCAGATCATAGCATAAAAAGATCATCATCAATACACAATCAGCTGAAATAGAGCAGCTAACATGCCAATTATGGCCAGAAATAATAATGTCAGTGGAGATCGGGAACCTGCAGATTTCTGGGTACTTTTCAACACCTCACTTATGATCCCTTAAATTCCTCAAAAGCAAAGATAGTTACTCAGATTTAAAGAATATATTCTGTTTCTCCCAAATCTAGAAGTAGCAACAGAGGGCAATCATGAAACTTCAATACCCAATGTCTGATATCTCAAGAAGCAACAGTACTGAAAGGACAAAAAGGAGGCAAAATCCCAAAAAGATGAGACTACAATTCAATCCATTCAACATTAAGTCAAAAACAAACCAGCCAACACATCAAAGCAACCAAAATAAGTGAACTTAATTCCCTTCTTCACAAATCAACCAGCCCTATAGCCAATAACTATCTCAAATAGCACATGACTTAAGCCTACTAAGCACGCAGTGTCAACTTGGATCCATAATTTTCTGAGGAAACAAAAGCAAGATTGATGTGTTCAAGACTCAAGATATCACTCTCAGCACCTAATAACCTATGCAAGTTAATTTCAAATCTCTAGGCTTGTGATTCTATTTGGGCTTTAATTTGCATGAATCCAGTTTCCTCATTAGATGCAAAAGGAGCTTGGCCACCTGAAACTTCTAACTTGCATTTAAGTCCCTGTTGCAACATATGCCATACACAACATAAGTACTTGACTTAACCTGTTTCACTCATGCTGTTCAAACACTGGACTAATAGCTATGACTTGTGAGGAGCAACTTCTTTGAATTCGCGTCTAAAGGTCAATATACACAATCCGCACAGAGCCTGAGAAGTAGCAACTAGCAAACAACAACTGTTTCCCCAACATCCAAATCAAAAGGAGCTGATATTGTTCAATACCAAAAGTCTGATACATTTTCACTAGCTAAGTAATCATCTACGTTGCTAGCTACTATATGCAACGCTGAATCATAGCCTACAGTAAACTATCTAGCCTTAAATCCAGAAACATCTGACACACGCAGGTCATCTAGTTCTCAGTTCAATAGGAACCCACACTAACTCAAGGGCCAAACAAGAGAGGAAGACTACTGAGAACAGAGTGGCAACGACATCCACAAGCAATTTGAGGCCAGCACTTATTTGGTGAATTTCATATTCAATATAAGAGCACGAATTATAAACTTATCTACCAACCTAAAAATGTAAAAAACAATAACTGAATGCAATGGGGTGGAGTAATAGTGCTATCAGTGTCAATCACGGACGATGCGGCTATACCTAGACACCATGGCAGCGACAGCTCCAGCCCAGAGATGCTTGGTCATGTTCAGCGCGCCAGCTCCAGCACGAGCATCCTTCTCCTGCAGCAGTAGCGCGTTCCCCTCCGCAACCGCGACCTCCTCCACCGCCTTTTTCCCCGCGACCAGCGCCTCCGCCTCCTCCGTCCCGCCCTTCTCCTCCGCGCCCGCGAGCAGCCCCACCGAGCCCGGCACGAACCCCCTGCCCCCCTTCACCGACATCGTCAGCGACAGGAACCCAGGCGGCGCCCCCCGCCGCCGCCGTGACCGGGTCCCGAACGAGACCGAGCAGCCGGGCATCGCCGCGAGGAGCGCGCCGTGCGCCGCCGCGTCGCCGGCGTCGAGGAACAGCCCCGCCGCCACCGCCCCCTCCCCCGCCGCGGGAGGCAGCCACATCTCGAGCCACGGCATCGCGGCGGACTGGACCGGACCCCAACCCTCACGCGCTGCAGCTTTCTCCTCGTCCTCCTCCCGCCGCCGTTAGGGTTTGCGAGGCGGCGCGATGCATCGGTTTTATCGACGGGGAACGGGGAGGAGGGGAAGCTGAATCGGACCGAGCGGAGTGGTTTATATAAGACGAGTTAGCTGCCTCGATCTGATGCGAGTGGCAGCCGCCGGGCGAGCAAGCGGATGCGAGTGAGGGAGGGGGGGATTTGCTCTTGTTCTTGTTCTCGCGATACGCGAGAGATTTGCTGGCGGTTGGGGGGCTTGGATCTTGCCGCCCGGAGGCAGGAAAGGCCAACGAGCAGCGAACGAGGCTGCTCGAGGTGGAATTTTTATTCTATTTCTGAGAAGATGAGCTTTTTTAAGAAAAATCAATGCTCTTTAGTTTTTGTCCTCTCATGTGAGTGGAGGGCTGGAGGCCCGTATTTGACTATTTTCTATGATTTTCCTTCTCGTTCGTGCGCGCATCAAGAATTCAAGACGGGGAAACTTCTGAAAAAGATTACGACGATATTTGCAAGTCCAATCCCGGACCTATAGCTACGGACGAGATTTGGAAAAAGAATGCTTGTTCAAGTCATACTCATACAGCATGGCAGCTTGTCTACCTAACTGGACCAAATTCTCCGGTAATGCAACCGCAAGCGGTGAGCGTGTCAAGTTACGTACAGAACACCAAATCCAAATCGCCAGTTCGATGTGCCGTGCGGACAGCTGCCCCTGTGTTCCCGAAGCGTGCAGGCTCTGCTCGGTCCTCCGTAGTTGCAGATCATTCCTGCAAGCAAAATGTCGGCGCCAAGCAGCAGGAGCCCGCCGAGGGAGCACACGACTCCCCAGCGTCTGGTATACTACTGGCTGGCTGGTGGCACGGCCGGTCGACGTGGCGCCCGCAGGCTCCACGGGCGGCTGCGCCTGAGTTGGATTGGATGGGAGCGAGCTCCCCGTCAGGACGACGCGCATCAGAACTCAGAGTTCCCTCGAGCATTTTGTTTCCTTTTTTTCTCTTCACCGCACAAGTACACCAAGCGTGTAACAAAAAAAAACCGTACGGATCAGTCGTCCGATATCTGTGTGCATCGATCGGACGCTCGACATGTATGGTAAGAGACAAGTATTAATATTATTATTATTATTTATTTATGTTCTGTAGTGGATGTTGCGCGAAATATGGTGTTAATATTACGGTAGGAATTTCTATCATTGAATCGGATGTTAGAATTATTTGTACATATATTTTTCTGATGTTGCAATTATTATTTACCAGTATGACCGACCATCCCATGAAAAATTTCTGATACGAGGTTCGGACGCTAATAGTGCTGAAATAAAAAAGTAATAGGGTATGTCCGTGTCGATTGTCAAGTTATTAAGAGAAGATAATATCAGAAATTCAGACACAAGATGTAAGATTTTTTCCCGTCGGTTCCTCCACCGGTTCCGATACGAACCATGCTGCCGCCACGCAGGCGCGCCTAGCTAGCATCGTACAAGTTTGGGTTCAAAGTTCCAGCCAAGGTAGCATTATTTGTTTTTTCAGGAAAATTGCAGTCTCTGTGTATGATCTGTATGTTGTGGTCTTACCATCGGAGGTGTGGCAGGGTACCCATCATAGTACAGTGGGAGGTTAACTAGTCGGTAAAATTAAAACGCTGCTGTATAGCATTTGCAGCTGCTCGATCACTGGAGGCGGGGAGCCAAAATGCAAATGCAGCTACGCTCTTCGTGAGATTACTATTTACTCAATCCGTCCATAAAATAATACAACTCTCATTTTCCGAGAAATCAAACAATTTCAATTTTAATTAAATTTATATAAAATAGTATTAGTATTTATGTTATAAAATAAGTATTATTAGATCTATCATGTAATATACTTTCATACTAAATCCATTTGGAGATACAAATGTTAATATTATTTTATTTAAATTTGATTAAATTTAAAATTGTTTGACTCCTTAGAGTTGCAATTTTTTTTTACGGATGGAGTACTTTCTCACCCGATAAAACAAATGGAGCAGCAGTTTCCTGCTAGTTTAAACTTTCAGCGTTCAAACAAAAAACACTACTAGCCCAACAAGCTTTTCTTGACAGCCCGGCCCAATGGAGCAGTGGTCAGGGCAGCAGTTTCCTTCAAAAACCTACTCTACCCAAAAGTTGAACCGATTAACCGAACATTCAGCTAAAAGGGGAAAAAGGATAAACTGGACCTTCCTTTTCAAGAAGGAACTTGCTTAGCTTATTGATAGAATCAACCGTATCACCAAACAGAAAACGAGCACGTTCAGGGCCGAAAGGAGGCGAGCTATCCTGAATGACCTACTTGCCTCTATCCAGCAATATCCGAGGCCTTCTTGGCACGCACATCTGCAGCAGCCGTACCACGCAAGCGATTAGCATCCATCACGGTAGTTGAACATTGCTAGCAGTCACAGTGCAGCTACTACCAGGCCTACCGGCTACCGCCCTCCCTGCGCCGGAGTAGAGTGAAGCAGGAGCTAGTAGCTCGACATCGATGGCGCTGTCCGGCTCTTTCTCCCCCTCGGTACGGGAAGGAATTGTTCCGTGTGATGCGTGTTGTCACAGTACTCGCAGCATTGACCGGCGGTGGACGGGCGGGTTTTAAATTCCGGCGTTACTCCGGCGCCGCCGAGCACGCTGCCACTGCTCCGGATTTAAGCCGCTCCACCATTCAATTTCTCCATCTACCACACCTATCTATACCACACACACAGCACGTCAACACGACCGAGCCGAGCCATCGAGTCGAGCGTGGCCCTGCTCCGGCTGGGACCAGGGCGGCCCCCTGCTAGGATGAAAATAAAAATGGTAATTTTTAATTCTTGAAAATTATTTTCAAAATTTTACTGACTTTTAAAGCTAAACGAAAATAAAAGTAATTATAAAAAACAAAAACGAAAATGATCAAAAAATATGGAAATGAAAATAATTTAAACGTCTTCCGATCGTTTTCGAGAAAAATCGTATTTTCGAGCTATTCTATCGTATTTTACCGATAGAAATACCGTATTCATGTACAATGCCAACACACCCTGCTCTCTATATTATTATTATTATTACAATATCATATCTATATTTTAGAGAGTCGTGACTTATTCATCCTAACTATAAATTACAACCTAGCGATCTGAATTTAGGGGACTATGAAGAGTGTCATGGATGGTAGGATTAATGTCTAATTTTTTAGTACTATAATATGAGATACATGTCATGGATGGATGGATAATTGGATCAATATCTTAACCATCAGTACTTGTGTATGGAATGTGTCAAGTCATATGTTAGGATTGTGGTCTATGGTTTAATATATTTACCATTTTTCAAAATATTGTTTCGACGGGTTTCGATCATTATCGACGCGTTCCCGATCATATATTTTTATTTTTGAAATTACCGTAATACCGATGCAGTTTTTATTTCTGATTATATCGTATTATTTTTGTTTCCGATTGAAAAATATGAAAGCTTTCACCGATGTTTCCGACGTTTTCATCCCTACCCGGTACGTCATGCTCGCGCTTCCTCCGGTCTGCGCAGCGGCCGGCCGGTGGCGTCCATGGAAGTCATCAACTCCCCCAACGACTAACTGGTAGTAAACCCTAGTACTCGCAGATCGCGTAGCCGCCACGTCTGTTTCACGTTCCCCGTGCATGGTTCGAAGGTGAAACACGAGGGGCGAGGCCGGCGAACCTCTCGCCGCTTTCACGTAAGAGATGCATGCCGCGCGCGTCCGGTAGAATGACGAGGAAGCTGCGAGCATCGGGTACCTGCAGCCGGTGCATGCGCGTGAGGGTGAGGGGGGAACTTGGCACTTGCAGGGAAATGGACCGTGCGGCTGGCGCATGCTCGTTTAGGTTTTAGATAGATTCATCTGAATTCATTCTGAACACTAGCGCAAAGAATTAGGGTGGCAGATAGATATACCACTCGTGAGCATGGGAGAGGTGATGAGCGCGTAGACTAGTTAACAGTAAGATCGCTGCACCGCCCGACGAGACAGTATTGCCGTCAACAATCACGCACGCACGCACAGTGGCAGGTGGCAAGTGCGGAGCACATCCACATAGATGGGCCCCGCTGATGCTGATTCGGCGCCGTGTCGAGCACGACAAACAAACGTCGTCGCGGAGGGTACAAGTCCTTGTTTGTTCGTCAACACAACGCTACGAAAACTCCTTGATTGTTCCACTCGCAAAAGTGGATATGCATGCATGGGTTGCATGTCTGGGAGTCGAGGATAACAAGACTTCGCATTGGGGAAATAACCAAAAAAAAAATCGGTCGAATTATCGTAAGTACGTAGGAGTAGCAAGCAGATGAACGTTGCACTCATCTCTTTTTCACGGAACGGAAAAGATGGACAGAAATGAGCACGAGTTAATGTTGTCCACTGTATCCAGCTCGCCCCGCTCGCGACGCCGGCCGGGCCGGGGTGCACCCGCGCAATGAATCGCCTCATTGTCGTGACAAGCGGAAGATGGCAACATTATACATGCGATTCAATACGCGAGAGGACAGTTCGTTGCACCCGCCATCCAGATGCTAGTAAATGGTCGACCCGCGCATTCAAAACCCCTAGCTCTGGTATCCACGACAGAAGAAAAAGAAAAAGAGAAACAAGAAGAAGAAGAAGATCATGTTCAAACTCCCAACGGCCCCCTGGACGCCGCGGTCGGGCGGCCACGCCCAAGTGGAATCACCAGGCCGTGTTTTGCATGTGCCTGCCCGAACCTGCCTTTTTGTTTCCGTTTGCGGGGCGGCCTTTCTCCGCTTGCTAATCGCTCTCGAATTGGAATGGGTACAGTGGCGAGGAGTGGTACTGGCTAGTAGTGTTGATCTCGCGAGCACCAATAATAAATTCCCGCGCGCCAACAGCCAACCAACTTTCCGCAACGAGCAGCACGCCCTCGCGAGCTCGGATTACATACATGCACGGACAAGTGACAGGTGCCGAAAGTTCCGAGCTACATTTATATGCACTTATATCCACATCACCATTGATCCCATCGCCATGCCGGACGATCGAACGGGGGTCGATCAACTCCACCCTGTTTGATTACCCACCTAGTTACGTGCATCACAGTGGCCTTAGTTACTACGAGCCCATTACTCTGTTGCTACGAGTCCATCGATCCCTGCACTTGCACATTCAGGTGGCTACATGTACACGTGCGGCATACTGGTCGCTCGTGCGCGCGTGCCGATCGAGGCGCACGGGATGGAACCATCTATTGGTTGGCCGATCGCTAGTCCCTGCAGCAGAGCAGCTGGAGGCCGAGCTTGAGGGGCGCCGCCGGCTCGGGCGGCGGCGGCGCGGCGCGGCTCGGCGTGTGCAGGAACTTGCAGTTGGGGCACGCGGGGCTGGCGCGGCACATCATCACCAGCATGTGGCACCGCACGCACACCGCCGCCACCATCTCCCGGCTGTCCTCGGCGGCCTCCGCGGGCGGACGGCGCTCTGCTGCCGTTCTTGCTGGTGCCGGCGGCGGGGCGGCAGGCTTGGGCTTCTTCTTCTCCTGGTGGGCGAGCGCCGGGCGCGGCGAGAACGTGAGGTTGAGCTCCAGGTCCAGCCCCGGCGGCGCGCAATTCGCCGACTCCTCCTCGTCGGCGGCGGCGGCCGGCGCGGCGCGGTAGTCCGGCTCGCCTCTCGGGTCCTTCCACGTCCGCTTCTGCGTCCTCGTGTTGTAGTAGTGGATCTGCCCCGACTGCACAAGCACGCACGATCAGAACGCGCGCGCGCCGGGGGGGGGGGGGGGGGGGGGGCATCAGAAGTATTGATCATAAACCGGGCTGCACGTTCGGTCGGTATGTACCTTGATGTCGAGGCAGCGTTGCCACTCGGGGGGAAGCGGCGCGGCGTCGAAATTGAGCTCGATTCCGTCGACGACCTCCCCGCGGCTGTCGTCGCGATCGTCGCCGCCGTCCCGCTTCCGCTTCTTGCTGGTGGCGGTGGAGGCGACGGCGGCGCTGCCCACGAGGGAGAGGCACGGCGGCCGCTTGCTGGCCTCCGGCAGGAGCGCCGACTGCAGAGACACCATCTGCTGCTGGTGTCGTTGCACGGCACCCTCGGTCGGTGCGGTGCCAGAAGTGGTGGTAGCGTACTTGGCTTGGTCGGGCGGGCCGGGTGCTGGCTCCTGGTGATGTATCCTTGTGGATCAGGCGACCGATGATCGTGTTGGGCTGTTGGCTTGGCTGGCTCCGGTGCGATGTGGGTGTGGGGGCGAGCATTGGGTCTGGATTCGGACGCAACGGGGGATTATATAGGGCGGAGGAGCCCTCGGGTGGTTCGGCCTCGTCGGGGGCCGGAAATTTATGAGCCCGGAAGTGGTAGCCAGGATCTTAAAGGGGACACTGCGGCCGGGCCCACGAGATGTTCACACAGCTACTTACACTTACTACTGGTCAGGACCGTCGGGTCAGGTCGAGTCAGGCCGCTGCATCGCATTCCATCTCGATTGCGTCTGCGTGGCATCCGCCTCCCCTTTAACCGCCGGGCGCCGGCCGGCCACCGCGCTCCTCCTCCGCTCCGGCCCGCCCGGGCAGCCCGGTCCGGTCACCTCCCCCTCCCCCACCACCACCATTACTGCTCCGGCCACCACCACCACGCACGCACCCGCCTCCGCCCATCGCATCGCTCTCCGCCCTCACATGCTTCTTAACGCTGCATGGGCTTTTGCGGTTAACAATCGTTTTAGCTTGCCATTAAGGCCAGCGATCAAGCAGTGCATTAACCGCGCGCTCCCCTCTCCCGTCAGATCAGCAGCGCCCGTCGTCTCTTCCGGGCGGGTGGGTTAGTTTCCCTTTCCGCCTTGCCGGCTCCCGGCCGGGGCCGCGTCGAGTTCCGTTCAGCTCCGGCCGAAAGCGGGTAGACCACTGGACTGAAAAATAAATTAAACCTCAAACGGATCCGGCTTTCCGTTGGGGCAGTGGATACGACCGCATTGATTACGGGGGAGCGGATAGGATCGTGTCATGGAGTGGTATAGAGGGAAAGATCCAAGGATCAGGCGCGCCCATTAAAGTTAATCGCGCCGCGTGCGCGCGCCTCCCTGCACCAGGCGGCGGCGCTCTCGCCTTTCTTCATCGCCTCCTTTTCTCCCGCCTTCCTTTTCCCTCATCTGAAGCAAGCAAGGTGGTTGGGCCATTAATCACCGGTGCCCGATCGACCGCAGCAGCAGCATGGCCGGCGAGGGAGAAGCGTTTGAGGAGGGGAGGAAACGCGGTTCGGTCAGGGGTCAGGTCAACAAACTTCAACTACAAATACACGCCGGTGAGAGAGATTTAAGGAGTAACTAAACACGGAAATGCTACTACACGGATTGACCAAGTGTACTGGCCACTTGGGCCGCTTTAAAAGCTACCTGTATCTAATTCTGCCCCTGAATGCAGTTATTGTGAATACCGGTTGTTGCTCATACCAGTAGGAGTAAATGAGTATAGCAGCATGTCAGCACCGCATGAACAGCGAGCGCCGTCCGTGAAGAACCATTACTGGGGCTCCGTAATCTCGACTGTTACGAAGCCGTCAGATCACATCATGGTCAATTGGTCATCCGGCCCCCGAACCTTCCATGTCTACTCAGCGTCACGGCCGGGCCAGCGCGAGCAGCTGACACGTGCCCCTCGTGTGGGGCCCGGGGGAGCCGGAGGTGAGAGCTCGCGCGGGCGCACCGGGCGGGTGGCCGGAGCCGGCGACGAGAGGCGAGGCTCGAGAGCCGGCGGGGCACGGTTGAGGCCGGAATGAATGCGGCTGCCTAGCTCCTCCCCATAACTCCGACTTCCAAATTTGGGTCGCCAAGGGAGACTCCAATTTAAAGCGGCCCAACACCCGGTTTTAACCCCAAATTTACAACCCCGGAATAAATCTCGCCAACCTTCCCTTTAAATTCGGGGTGGGGCCGCGCCTGGATTTACGAAAACGCCCCTTCCATCTGCCTCCCCCAGGCCAGGAGATTAGCTGCGTGGCCATTAAGAACCCCTGCCGCTGCGATCGTTATGATGGCTGCTGGCTTGGATGGTGCAATGCAATTGCTGCCACTGTACTGCTACTACTAACTAGGCAGTAGAGAGTACCCTAGGCCAGCATCGAGGGCGGCTCGTACATGCACAAGTGTGTTTGCTCTTGTGTCATCCATCGGTGTGCTATCGTGCTGGCAAACACAATTCGGCTGGATAAATGAGAGTAAGGATGTAGGTGGGCATCCAATGATATTTTTATGGGTCAACTAAATAATTGCGATGGCATGCTATTCTGGTTTATTTTATCAAATATTTAGGTCAATCCAATGATTCGAAATAAATATAATTTGCATTCCTAATTGAGAGTACTGGCACATTCCGTGTCATGCTAGCAATTTGTAAGCTAGGCTGAACATGAACAATACTGGTCAAGAGCGATTTATTAGCTTTTGGTTTGGAAGTGAGAACTATGCATGTTCGACTCTTGGCACCTCATCATCATATAGTGAATCTTAATGGTTCTTCCATCACCATGTGCTGGGTGCATTCTTGGCTAAGATTTCTCATTGCTAAGGTAGGCTATCGTGCAGTTGTTTCTAGCTTACACCAGTCATTCTCAACGCGCCAGATGCCAGTGTTCGCATGAATTTCCCTGAACGCGGTGGACTTGGGCTCTACTGTTCCAGTGCAACAGGAGTGAATGCTGCTGCTGCAATGATATCGGTAGTTCCCCATTTGAAGATCCCCAGAATGCTAGAACAGGTGCGCGCCCCGCTTCTGGACCTCCAGTAGATTGAAGCAAATTTAAGAGCTGGACGGGCCACAGGCCCCATATGGAACTGTATCAAATTGGGGAAAAAAGTTTTTTTAAAAAAAATACTTCATGCCTTGAAACATTTTCTTTTCGAGCGTCGGATCCCAGAAAGGAGGAGGGGGGGCATTTGGACGGCGACCTCACTTTTCTTTTCTTTTTATCCCCCGACGGCGACTCCTGGTAGCATTGAAGGCCGGAAGAAGACGGTCATATATAGAGGTCGTGGTGCTCAGAGTGAAGTCCACCGGTTCCCATTAACTCCCCTTCAATTCCTGCTTCAATGCGCCCGCCCGCACGCAACGTCGCCGCCTTTACTTTCGCTGCGTAGTATAGCGAGGTCGCCGGCCACCAGAAACGCTCCCCGCCGTCCGATGCGGCTCCGGCACCCCCGATCGGTCGCGAGCTCTTCCCTGTGGTGGAAGAACAGATGTGCACGTGTGCTTGGCTCCTCCGTCTGCTCTCTATCTCGCCTGCTTCACTGCGCGCCTGTCATCCAACCTGGGTGAATCAGGATGGAGTGGCACCGTTAATTTTATAATAGTATAAAGAAGGGGTCTTATTTTATGCATTTCAGAGAAGCGCTCAGGTTACTGTTACTGACTGCTCCTAATCCTAACAGGCTGCCGTGCATGATGGGTCGATCAGCATTCAGCACCAGTGCATTGGCGCCATATTGAGGTGGTTACCAGAAAAACGACGTCCTTCAATGTGGACAGCAGCTGAAATCATCAGAACCGGTGATGATTCGGGCGAGCGGCGCCCTGGTGTGCCATGGCCGGAAGCCGGGAGACGTGGCAGGGCGACGCCACATAAATGTTGGCCACTGCGCATGCCAATGATGATCCGGCTAGCTGAGCCTCTCTCTGCTGCGCACCGCACCTGCCAATCTGCCACCCGCGCGCAGGCGGCGACGTCGCCGCCGCGGCGATCCCGGCGCCTGCAGCTCGTGCGCGCTCGGCTGCCGTGCACGGCGGCTGCGCGCTGCATGAATCACATGACGGATCGGAGCTCGGAAGGCAACGCACGGAATACGCCGGTCGCGGTCAAGGTCGCCGATCGAGTCGACGGACCTGCCGACGCCGGTGAGCGAGTGAATGGGACATTGAATACGCGATTGAACGCGGCCGAGGGTACGCGCGCTACCACCACGTACGGTGCCTCGCCAGATCACGTCGTCTCGGCGTACACAGTATGCACAAATTATACATGAGGAGGAGTACTTCGGGCAATTAATACGGGGAGTTAGTAGTCGCGCGGCCGGCGGTGGCGCGGCGAGAGGAGAGCTCGCCCGCCTGAGAGTTGGGTGCGGCCTTTAAGGCGGCGATTACTACTAGCCGCGCGGGCGTACCCGATCTGATCGGCCCCGGCGAACCTCATTACGCTGCTGCCTGCCGCCTGCCAGTTTTTTGCGCGCACAGGCGGAGCGCTGCCGATACGGGCGCTGCTGCTGCCTGGCACTGTGAACCGCGTCGCGCCCTCCGTAACTGGCAGCTTGGGCACGGTGGAGGGCTGGATGTTGTTGTGCTGCTGCTACTAATAATTCGTTCGGTTAGAGTTGCCACTTCGTTGTGGACTTTGTATAGTGTATTTATGCTTCGTTACGCGGCACTAGCGCAGCACAGGTTGTTCACTGTCAGGCTGAAACGGTTACATGCTGGTGCATGGCATCTACGTTAGCAGGCAAATTGAATACGTCATTCCTCTCTCTCTCTCTCTCGGGAGAGGGCATGCTCCTGCTTCTCGGGACCCACCGTTGCACAGCAGCATTTGGGCTCGAAAAAAGGGAATGGCCCAGCAAGTTTATGTCTTCTGATCTTGGCCCATTAAACAATCCACACAGCAACGTGGTTGTGTGTTATTAACTGTCTGGCCCAACTCATACAAAAAGTTCTAGCCCACAAGATCCTGCTGCAGGCTCGCGCCGGAGGGAGGGGGAGGTTGCAGCCCAACCCATTTGATCCTTTTAAAGAGTGAGTCAAACCGGCGTGTTTGGTTTGGACTTCGGACTGGCCCTCCCCCGGCCCCTATGGGCTATGGCGTTGCGTCGCGCACTTGTGCTCTCGTGCCAGGTCACGCCTGGCACGAGCGCGCGCGCCGCCGTGTTCTGCTTCTGGACTCGCCACCGGATCAGGGAAGGGCTCGCGCTAAGCTTCCGTTTTTTCTCCCGCCTTTTTGACTGGAACCTGGTTTCCCCGGTTACCATTAGCTGTGCGCTCATCAGCGCTGACCCCACGCGATTTCTCCACCCAAACAATTTTGGCAGGAGATCGCGTGCCCGTTGGCAGCTGGGGCAAGCAAGAAACGCTCCTCCCCTTCCCCTCGTTCTTCTTCCTCGGGCCACCCCACGACGACGAAAAGCCTAGTTTGAAAACGCCGAAAGCGACGCCCTTCTTCCCCGTTCAAAGCAATCTTCCTCCCCTTTCCATCAGTCGCACGCGTCCGAACCCGCCCCAAACACGAAGCTCTTGGTCTCCAGCATAACCAGAAGAAGAAGGGGGCCTGGTGACCGGATCCCATGGCGCCGGTGGTGTCGGCGCTGGCCAAGTACAAGCTGGTGTTCCTGGGCGACCAGGCCGTGGGCAAGACGGCCATCATCACCCGCTTCATGTACGACAAGTTCGACAACACCTACCAGGTTCGTTCATCTCATCTCGCCGATCCTCGGTTCTCTGCTTCTCCCTCTCGGGCGTAGAGTTCTATCGTGTGTTTTGATTGAGGCCGCCAATCGGCGAAATCCGATGATCCGGGCTGCTTGCTAACCCGCGCGCGATGCAGGCGACGATCGGGATCGACTTCCTCTCCAAGACGATGTACCTCGAGGATCGCACCGTCCGCCTCCAGCTCTGGTACATATCCAAACGTTTCCTTCCGCTCTCAACCCTCAAGTGAACCCGCTGCTCTGTAGATCGTCTGGTTGCTCATGGAGTTCGTGTGTGCTCACTGGCGACTAGAGAGAAGATCGATCTGTCGAAATCCCTTTTTCCCGATAATAAACGGAAAGCAATTGCGCAAATTGATTGTTAGGACAGGCAGGTTTGACAGAGAGCTTGTAAATGTGAAAATGTGCAGGGACACAGCTGGGCAGGAGAGGTTCCGCAGCCTGATCCCAAGCTACATCAGAGACTCCTCCGTGGCCGTCATCGTTTACGATGTGACTGGTAAGTTGACCGTCTCCAAAAGATTTCCAACTGGTGAACGATAATGTAGTTTCGCTTTCTACGCTAGATGGAACATGAAGAATTGCACCTTGTGTGTCGAGAAAGTTTATTTCAGATCAATTAGGCGTGTTGATTTCAGTTTCTTTTTTTCTGAAAGAAACAGATTTTCTTTCAGAAATATTACTACTACGTTGAATTATTTGTTTCATGAAAGGTTGTTTTTTTTTAAAAAAAACTAGTTAGGTGAAAACGTCTGTACAAACATAACTTTAACTTGTGCAATGCCGGGCTCATGTCATCGTTCTTTGCAGACAGGCAATCCTTTTTGAATACGTCAAAGTGGATCGACGAAGTGAATACACAAAGAGGTGGCGATGTGCTCATCTTCCTTGTCGGAAATAAAACTGACCTTGTCGACAAGAGGTTTCTATCTGTGAATCCTGTCATCAAGATAATATCAGTTAACTATTTCTTTTCCATAGACAATGTCCCACGATATAAACTCAAAATACATATATCCATTTTGTGCTTCAATTTTCTGTATGGAGCAGACAACTAGCCTTCTCAATTATATTCACTGGATGTAACCAGGAAAGTGTCCACTGACGAAGGAGAAGCCAAAGCACAGGAGCATGGTGCCATGTTCATAGAAACCAGTGCAAAAGCTGGGTTCAACATCAAGGTTCCCGCTCCTGAATACTACTTTTTTCCCTTAACTTTCCCAAGCAGAAGTCCTCCATTGCTTATAGTTGTCTGCTCACGAAACACTTGGTTGGATCCTGCAGCCTCTGTTCCGCAAGATCGCTGGATCCCTTCCTGGAATGGACGCTCTCTCGTCAGCGAAGCAGGAAGACATGGTGGACATAAACCTCAGGCCTTCCACCGGGTCGTCAGGTTCAGGCGCAGCTTCGCAGGCGGAGCAAAAATCAGGCGGTTGCTCTTGTTGAGACT
Organism: Panicum hallii; assembly: GCF_002211085.1. NCBI lineage: Eukaryota > Viridiplantae > Streptophyta > Magnoliopsida > Poales > Poaceae > Panicum > Panicum hallii. The sequence continues at coordinate 69,354,855 of NC_038050.1, read as the reverse complement.
TGCAGAGTTTTGTGTTCAGAGAAGCTACAGTAGTAGGGATACTACATTTGAGTTAGTACTTCCGCAGAGGTGAAGAGTGATATCCATGGGGAAGAGGCCAATTTCTGTGTACAAACATTTTTGTCAAGCTGCCATACATAACTTTTTTTGGAACCCAGGAATATACTGTAATCAAATCTGTGAAAGCTAACATCATCTCTCTTCTACAAACTACTAAATCAAAATACTCGCCGGCAATATTCATCTATACAAGAGCCACTCCCAGAGGAGCAGTTATAGTCATAAATCAATCTTATTAGCATATCAATCAATGCAGCAGTAAACAGCATTCAGCAGTAAACATCAAGGACTCCATGGCCCAATGGATAAGGCGCTGGTCTACGGAACCAGAGATTCTGGGTTCGATCCCCAGTGGAGTCGATATTTTTTCATTTTGTCACTTTCGTTTTATCAGTTCCTTTCCCAGTTCCTCCCCTTCCTGACTTCCTGGACGCCGCGCAGCACTGCTGCTGCTAGTTTACCCCTTATCCACAGGTGGTTCCATTCACTTGTATCCCGAGTAGAAAGCCAGGTTCTGTGTGCAGGGGGTTAGTTCTTTCTTTATCGTGGGCTCATTATACCCTGGCTCCTCAGGTTCTAATTCAGCACTCGGCTGCTGGTACGATGCACGACAGCATGAGAAGAACTGAAGAAGCACAAATCCCCATTCCATTCCAGAATCGACGGAGGCCATTATTTACAGCAGCAAGCTAGTTGTTGATGATCAAGGTTTTTCCTAGAGACACACAGCGAAGTGCATATCACTTCACCAAGAAAATTGGCAACTTCTCAGTCTCAGAAGTAGCAGATCGGTGCTGCATCACTTCAATACTTTTTTATTTTTCTAAACCAAAGCTCATGTAAAAGTTACACCAATTTCAACAAAATCCGGTGAAATTGTTCCTCAAAACACACCATTTATGTATAAAAAGCAACAAGTATAACGACTTGTTTAACAGTAACAATTCACACAATCCAACGTGGAAAACAATACAGCAGATACAAACTAGAAAGCACACGCGTTCCTTTTACAACTCTACACTACAGCACCACCATCAGGACAAGGCGTGCCGCAAAAAAACTACACCACGGAAGACAGACGGGCGGGTACCACCTGGGGAAAATTTTTACAACCTGACGATAACTTAAACCGATGTTCTTGCAACCAAAATCTGCCTTTTCAGGACCCTGACGAGGCTCGTGTTGGGCGGCGCGGACGGGTACATTATGGTTAACAGCTAGTGAACATAAATTGACAACAAAGAAATACAGGCAGCCTTCTTGGTACCACAGGTATACATGTTGTACACCTCTCTCACCTCCTGGAGAGGGCCCTGGAGATCCTTTTGCAACAGGGGCTAGTCCGGATGGCGTCCTCATGAGGGCGGATAGCTTCGACAAGGGCATTGTGAAGATGGCCCTGCCATGGAGGGGAAAAAATGTGAAGGAGGGAATGCAATGTAGATGATGTACTGATGTGCTATGGCATACTCACCCTGGTGTTGAGAAGGGCAGTGTAGATGACGTAGTTGGCGTAAGGGTCTTGCAGCAGTTGCTCAAAATGAGACCCATTGAGCAATTCACGCACTATGACAGCTTTGGCATCATCTGGGAAAATCTTCAGGCATTTCTCCACCACGTTGCTGCTCACCTTCTGCTTTGAGAGATAAACATACCCTCCTTCAAACTGAGACGCCAAGTGAGCATTTGCAGAAGGAATTTTCAGATTCAGAACATACTGTACCACATAGTTCCTGGAATAAGGGGAAACGGGAAAGCAATCTTAGTTTTGTGGGATAAGGATACAGTACTGCCAGCAGTGTAGAGAAATAAAATCTTAAAATATAGATAAATGAAAACATTTTAGGTTTGTTCGAATGGAGGGGGTTAGGATCAACACCCTTGGAGCGATGAATGAATTTGCCAATCTAAGGGAACTGGACGAATCCCTGCCTATTCAAACAAGAATGGAAATCCATTTACTACTGACCATGAGAAATATAGTCCTGTTCAGCACAGGTTGGGTTCCCTTTACTTTTAGAAAATTATAAAGGTAGAAACCATTTAGTTCATCTAGGTAGCAGCTTGGCACAAAGTTCATATACTATCCACACATTTTTAATTTCACTAATCACTTTCCCTGTTAATATAATATGTTATCTTCTGAAAGTATCTACATGGGATCACTGAGAAAGCTTCTGAAACGTACATAGAATTTGAACTAAGATACATATATATACATGATTATATCAACAAGGGAAAACATACATTTTCTATAAATAAGTTACTGGTGTGAAGTTAACCCGAACAAAAGCCAATTTTATATCAATAGGAGAAAACATACATTTTCAACACTAAATTAAGTTACTGGTGTGAAGTTAGCTCCAATATAGACTAGCTTTGTGCAAAAACAAGATATATAAGAGATGATCATCAGTATTGAAAACTAGGAAAGCAGAGCGCTAACAAGGTACAAGGACATTACTTCTACTGTTCTACTATCTACCTGACAGATCAGTACTGCATGGGAGAAACAAGAACAACGCAATGGTGTTTCTTGCAACAATATACATTATAAGCAACCAAGGGCTTACCCAAATGGATCTTGAGCAAGCTCAAAGCCACGAGCACATATTTCCACAATTAGCTTGGCCTGGTATGCACCACGTGCACTAGATATGCAACGTTGTAGAACACAGCATCCATGGCGATGTATCGCCATATCAAAACAGTTAGCTGCAGCGGCCTCATATATGAACTGTTTAAAAACAGTAAATATAAATATGATGTACATGCTCTGGTAAAGTAAGATCAATCTATACTTAGCATATATTTGCTAGCATAAGAATTTCATGACATAGCATTGATCCCTGGCAATATAATTTATGAAGAATTAATATGAAAAATTTGAACATACATGCAGTAAGGAGCCATTATTTTCACTTGAAAATCTAAGGTACTAAAAATTAGCAATATCTACCCCCAATTACTTTTTCTATGACCAGTGCATAAAAACCATGTGTACAAACAGAACATATCTTGCCATGCACAAGTCATGTGTATATTTATGCCAAAGACAGGATTGAAGGGGAAAAAAAAGCACAAGATCTCATAGTCAAAGTCAAGAACAGGAAGAGTGATGAAAACTCTTAAGGTAGATCGTAAGACATCACCACCACTGAAATGATATGCATGAAGAAAAACTATGACACTTAAATACTGAAAATTCAGTAAAACATAGCAACAATTTGGTTATTAGTTACTGAACTTAGTTGAATTTGGTGTATTATTTCATTTCAGGTCCCAAACTTTGTAATGACTCCATTCGTCCCTCTAACTTTGAATACAGGTGGATTCAGACCTCACAATTTCATGAATAGACAAAAATTGAACTTTGATAGAGTAATTTATACAGAAGCAAAGATTCAAGAATAGCATATTTACGTACTGATGAGTGGCTTCATGTTTGTTAGCAAAAATATTTTTAAGCAATGGCAAGAGCTAAGCTGTTTGAAGATAACAGCTTCATGCAAGAAAATGTCTGATTACAGATGCATATGAGCACACATTGCTAAATGAAATTATGATATGCTTGTTCTTGCACAAGATCATGCAAACTGTATGGGTATCCACAGCGAGTAAATTCCATGAATTCAGAACCATTTCTCTTATGTGCCAGACTGCCAGTTACTCAAGGGCAATGACTTGACAAAGAATGCAACAGCTACTTACTCGGAGTCAGAATTTACAAACAGAAGAAACAAGTTCGCAAAATAGGAACTGTTGGGTTACCTTGTTCTCCTCTGCCCCAAAGTTTGTCAGGCACTTCTGTATTACATGATTACCATTAGGGTCATTGACAAGCTCCATGAAGGCTGGCTGTAGGGCTAAAGTAATGAGCACAATCTGCTCTCTGGTCGTAACAGTCTCTATCAATTTCTGTACTGCCCTTGTCCTGAAACAAATCAAGACAAGCAGATCATTAGCATCATTGCATGCCCCCACTAAAACAAAAAGGGTACGCACTGAAATGTTAGCACCACAGCACACTTTTTGATGCCTGCGTACTTCATTGTACTGACTCAAACAACAACATTCTAAAATCAGCAATTTCCATAATTGATTAGCATGTACAAATGCTTCTAATGTTAGACAGGGATAATAGTGCAAATGTTTGATTAATTTTCAGAAGAAAGTATCATTACCCATGCAAGTTTATACAGATAGCAACCAGCCTCACAGGATCTTGCGTCAGCACAGCGATGATCCTCAGCCTTTGCTCTTCATCACACACGTCCAGCATCTTCTGTACAAGATAGTTGGCAAAAGAGTTGATCATAAGGTCTGCAGTGTGGTTGATGATTCCTTCAAAGATCACATCCACATGATGCTTCCCTTCCTCAAACTTCTGCTGCAAATACCGGCATCCATACTGGTCCTTGGCCATAAAATAGATGTATTCCTTTACTCGAACCATGTTCTCATACCTCATAGTCCTAGAATTCCCAAGCTCCGGTGCCCTGTTATTGACAAACTGCTGGAATCTCCTCTCCCTCCCACGTTCCAAGAAGTTCATGTTCTTCTTCCCATCAAACATCAGACTGTTCTCACAACGGAATGCCTCAAACTGATTTACATTTCTTGCAAACCCGTTGTCTGCCACGGGGACACCATATGCATATTGTAGCTTTGGTCCACCACGGACGTCAAGAGCAATATGACTGGGACTGAAAAACTCTGCACCAGTGTGCCTGGAAAGCAAGTAGGACTCGGCGAGATCAGGGTGCACCAAACCTTGGCCCCAACCAATGCCAGTGCCATGCCCTACCCTATTGTACATGAAGCCGCCAATGCTGGTGTCCAGGCCTCTGGGGAAGCCGCCGTAGCCATCTAAGCCGACGTCCGACAGGAAGCGCTGTGGCCGTGCTGCGACGTACCCGACGGCTTTGGCCTGATCAAGGAACTGGTGGACGGAAGAACCTGGCGCCCCGAAGTTGTACCCATGGTAGGCGCCGCGCGCCGCAGAGACATCAGCCGGGGCCGGGGTCTTGACTGGCGGCGGGGCCAGCGGGCCCTGGCGCTGGAGCGCGGCCTGCGCGCCCGCGGCGGGCGCGTCCCCGATGCGCAGGCCGCGGAGCTGGTTCGCGAGCCACTGCTGGTCCGGGTCGATCACCGACCGCGCCAGTGGCGGCGGCGGCACCGCGCTACCGACGAACGGTCCCGACGCCGGCGACGGCTCGGAGCCCACGGGGAGCGGCGCGGCGAAGGCCACGCCCCCTGCAGCGCCGCCGCCGCCGCCCTGGAGTGGAGCGCCATCATCGCGACGGTTCAGGACCATGGCGAAGTAGCCGTCCTCGCCGTAGCACGGCGCGGCGTAGCCGCGGCCGCCCGCGGCGCCATGCACGCCGTTGCCGTGGCCGATGACGCCGACGCCGACGCCGCGCTGCCCCTGCGGCGACGTGACGTGGGGGATCTCGCTGAGGAGCAAGTCCATCTCTTTCTCCTCCGTCCTCTCCGCCGCCGCCGCCGCCACCTTCGCGCCCCTCATCTCCATACGGATCAACAACACTCGGAAACACACACACACACGCAACCCGAGAAAAAAGACGATGGGAAATCAAAACCCCCCAGGGAGACGAAAGATCAGATCAGATTGCGGGAGTGGGGACGGAATTGCGGACCCGGGAGGGGGCGAGGGGACGGCGAATCCGGGGGATCGGTTGGGGGGATCCGGATTGGGGAGCAGGGGTTAGCAGTGGTATCGCATTGGAGGGAGGCGGAGGGGGCGGAGGAGGTGGAGAGAGAGGCCGGTGAGGCATGCAAAAGGGGAGAGGCGGAGGACGGCCGATGGGGTGCGGGGGTTTTATAGCCAATCTACTGGGCTGTGCAGGGCTGGGCTTTGGCGGCTTTGGTCAGCTCATCCCCCTTCTCCTGCAATCCTCCAGCCCTGCGCCATTGGTCAAAGCAGTACACCACAGTAGGCACACGCATCCACGATCCATCTGGTTTGTTAGAGGTAAATCTGAGGCTGTTAACCTGGATCTGTTTGTTTGCATGCGCAGAAGTAGGGAAAGAAATGCCATGATGTTCTCGTGAGCAAAATAATGGAAGAAAAAATCACACCATGTTTATTGACCTTATGTGCATGATGGAACTGTCCGTTTGTGTTCTGCGGATCCTCTCTAGACCGAGCCTCACGGGCCCAGAATGGAGATTAAGGGCTCGTATTTCTAGCTTCAGTTTTGGGTCTATCTTAATTTGCCTTGAGAGGTATACGTCGGCCTTTTTATATGCTCACTCTGGTGAACTTTACTTAGCATGTGACACCATAATCTTTATCTGCAGGGACTTCCTATGCAGTTTCTTTTTTTTCCGTGAGTAACTCCTGTGCAGTTTCTTCTGCTACGACTTCAACAGAAAACAATATTCAACGATATAAACAATAAGTGCTCCATCTAGACATGAACTGATTTTTTAGACTCCTACGAAATTTTTTTTGAAACCCTGTATGTGAGCTCTTTGACCAACAATTTCTCACGAGGATCTCGAAATGTAAAAGGATGCTTAAATGAAAGCAAAGTCCGCACGTCAAAATTTAACCAAATGCTATCCTAACCGAACAACACCTCCGAGTTTGTAGTACTAGAATTCGAGGGAATATGGAGTTTGTTTGAAATGATTTCCTTCATGTTTTTACGGGTTTGTGTACAAGCTGAGATAAATTTTGTGCCTTAATAATCTACCAATTCCAAATCAAGAATGATCTTAATTTTTTATGGAAGGAATGATCCTAATTACTACTTGTTACTTTGAGACATGCTGTGCCATGATGTAACATGCTGATGCGAGTATATTCTTGCCTACTTGCATTAGCATGTTACACTTGTACTAGCTCGTAAACCTAGTGAAACTTTGTCAGGCAGCCCGGAAAGCAAGTAAAACCAAGGGAACGGAAGCGACTGCGCAGAGTCCATGATGATGCGCGAGCGCAAAGGATGCGCAGCCAAGCAGGCTGGTCCGGCGCCGGCGCGACGCCGTTGCAACCGGCGGCTGGCGAAGCCGGCGCGCGGCGCAACCAACCGCGCTTGCAGGAAGGGGCCCGGGCGAGGCGGCCGGTGCGCGGCGTAGGCGTTTGACCGGGTCGTGGCTGCCCACCCAACAATAGGCGAGTCGTTAAAAAGCGTGTCCCCCCGTTGGCGCGCCCGGCCGCTCCCCCTGTTTTCCCTCCAAATCGCCCGCGCGGGCACCGCACCCCCTGATGCGACGCCCTCCGTCAGGTCCCTCGCCCCGCCTCGCGCCCGCGCCCGCCCCTCGCCGCCTCCCGCCCCTCCCCCCTACATGGCGGCGAGGGCCCTCCCGCCGGCGTCGCCCGAGCCGGCCTCCTCCGCGGTCTCCACCGCGTTCGGCTCGCCGCTCGAGCCCGTCGCCTCCGCGGCGACGGCGCCCGCTCACGACACGTACGTCGTGCACGTCCAGAAGGACCAGATATACCGCGTCCCGCCCCCCGAGAACGCCTACCTCGCCGAGCGCTACCGGAACGGGCGCGGCGGCGGCGGCGGGGGGGCGAAGAAGCAGGAGGGCCCCGCGTGCTCCCCGTGCGTGGCGCGCACGCTCGGTGCGCTGCTCGCGGCCGCGCTGCTGCTGGGCGCCGCCGTCGCGATCTCCCTCGTCGTGCTGCGGCCGGGCGTCCCGAGCTTCTCCGTCGACCGGCTCACCGTGCGCAAGGAGTCGCGGCCGCCGCGCGCGGACTACGACTTCTTCCTCACGGCGGCGAACCCGAACAAGATGACCGCGCTGTGGTACCGGAGCGGCGCGGCGGTGCTGCTGCACAAGGGGAGGACGCTGGCCAAGGGCGACGTGGGGCTGCCGGCCGAAGGCGGCGAGGACGCCACGGACTTCAGCATGCTGCTGCGCGGGGTGCCGCACGACGGCCGCACGCCCAGGGCCGTGGACAAGGCGCTCGGCGGGTCCAGGGAGCACCTCGCGCTCCAGCTGGCAGTGGAGGTGACGGTGCAGGTGCACGTCGGCGCGCTCGGGTTCGGGCAGCGGAGGCTGGTGGTGCGCTGCGAGATCGGTGCCGTCGGGCTGAGCAAGGACGTGCACATTTCGTCGCAGAATTGCAGGAGCAGCTTCGTGAACTGACGACGCGCGCGCGCGCCCCCCGTCTCGCGGTTGGGGGGCGCCTGGGCGATCGTGGAGACTGGCGGCGCGCGCGGTCGGTGGCGGCATGCGCGGAAGCGAACGGGGAGTAAGATCGTGCGCGCGCCTTGTGCGTAAAATGTTGCGAAATTCTTTAGAATCTTATGTAAATTGTGACGAACTGATCATGGCGTTCAAGTCCGGATCATTGGCGCAATGCTGGTCTGCTGTCTTCTGGTAATGATCATCACGAGCGTTGTCCGCAGCCAGCGGCGATGCGTGATGCGTCGGGGATATTCATTCGTCTCCAAACCCGGCCCATTCATGGCGTGTAGCCCGGCGGCGGCGGAGAGACCACAGCAGCAGTTTGCTTCTCGGCCAGAGCACGCGCACCGATGGGCTGTGCGTCGGCGGGGGCTTGCACGAAAATCATTCTTATTCCAGCCAAGCGGCCCATGCCCAAACGGGCCCGAACTATGCCGACTATCGCTAGACTCAGCCCATGGCCCAGTTCTCCCTACATACGCTGGGCTGGTATCGAGCCGAAAGCCGCTTCCTTCTCAATACCAGCCCAGCGTATATAGGCCCAACTCTTTCAGCCCACTACAGCCTCATGGAGGGAAATCTGAACCCATGTCTGGATGTTGGGAAAAGGACGTGAGAGGGCTCAAGGGAAAGGGAAATGATGGTGTTCGTTCTCGCAGGCGTTCCCCGACCTTCCAGATCGGCCGAGGCATTCTGGAACACATAAAGCGCCCCTTGGCAAGCAACTCCGATCCTTTCGACGCAACCCAAGCATTGGCGAGCATGGTTGCGCCGTCGCGGGTTGCCCATGATGGGGGGCGGCCCGCCCCGGAGCAGTGGCAGACTTGCTGCACAGAAGAGACGGGTACACGCGACGACCCCAGCAAGGACGGCAAAGATTGTTCTCACGAATGCCCAGCGGAGCTGGAATCTTGCTAATTTGAAGTACTAAATGAAGTCTATTTGCAAAACTTTTTCCATGGATGGGTTGTAAATCGCGAGACGAATCTAATGAGCCTACTTAATCCATATTTTGCAACAGTGATGCTACAGTACCATCCGCTAATTATTGCTTAATTATGGATTAATTAGCATCATTAGATTCGTCTCATGATTTACAACCCATCCATGCAAAAAGTTTTGCAAGTAGACTTCATTTAGTACTTCAAATTAGCAAGATTTCTTTGCTACAGTAAAAGTTTGCATTTTGCGTTTTTGCGTTTTGGTGGAACTAAACAGGCCCTCATAGTAGAGCGCAGGTGTGAAAACTGAAAACTCCTTTCCGGTTGTTGAATCGACACTTGTCAGGAGATCGCGAGATGAGCCAGGTCAACTATGGGCAGTGTGGTGACTGACAGATACTTGAGCGCTGCCGACATGGCCTTGGGCACTGAATAATATCCCGCGCGCCAGCTCCTCCTGCCGCCCACTCGCCCAGGCCCGTGATTGTGTTAACAATCAGCATGGCACGCACGCACGCACATGCCTAGTTCAGTGTACCAATCTGCAGGAGCACAGAGTTTTTCAAAGGTAGGGTGGTTCATGCACAAGGAGCACTGCTTCACTTTCAGAGTTTCAGGTTCCGGTCCATTGTCCATTCATCTTTCTGTAGCGTGCCAATCAAAACTGTCCAACTACACATAAATCACAATAATGGTCCTATCCTCTCTCTCTCTCTCTCTCTCTCTCTCTCTCTCTCTCTCCCCCTCTCCCCTTAGGGTTGCATTAAAACAGCAGTAAGACGATTCAGATTTCGCATTCCTACTACAGAGTTTTTTTCCCCTTCTGACGTTTGGAGTTCGGCAAGTGACAACCGAGTAAGTCAATCAGATCAACATTCGCTGGCTCATACTTCGCCCAGTTCCGGCCACAGACGACTCAGCAAAGTCTGCAGTTTGTGCACCAATCTCGGATCAGAAACGCGGTCAACAAAGGCAATGAAACCCAAACGGCTTATGGAAACCTAGCATAGCCATGATAAAAAGCTTCATAATGCATGAATATCGGCTTGCTTTACCCGGGGTCAACGTTTACCAAGCTAAGCTATACAGTGGTATGTCATGATCAAGCCTATCAGCCTATTTGATTACATACATTATCCCTAAGAGGGTAGCCTTTTCTTGCCAAGTGAATCTTGTTGTCATGGCCAACTCATGGGTTGGATTGTTGGATGGGTCTCCCCTCAATCCCAACTACCTTTTCAATGGTTCGTTTCTTTCAAATTTTAAACCAATCATCCTTGCATTAGCTCACAGTCCTCCTTTCTTAGGTCTCCAGCCTTTGAGATCAACGAGAAGTCAACTTAAAGCTATGCAATGGACCATCATGGGATTGGCATGTGGCAACATAGTGGGCATCCCTGCCAATCTCCTTGAGTGCTCTAAGAGAGCAGCGTTGACATTGGGACAGGGATTATGGGGTTGACCTCACCTGACAATGGCTGAGCATTATTGGTGCTTTTATGCAAGCTCTGGTTATCTATCTACAGCCTCCATGAGAGGATATGCATAAGAAAATATGAATGGTCAATGCCATGATGGACTAGAGCATGAAAATGACCACAAAAGCAAGCTGTGGATAGACCATACTGATCTGTAAAGTGACATAAACCAACCAGGATTAGCAAGTTGAGCATTAGTACTTTAAAAACACCAAAAATATATTCTCAGGATATTGATCTTCAGTTTCACATATTTAATGTCTGGTACCAATGCTTGTAATATATTTCCATGGTAGGCTACGCTTATGTTGAAACTTGAAACCAACGGCAAACAAGCTTGTTAACTGAATGTGGTTTCTATTTTTCAAAAAAAAAAATCCAAAGCTACAGAGAGAATACAAAGCTACCTATCAAGCTCCTAGTTCTCTAATGAACCAAAGGCAGAGCCAACTGCCAATTAACGCGTCTCTCAAGGTTCATGCATCAACCAAAAGGCAAACAAATTGTTTGATAGAAGCGACAAAGTTACACTGAACAGTGTACAATGAACTTTGAGAGGAACCATGTAAATTGTGGTGATTGCCAGCTAAATACCTGTTTTTCTCCTTCTGGGGAATTGGATTAGCATTATATTAAGCGAAAGCAAAGTTGTGATAACGTGGAGTCCTGACTTCCGCACATGACACTCTGGTCCTTCTAAACTAAGATCAAGCGAAGAAAGAGATCCAGATGCTTTCCCTCCTATGCAGCAACAGATATATAATATCATCTAGTACTATTCGAAATAAGATATGTGCTGCAATGACTAGTACAGGGTTAGTGTGGAGACCAGAGGGAAGCATCCCACCTTTCAGATCAGTTGCTTTAATTTTGAGCTAACAAATTCCAGAGTTCGGATATTTCTGAATAAGCAAAAATAGCAAAACAATGCTAGTATACACTGTTTTTTTTTTTGGAATTGGTTTGAGAATATCTTTCTCCAAATCAAACTTTTACATGGAGTTGAAGCTTCTGCACGTCAAGTTCTGTGATAAACGGACAAGTAAAATACCCTACGAATTTTGAATTGCATCATACCATTTTGTCCAGGTGAAAATGCTTAGGCATCATGCCAAGTCTCAAGTGGTAAAGACTCACATATGTGCAATGACATAAAACTGATTATGAAATGGAAATTACACGATTATATCATTCCAAAAGATAAAGCCCGGCGATTCCGTGGTAAACCATAAACCATCATATCTCAGTGATGCAAACTAACACTCCCCTTATAGCAAATATCATGTTTTGAAAAGTTTGTGCTGATCCTAATTGAAATGAGCTTCTTCATTGCTATGGTTAAATAGTCCACATATTGAATCATGAATCTCATACTCTACAATTCCCACCTTATTTCTGGCATGCTATTATGAGCAGTAACATACAAGTACAGAACAAAAAAACAACCATACCAGTGTCACAAACTGGTATTATTGGATTATTGCAACTACCGTTTGGATTTCAAATGTATATACATGAGACCTTTGCATGCAGAATAGTAATTTCCATAATCCAAAGTGCTGGAGACCTCCTTCCTGGCAGTGCCATTTAAAAAAGCAAGCAGACCAGGGGTTGATGCTAGACATGATCAAACCCAAAACCTAAACTGACAAGTACCTAACCATCAAGACACCACTTTAATCTTCGGAGCTGTGAAGTACAGATCAGCCAAGAACAGCTTGATCAGGAACTGCGGGGACGAGACGAGCAGAGCCTTTGCATTATGAAAGGATGGAGTCCCAGTCGATCTCCAGCGAGGGGTACTTGCGCAGGTGGAAGCTCTCGGATTCGTCCCATGGCGCTTCTGAAAAGTCGAGGAGCTGCATCTCCGGAACCACGTCGGAGGAGCCGGTCGAGGACACGTCGCCGTCCGCGGACGACGAGCTCTCGGACCCGGAGCAGCCCGGCTCGCTCTTGACGTCCGGGCTCGCTGAGGAGAATGTACTCGGAGCCGTTGCCGCCGTTGCCACAGTGGTGTTGCTCTGGCTCTGGCTCTGGTTCTGCGGCGCAACGTCCGTGCCGTTGCAGATGGCGTGGAGCTTGGCGTCGACCGCGGCGTGGAGCGGCGGTCCGAGGTGCGCGCCGCCGCGCCTGAGGTCGGGGAAGTTGAGCCTGGCGGAGTCCCCACGGAGGCGGAACGCGGCGCTGTCGTAGGCGAGCGCGGCCTCCTCGGCGGTGTCGAAGGTGCCGAGCCAGAGGCGGGTGCGGTTGCGCGGCAGGCGGATCTCCGCCACCCACTTCCCCCAATGCCGCTGCCGGACGCCGCGGTAGAGCTTGGAGACCGGCCGCGCGGGGAGCGGCGCCGGCGCCTGCCGCTTCATCGGCTGCGTGGCGACCGCGGCCGGCCGGCGCAGGAACTGGAACTGCGACTGCACCTGGAGCACCTGCGCGGGGGTCAGGCCGCCGGCGCCGGCGCCGAGGAGCGAGCTCGTCGCGCGCTGCTGCTCCACGCCGCCGGAGCACGGGTACGCGAACGAGATGGTCGGAGGCTGCTGATGCTGCACGGGCGGGGCGGCGAGCGCGCGCACGAGCTCCTTGGTGTCCGCCATCTCGTACAGCGCCGCGGGAAGCGCGGCGCTGCGGCCGTGCCAATCTATCGTCGTAGCCATGGATCCTCGCGCGGAGCGGAGCAGCAGCTGCGAGAATTAACGGAAGAGGGAGCCGCGAGAATCTACCGGAAGATTTCGAGAGCAGAAGCGCAGGCGATTCGGGAGTCGCGAAGGCTGGAGCGCGATCAGCCGATGAGCAAGAGCGGCCGTTGCCTGGGCTCTTTTATAAGCGAGGAGGGAGTAGGTTCCGGCCAACCGGAGGGCGCCAGGTGTCCGCGCTCGTTTGTTACCGGCACCAGTCGAGATCTTCCAGGCAGGCCGGTGAACCTTGGGTACCTGGCGGCTCACGATTGGCTGGGGAGCTGTCTGACCTGGTAAGACTAGATCTAGCTGTCACATGGCTGTGTTGAGTGAGCTAGCGTGGTCTACGCGGCAGCTTGTACTGATGGAGCTAATGGTTTAAAACTTCAAACAATCATTTCTCTAGCCAATCAGCTCTCTAATCCCTCGATCTGCTCAGGTGCGTACTAGATTACTAGTATTAGAAAAGCTTTGTATACGAACACCTACTAGTAGTACTCTGTACTCCAGTACTCGATACGACGCTGACGTAAAGGCCGCCGAATCGCCCGACTTGATGCCACAGACGATTCCGTTTCCAATCTCGAAAAGAGCGATGTGCCGCGACCAACGGTGAGAGAGAGACTCGAAAGTTGACCAGACAAAAAAAGCTGATCGCTACACTGCACAAAACCCCTCCATTCCCTCCCCTCCCCTGCGTTCTGTTCGCTTCAATGATCAGTGTGTGCGTGTGCGCTGGTAGCCTAGTAGCCTTGCCACGTCTTTTTCCTTTTCGCAAGTGATCGGAGCACGAGAGCGCGGTCCGGTGCCGAAGAGAAAGTGGCTTTTCGTGCGGTCGCGGTCTCACGGAGCGGTCCTCTCCTCGTGCCCTTGTGCGGGCTGGGGCGAACGGCAGCGCGCGTGCTCCGGCCGCCGCTGCGAGGCGGAGGCGGAGGCGGAGGCGGAAAGGGAAAGCGAGCGGGCGGGGAGGGTGGAAGGCGTCCGCAGCCACAGAAACGGAGGCCGGAATCGGCGGGGAATATCGACGTGTCGGGCGGGGCCTCGTCGCCGGGGGGTACAGCCCGAGAGAACCAGTCGTGGGGGGCTTTCGGATACGCGATCCCGGAGGTGGGAGGGAGGTGCCTAACCACAAGATCGCAGGCGTTGGGCTTCCGGCTACCTTTGCTTAAAAGCGATTTTGTTTGCATCTCCAAGCCCGAATCAGAATTGATTCCCGGTGGTTTGGTTTGGTTTCGTCGCAGCCGCCTCCTATAGCCTGACCTCAACACCACGGTTCCTACAGCGCAGGGCCTTCCAGAACCCGAGAAATTTTTAGAGAAGGGTTAGAGAAACATCCAGAGGCGAACTGGGTTTTCCTGTTGCTTCTTGCAAGGCTCTGGATGAGCGGGTATGGCAGCCTGAGCAGCACGCTTTCCTACAGTTACATGGCCTTCCATTCCATCAAGACCCCCGAGCAGTTTGCCGAACAGTGAAGTGATAGGCTCGGCACAGGGGTTGGTTCTGGAGAAGGATTAGATAAACATCTCGAAGCAAACAGCGGGAGGGCACCAACTGAGGTCACTTTCCAGGGATTAGAAATCACGATCCAACACTAAGACCACAGCTAGACGTAGTAGGCCCACCGAGCAACCATCATCTCTCGCGAAAAGAATGTACAAAAACAGAAGCAGAAAGGTGATGGGTGCCTTCCTTGGTCCGTCCACACAGCAGTCATGTTACGCTGGGTGGTCGAACATCACACGGGCGGAGATAATGTTCTATAAGTGCAGGTCAAAAATATACTACACGCGGGCGATAATCTTTTAAATAAAATCGTGGCTGTTGTTCATCAGGGGGCGTAAATTAAATGCGTAGGGGTTAGTGGCCATTACGCTGCCCCGAGGGGAAAGGTTAGGGCCTAGTGACGCAGCAGCCAAACTGGCAACAGGCTAATCACGCACTCCACGAAATGGTTAGGTCTCCATGCCCTATCAGGAAACATGTGCCGAATTTGATGATGCCATGCGGCTCAGCAACAGCTCAGATGAAACAACTAAAGTAGTCAACAGATTAAAAAAGTAACATGATAGAACATTAGGGAAAAAAACTGAGTATGACGACATGACAATTGACCTCACCACTTTGGGCATCATTCACTACCGTAGAACCAGAAAGGGGTCACAATGGCCCCGCACACCTGCTCAAACTAAAACAAGTGTTCTACAAAACAAGAGCTGCAAAAGGTAAGGTTAGAAATTTCCGGTTAATCACCCCATGCTGATTTAGTAAAATTGCCACCTTCCTAAGTACACATGTTCCTATTACCTTACAGACGACATTGCGTGATTACTATTTGACCAGGTAGAAACTATGGACACTGAAATTGCAGTGCAATATTCCTAAGACATTACTATTTGACCATAAATTATTTGTTGATCCAGACTGATCCTGCAGATGACTATTGGCTGGAGCCGAATTGTTTATCTATCTGTGTATTATCTGCATTTCGAGTTGCTTAAGTAGTGAAGCCTAATGTTCAAGTTAAATGATTCAAGTCAAGTTCAAAGATAGAATAGTTTATATTAAAAAAATTCCGAAAACGTGTATTAGCCTACAAACACCTAAACGATGCAAGTCGACAGATAGAATATTGAAAAATTGCTTTACTGAATGAAACTAGCAGAAACTACAAAAACAAACAGGACAGTCGTCATTCACAAAGACCAATAACTGAAAACATAGAAGGAATATCACAAATATGGTTGAGGAAAATAGAACAAGGACAGGAGAGCAATTCATTCATATGCTAATAGACAGATGATGATGGATCATTTAATAAACAGTGTATTAATATGCTGATATGCTTTGATTCCGTGCACATCATTTCAGTGTTGCACGCTTAAAATACCATAGAGAAAATGTACATTCTTGATTAAAATGTCAAAGATTACCAGATTCAACATATCTACTTTCAACAAGATCATCAACTAGTAATCAAACATATTAGTTCTAATGGGGAGCAAGACGACGGGGCGGGGGGGGGGGGGGGGGGGGAGCGAAACATAGTCATTTGCAAAAGCACATACTGCAGTCTGAACTAGGCAGAAAACATTGCTCAAGATGGCTATGTAGTCGATGTCATCTTTCTGTTGCATAATGGGCAAGCTTAAGTCTTACCTCCTCAAGCTCAACATCTTCCATGTCATCATTGCTTGACCATGAAGATAGACAGAAATTAACAACATCAATACCAGCGTTTATTGGAGAAAAACCATCAACATTGGTAAGTCGTCCAAACTTAAGCATGTTCCGTAGATTTTCAGAAGATGGCTCCTCTGCAAACTTAAGAAGGATGTCCTTCATAGCAGAAGACCAGATAGGCCTAGCCATCTTCAAGAAGCAACACAAAGTTGTAATAGCAAGCTTGACCGTGCCAATGTCAGATTCATCTTTCCCACCTCTTCCATGGAAATCTGAACCTCCGAGTTTCAGCAGTCCATACTTCTCAGCTAATTCACTAAATCCTGTACAAATAAATAATGTAATGTAACTTAAAAATATCATAATGATTAATGACCAAAATACACACACAATGGAAGTACCAATATCTGCTAACATCTTAGGTCATCATAACCAATATCTCTTAAAGACATACCATCAACCTTTCCATCACTTCTGTAGACCTCCATACCATTAAGGCCAGCACCTTTTAAAGACCTGATTATTGCATCCGGATTCTTCAATGACCAAGGATGAGCAAGTGCAGATATACCCCCAGTATTAGCAATTAACTGCACAACATTCTCAGCAAATGGTTCAGTTCCTCTGCAAAAAACACAGGCCTTGTTATTGACGCAAAAATCTTTCTCGGCATAAATGCATAGGATGAAGCGTAACCTGGCATATGCAGGGCCTTCATCACCAAGGTACTTGTTGAATGCTTGCCTTACATTCTCTACATAACCTGCTTCAACCATAGCCCTTGCTACATGCAATCGACCAGGTGCCACTCCCTCACCGGAAATTTTAGTTAAATGCTCCCACTTTATCGGCACCTTGAGTCTATTTAGCTTTGCCAGCATATTCTTTGCACGTAAGTATCTCCCATCTCTAATGTTCAATAGCATGCTGTACAACTCATCAGGTCTTGATGGACCGCACATACCATAGTATGCAAGGATATGAACAGGCTCACCAGCACCAGCAACTTCCCTTATAGACAATGAAATTCATAATATGATGAATCATCATATGAAACATCCGCAGTCAAAGTAAAACTGCTTAAATGCTGTTTAAAGTAGCATTTTATTAGAAAGGCAATGGAGCATTAAAACGATATTGCGGATCGGTTGACAAGAGTGTGCAACGAGAATATGATTGATACATCAAATTGCATGATATGGATGATTTTTATTCCAAGCATAGTAGAAAAGGTCTTTTCAGTAAAAGCTAAAAGGCACTTACCTTGGATTATATAGCGCACTGATTTCAACTCCAGGAATTATTCTAACGCCGAATTTGGAAGCTGCTGAAACAGCTTCCGGTATGCCAGCCATGGTGTCATGATCTGTTAGGGCAAGAACTTTCACCTACACCACAAACATATACAGTTTATTCACTCCTATTTTCATTATTCAAGATTTACAATGTGCGCCCATCAATATATAACATTTAGCCAGCACAACCATACCGAAACTTTAGGAGCTAAGTTAATAGGTTATGTTATATAATCCACAAAACATTTCATGGGGAAACAGACACCAGTGCATCTCAATTATTTTTTAGCAGCAGTTAGCTAAGCAATGCACTGTCTAAACTACCCAATGTGTGTCAGAAGATGAAGTTTCATTCAAATTTAAGCAAACCGATCAGCGGAGGAGAGTTGAACATCCAAGGAAACAGCTTCCCAGTTAGATACAGCAGTCACCAGTGCAGCACTTCCAGGTACTACGAAGGGGGAGCAGTCCTATAAGCATGCCACTATTTCTACACAGCTACACACATTGGCAGGTATAATACGCGTGCAAGTTCACAACGTAAGGCTTGGATTAGCTCAACAACTAAAGCGTACGCACACGATGAGGCAATCGAACTCGAATGACGTAGAACAGCACAAGGCCGCCGAACAAACCTCACGAGCATTTCCTCAAACACCTAGCGGGCAAACAAACAAGAGGCCATAGACGGCTTATACACTTACCCCGTTGCGGTGGGCGCGCTCGACGAGCGCGGAAGGGGAGAGGAATCCGTCGCTGTGGTTTGAGTGGGAGTGGAGCTCAAACAGCACGTCGCCGCCGCCGCCGCGCGCAACCTGGGCCGGCAGGAAGTCGTCGGCATCGGCCGCCGAGGGTTCCGGACGTGGCGGCGCGGGCTGCGCCCAGGCCCGGACGTAGTCTAGGGCTAGGGCCTGGTCGGCGCTGGTTTTGGGCTTCTTCTTGCTCCTGCTCGGCTTCGATTTCTTCTTGCTTCCCATGTCGGGGTTTCAAGAGGGAGCGAGATGCGGCGCCTCCGGTCGAGAGGGAGGGTCGGAATTGGGGACGGATGGATTCTAAGGCCCGCCGCTTCGATAGTTGCTTGACTAGATTTGGAGAAAGACTTCAAAACTTGGAGATTTTTTGTTTGCAAATACATCTCACGTCGGTAATTTGAATCGAATTGAAAAAAAAAGAAACAAAGTTAAACTGTATGGGGCTTTTCGATAGATGATTGGATTATCATAAAATTCATCAGTGAGACATTCAAAGTATTTTTTGAGATGTGTGAGATGACATTATAATATACCTGTACTGGAAGTTTTTGTTTTCTTATTTGTATTTTAAAAGTTTGTATAAATCTTGAGCGAAAAATTTAGTGGCATGTACATGATTCTTCTACACACCATTAACCTCTTGCTCTCGTTACACAATATGAAAATATCTGAGCACTTCTGTAAAACCATGGTCCTCGATGACCCAACACTACAGTACTCCATTTTTCGTACCCTACTGAAACTTGCTTCGTACGTTGTAACTGAGTGTGTCATGTATTAATAGCACAAAGATGCAAACGACTAAATTAATAGGCAAAAATCGCTGGAACAAGTCATCATCTGCTCGTCAAAGGAGAAAGAAAGGACAGACCTATTATTGGCAAAGACATCTCGACAGTCGACGGGCCAAAACCGCTGGTGGGTTCGTGGAACGGACACCAACTGAAGAGCCCAAAATTTAGCCTCGGGAAAGTCTGCTCCGTCTATAAATCCGGAGCTCGAAATACACGCCGGCACCACCTCTTTCCATCGGAAGACACGACGGCGATGGCGACGACGAACGCCATTGCGCTGCGCCTCTCCGTCGCGATCGTCTTGTCCGTGCTCTCGCGGCAGGCCCTCGCCGCCGGCGAGGGATCCAAGGAGGCGGACAGGATCCCCCTGTTGCCCGGGCAGCCGCTGGGTGCGCTTCTCCAGCAGTATTCCGGCTACATCAACCTCAATGACAAATACGGGAAGTCGCTCTTCTACTATTTTGTGGAGGCCGCCGCTGATGCCGCCCAGAAACCTCTGGTTCTCTGGCTCAATGGAGGTAAAATTCTTGTCCTGCATTCTCAACCTTTACAGTTTTCAGAAAATTTTCCCTGTCAGAAAAGATATGGAACATTTGCCCCCATTCATATATGATCTGTAATAACTTCACCTCGGGTATGCATTGATTTGTCTCTTGCGCAGGGCCTGGCTGCTCGTCGTTTGGGATCGGAGCGTTCCAGGAGATCGGCCCGTTCCGCGTGGACACGGACGGCAAGACCCTCTGCAAGAACAAGTACACCTGGAACTCAGGTCAGGCCTGCACACACAAAACCGCCCCGATCTTCGCGTTTGCGTTCTGAAACCAACGGGGGCGACGGCAACGATGTGCAGTGGCGAACGTGCTGTACCTGGAGAGCCCCGTGGGCGTGGGCTTCTCGTACGCCGTGGACACGGGGGTGTACAAGGTGATGAGGGACAACATGACCGCGACCGACTCGCTCCAGTTCCTGCTCAACTGGCTGGACCGGTTCCCCGAGTACAAGGGCCGCGACTTCTTCATCGTCGGCGAGAGCTACGCCGGCCACTACATCCCGGAGCTCGCCACCGCCATCCAGGTCGCCAGGATCACGCGCCCCGCGGAGACGCCCATCAACCTCAAAGGAATCGCCGTAAGTAGCTAGTGTTGCTGTTGCCAGTCGAGTCGAGCTCGACACACTAGCAGTAGCAGATCGTCATGGAGGAGTGATCGTGCGCTGCTGACTGCTGCTGCTGGTGGTGGTGCAGATTGGGAACGCGATCCTGGAGTTCGCGGCGGAGCAGAGCGCGCTGTACGAGTACCTGTGGCAGCACGCGTTCCTGTCGGACTCGGGGCACAACCTCATCGCCCAGAGCTGCAAGGGCATCGACGACAACTCGCCGCTCTGCTCGGGGGCCAAGGACACGGCCTACAACCAGCTCGGCAACATCGACGTCTACAACCTCTACGCCGGGACCTGCCACGACAAGAAGGTCAAGCCCATCGGATCCAACTGCATGGACCTGGCTGACCCTTGCGCCCAGTACTACGTGGATGCGTACCTGAACCAGCCAGAGGTGCAGAGGCTCATCCACGCCAACACAGGGCTCAAGTACCCGTGGACCAGATGCAGGTATGGTTTCGTCGCCGTCGCCGTTCACCGCATCTGCAGTAGCACATGCTAGCAGTGGTGTTACTTGTGCATCGTGGCAACGACCCACGTACACGAGCAAGACTGAACGCTGAACTCATCTGTGCGTGGTGGAACACAACAGAGGCACCAACTACAACCTGTTCAAGTTCGGGGACTCGCCCTACACGTCGATGCTGCCGTACCTCAAGGCCATCATCAACAGCGGCATCCGCGTCTGGATCTTCAGCGGCGACCTGGACGCCATGGTCCCCGTCATCGCCACGAAGCAGTCGATGCAGAAGCTCGGGCTCCCCGTCGTCGCCGACTGGCGACCATGGTCCACCGACGGCCTGGAGGTCGCCGGCTACGTGATCGAGTACAAGGGCCTGGTGTTCGTGACGGTGCGCGGGTCCGGGCACATGGTGCCGATCGACCAGCCGGACCGCGGCCTGGTGCTCTTCAAGTCATTCATGGAGGGGAAGCCGCTCCCCAAAGCCGCGCCCATGGTCGACGAATGACAAGGGTTGTGCTCTTCTCTCTTCACCGGTACGGTTCCTGGATAATTATTACTCCCTTCAATCCTAAATTAAGCTAAAATGATTAATAATTTGGAATGGAGGGAGTAACTGCAGGATTGTACCGTCCAAAGCACTGCGAGTTGTACAATGTATACAATGTTTCGATGGCGTCTAAGAATTGTCTGACGTTTTCTTTCAGA
Source organism: Panicum hallii (assembly GCF_002211085.1). Classification (NCBI taxonomy): domain Eukaryota; kingdom Viridiplantae; phylum Streptophyta; class Magnoliopsida; order Poales; family Poaceae; genus Panicum; species Panicum hallii. Next base: position 69,333,197 of record NC_038050.1, on the reverse strand, counting down.
GAAAAGGAAAATTGTCTGAAACGTCTCGGCCGTCAGCGGCCAGTGCCAGACATATATTGAAAAAAAAAATGGAAACCGTGTTCTATGATAGCAACATTGATAGCACAAATAAATTTAACATGTAAATTATTTAATCAGCATTTCAGCCTTTTCATTTTGAGTTAACAAAGCAGGTGGATGATAATTTTAGTAAAACATTTCCGGAACTTCTTTACTCTGTCTTATCATTTTTGGGCAGAACACATGAATTCCTTTTCCCCTTTGACCAGCTCTTCTATCTTCAAATGGGTTCAACAAAATTTGAGAATATTTAGTTTTATAAGCGTCTCAAAAGAAAAAAAAATCTACACAGATGAAATTGCACATCAGTGATTGCCAGCGGCCGGCCTAGCAGGGGGCAAAGCAAGAGGGTTCTTGGCGCAGGCGGGCAGGCGGCAGGCCATTGCAAAGATAGCCTGGCGCGGTGGCGCTGGCTGCCGGGAGTGGCAGCGCCCGGCAGGGAAAAGCACTGCACGACCGACGCTGCTACGAGTGGGAGGCGATGGCCGCGGCTGGTGCGTCAGCCGTCAGGACAGCACACAGGAGTACAGGACAGGATCCAGCAATGAACGAAGGCATCATGCATCCAGCATCCAGGGTCCCAGCCAAAGCCAGGCAGCCATGTCTATCTTCTTTCACATGAAGCTAGGGCCTACACACTACACCGTCCGCCCAGCACAGCTGCACGCTGATCGCTGACGACTCCAAGCGAAATGAGACCAACACTGATAAAACCGGCCACCAGCTAGTCTACTGCTACTCTCGCTCTCTGAAACTAACATCTGCAAGGATGACCTGAACACTGCAGATCTAAAGATGCTTAACACACTGTCTAGTGTTCAATCAAGCTGTGTGTTGTACACAGGTAGAGCTAGCTAGATACTACGTTTAGTTCCTGCAAATCTGATGTAAGGCGCTAGAGGTCGGTCTGGTCTACTTCTGCGGCGGCTGCTTCTTCCTGCCCGGGATGCACCGTCCCCTGACCCCTCCGCCGTCGCCTTCCATCTGCTCATCCGCTCCATCCTCGCCGATCCCGCCGACGCCAAGCCTCCTGAAAATCAAGCAAGAATGATTCATCGAGCAGTCGTTCGATTCTGAATTTCCACGATACGCGCTAGGTAGCGTAGCTAGATGCTTCACGCAAACGCCAACCATTAATCACGTGCGTGCGTAAGCGTAAGATTATCAGCTACGTACGCGTGCTACAGTGCTAGCTCTACCTTGTTTGGCATTGTGCAGCTACGGAGTGACTGACTGGCTGGCTGTGAGCTACAATACGACTCCGTGCAGAGCTACACTGGCACAGTGCACAAAGTACGGTCGCCAATGTGCAGCCCCAGCCCCCGAACAGTGCATATGCACATGGCCCCGTGCCATGCATGCATTAGCATTGAGCATTCATTCCTGCATGCAGAAGTCCACAGTCCACACTGCACGACGACGGGCAGCATCCGGCCAACACAGACTACTGATCCGGTGCTTCTTCGGTGAAACAGTGTACACTGCTACTGCCACGTCAGCATTCTCAGGCTCGCCTTCGTTTTCTTCCGAACATACAAAGGGCGTACACTGCTCACTTGTTGACCTCTCTGTTGTGTCACGGCTAAACTCCAAGCCTTCCCATTTAGTCCTAACATGCCACGCCACACCTACGTGCTACATGTGTACGAGCCCCAGGAGTGAGCTCTTTGGCTAGACGTGACCACACGAAAGCGACTATGAGATCGTAAATGAATTAGCAAACGTTCATTCCTGCTGTGACATTGTCGAGAAAAAACAACCATGCGATGACAAAAGCTAAAGGCGTAGAGATAACGAGGACCAGGCGTACGGTTTGGAGAGAGTGAGGTTACCACTTACCTCTCCTCATTGTACGAATTGGACCGCTTGAGCGACGACGCCGGCAGCGGCGTGCCCCGGCCGCCGGCTCCCTCCACGATGCTGCCACTAAAGTACTCCTTGTCCTCCACGGCGAGGTGCCCGAACCGGCGGCCCAGGTCGGCGCTCCCCGCCGCCGCGTCCTCGTCCTCCTCGTCCGCGCCCGCGCGGGCCGAGAGCCGGCTCACCAGCCCGCAGCTCCGCCTCGGCTCGGCGCGGCACTTGCCCGAGCCGCCGCCCGCAGCCCCCGCCGCCGACCCGCACGCGATCAGCTGCAGGAGCATCGACCCGGGGCGGTTCGGCTCGGGCTCCGGGTACTCGGCCCGTCCCGGCTGCAGCGGCGCCGGCGCCGGCGCCGGCGGCTTGTCCGAGGAGGTCGAGGATGGCGGCGAGGTCTCCTCCGCGGGCAGCTCCACGGGGCGGCTCCGGTTGGTCCGGGCCGAGACGGCGGCGAGCTTGTCCGCCCGGGCGAGCCGCGCCCCCGCGTGCGGGCCGGCCCGGCGGTGGTGGTACGAGTAGCCCAGCTCGTCGTCCTCCGGATCCTCCACGGCGGCGTCCCGGTAGGCGTCAACGTACTGCTTGTGGCTGTGGGGCAGAGCCATGGGCTTTGTCGGGGACCTGTCCGTCACGCGGAGGTGCTGGAACCGATCCGCTGCGACGTTCAGAGACGATGTCAGCGAGAGGGGCGAAAAAATAGGTTAAAAAATTTCATGATCTGGCCAGCAGACAGGTGGCCATTAATTCAGATGATGGGCGCGGCCGGTGAAGTCAAGCGCGGGGTGACGGCCGGGCCGGCCTGACGGGTTCACATCACAAGTCTTCGCGAATTACGAGGTGGCGCAGAAAGGCAACGTGCACGGTGGGAAAAGGCTGCGCTCGCATTTACCAGCCGCCCATGGTCCAACCGGTTGGCGATCAGACATGGGCAACCGGGAAAAACTCACAAGAAAAATGGAGCTGCTTCCGGGAGACAGTGGTCAATGCGGTACTTGTAATTCGGAATTCACAGCAGTAATCATCAAAAGCAGCGTGTTAATTTGCATTATCCATGATGTACTTATATATGCTCCAGCCTTTTGGATGCATGCAAGCCATAGCTCATGGACATGGCTATGTTTCAGCACGGTCAAACTGTATGCAGGTGGAGTAGGGAGACGATGATGGTCAGTACCTGAAGAGCAACCAGGGAAGATCTCGGAGCCCTTGAGCACGTACTCCACGCCGTCGGACGGGTAGATGACATCGTTCTCCGACAGGTCGTTCCACACGTACCCGTTCTTGTAGTTCCTGGAGACAAATGCACAGCAATCATTTGTAAGACGAAGTTTTCTCTGGAGTATAATGCTAAATGTGAGTTGAAAATGAAGCAGAAACCAGTAGATCCTCGCCGTCTACCTCTTGCAAGACCATGAGAAGAGAGCCGGCATGCCTTTGCCCCGCAGCAGCGTGAGCCTGTCCATCACATCTTCACGGCCACAAGAAGTAAAAATACATCACTGACATGTGTAAGGAGGACAAGAATCTAGTTGCCCACCGCGCGAAGACGAAGCATAGTACCTTTGAGCCGGAGGGGCTGGTGCGGGTGCTGCGCGATCTCCATGAAGTGCGGGTGCTCCAGCTGCCCGTTCCTGCAGAGGTAGTAGATGATCTGCACCCTCCTCATGGGCCTCGCCGGCGCCGGCCTCGCCACCGCCGCGTACGCCGGCCGGCCCCGCTCCGGGCTCGCCTCCACCCTCCCCGCCGCCCTCCTCCCTTCCGCTCCGCCCACCTCCATCATTCCCCTCCGGGGCCTAGGCGTCTAGCTCACTTACTCCTCACTTGGCGCTTCTTCCTTCTTCCACTTCTGCGGCTTTTGGCTGCAGGAACGGCGACTCCGCAGGTTCTACAAGCTTTGTAGAGACTAGAGACTAGAGGGGCAGACACGAATGGAGTGGGAATGGAACGTCAGCCGAGTACCGGGCGCCCATGCTCTCCCCCTCTCTCGACGCAGGAGCACTTTTTATACGTCGCGTCGCGCGCTTTGTGGATTTCGAAAGAGCCAACTACCCACCCCGGCAGCTGCGCGTAAACACGTCAAAACTTTTTTTTTTTGCGGCACTCGCTTTTACTTTAGCCGTGCCGGCCACTCGGAGTTCTAGTGGCAGCGCGCGAGCGCGCGGCGGCGACCTGGAAGAAGGCTGGGAGTTGGAAGCGGAGGAGCCCGGCGGCCGGCGGGTCTGGCGGGGCATGCAGAGGGCGTCATCGAGCATGTACTGCGGCGCATTGATTGCGCCTGCCCCGCACGGTGCAGGAGGCGCAGCGGCAGCGCTGCCGCGGCCGGGCCGGGGCCCGGCCGCCGTGATGTGGACTTCTGCTGAGGGGGGATGAGACGGGAGGGGGGGACCCCGCGTGGCGCGCAGCCGCCCCTTGCTGCCCGTGCCTTTCCTGGCCGCGTCGCCTGTTTCGCACGCGCTCCGGCCGGGCCGGACCAAGCACGACCTCGCCGGCTCAATCGCCCGGGCTTTGTTTTGTTTTGCCATGGCATGCAAGGAAAAGAGCAGGATACGGTTAGGAAGCGTCTTGTGCGATCGACTAGTGCAGTGCAGTGAAGGGCTTGTGAGAGATTGCGGCTTTTGGAAACTAGCCAGAGTGCAGTGCGTGCGCGCCTGCTCCGGTCTCGTCTGATGGGATGGGAAATGGCAGGCTTGGAGCTGGACGAACGAACGGGTGCCTCCACTACGGCCAGCCAGGTCGATCGAGGTGTTGCTGGTAAATCCAAATGCAAATGCTCCGTCCGGGATTCAAATCATCAAGGGCCATTAGAAATTTAATCATGGGCTAGAAGCTCTCTCTCTTCCAGGTGAAGGCTACCCTCTGATAAGACAAAAAGGGAGTAACAAAGCACTGAGAGCAGCCATCAAAATCGGCCGAGTTTATGAAGACGCACGCCCATGTCCGCCACTGGCCATAATCCATCAATGATCCAATGGCCCATCGAAGACTTCTGTTAAGAAAAAAAGAAGGCCCATCAAGACCAAATAGTGCTATACGGAAGGAAGATTGATTGAAGTCTCCGGTTCATAAATTCTTCAGTATTTCGCCAGGCATGCATTGAAGAGATTTTGCTGCGTGTTCTCCATGACTAGTACATGGCTGCACGCTGCCATGGCTACGCTTACTAGGATTAATAAATTGCTGCCCTTTCTTCGCTACACTCCTGAAAGTGCCATTGCCAGCTAGCAGCCGCCCTAACGAATTGCAGCCAGCCAGGCTCCGGAGCGGCTGCCATGCCTCTAGGGTAAAAAAAAATGATAATAAATCCCTTCTGCTCTTGATATTGAATTCATGGGGGCACAATATAGTATGAAAGTTTAGGCCCGTTTAGATTGCAAGATTTTATAACTTTTGACACTTTTTGGTACTGTAGCGATTTCGTTTGTATTTGACAAATTTTATCTAATTACGGACTAACTAGGATTAAAAGATTCGTCTCGTGATGTACAATTAAACTGTGCAATTAGTTATTTTTTTACATACATTTACTGCTCCATGCATGTGTCCTAAAATTGATGTGATGGAGAGAGAGTGTAAAAAGTTGGAACTTTGAAGGGATCTAAACAAGGCCTTACTTTACACTGCAGGGGCACTGTATGCCCGCTCTGATGAAAAACGTAGTTTAATTATCAGCAATAAATCCCCTGAGGATTCTGCTCCTCTGCAGCAAGCAGCATTGAGCTTCTGTTTCCTCGTGAAAAGGAAAAAAACACTTGTTGTGTAGCGTTTGTTTGTGTGAAAAGAAGCTAAAGCTGCACTAGGTGTAGTAGTATGTTGTAGTGTAGCTATCCATTGCATTGCTTCCCTTTTCATTTTTCGTGATATTTGGTTCCTACCAACGTAAATCCTTCTTGGGTTATGCCATGCAACATTCTATGCTAGTACGAAACAAAAAGTGGCAAGAAGGCTGAAGCAGATGCCTGGGTTGGTTTGGAACGGACAAGAAGGAAATCATGGCAGCCCGGTGCATCAATAATGTTGAGATTTGAGAGCATATAGGTACAGTCCACAAAGAAGGAAACAGAGCGCAAGAGGATAAGCAAATTGCCTATGTGCCTTTGCCTACCTGGGGCCTAGCGCTCGGTGCAGCTCTACGGGCTACGGGCTACGGGCTACGGCTAGTCTCCGATCAGAAGTTCAGAAGTCCTAGTGCTGAGGTGAGGTGATGAGGTTCAGAGTGGGGAACAACCAATACGTCTGCAATAATTGCATTGCCGTTCTGTAACTCCATCACGAGTGTATGTGCCCGAGTCAGCCTAAGGATGGACCCACGGTAAACTAAGGTCAATGTGTATGAGGCCGATCCGGCCTTTAACGGTGAGACCCGTCGAGAAAAAAAAAATCACTGCTTCTCCCGAGCGCGCGTCTTGGGAACTTTCCCCGTCTCTTCCGAGAAACCTGCGCAGGTACAGCCACTTTTTCCATCACCGGCGCAGGTACCGCCACTTTTCCCATCACCGCCGATTTGCTGAGCGCAGGGCAGTCGCACAGCCAATTTCGCATCAATACGCCGTAGATCCTGAGTCTTTCTCGTCATAGAGTTTGTAAATTGGGCTTCTCGCGGGGGCATTTGAGGGAACCTCCGACGCCACCGTCGACTGCAGCGGCCAGCTCCGCCCTCTTCTTCCCCAGCCAGGTCCGTTGCGGGAGAAGCTCGTGCTGATCTGCCTGCGTCGGTGGCCAGGGGTCTAATGTGGCGTCGATGCAGGGGAGGCGATTGGTGCGTGCTGGCGATGTGCTCAAGGACAAGTTGCGTCGCTAGGCTGACGCCATCCTAAAACCCGAGAAGGTATTTCACATGTTCACTTATACTTCTCCAGAAGTGGTGAGCTGCTTCCTGCACCTCCAAAGCTTGCCCCGTCAAAGTTCGAAGGTGAGTGAACAGACCTTCCTTGATATTGAACGCTCTGGAAATTTGATGAACCATATTGCTTAAAGTTGCATGGGGAATTAAAAGATCCATATTTTGTATGAGCTGAGAGGGTGGAATATTTTGAGAAAACTGGGATGGTGGGATACTTTGAGCAGACTGAGATGGTGGCATGACCATGTGTTGGTCAAACCGAAAATGGCTAAAATGTGGTCGAAATTATGTTGGCAGGTGGTTTTGGCTATATTGAGAGTTTGGACTTTCTGATTTTAGATTTGGTGGCTTTGCAACTGAAACCTTCCATTTGAGAATAGATGTGGTTGACCTTCACATGTGCTTTGTTTTATAGGCAGATGAACCATAAGAGAGGCCAACGGCTAGAGGATATGGAGGAAAGCTTCGATGTTGCTGCCCAACGGCTAGATGCAGATGAGCTGCACGTCCAGAAGCCAACGGTTAGGAGACGTAGCACACGACGACTAGCAGAATGCAACTGTAGCCAGTAGTAGTTGGTTGGCAGTTTGGTGTTGGTTGGCAGATGAGAGATTTGTGGAGAGATATGTACAAAATAATGTATTTTATTGCTTGAGGTTCGGTCTTAAAATTAAGATCCGGCCATATGCTTTTTGACCTTAAGGTCACATGTTGTACTGTATAAGGCCGACTCTAAGATCACCTTTTTTGGCTTAGAGCATCACGAGTGTATGTGGCCGAGTCGGCATTAAGGATGGACCCCACGGTAAACTAAGGCCAGCTCTGTTGTGTACGAGGCCAATCCGGCCTTTAACGATGGGATCCACGTCGAGATAAAAAAATCACCACGCCTCTGCTCGGGAGAAGCAGCGCGTGTCACTAGGGAACTTTCCCTATCTCTTCCAAGACCCCCGCGCAGGTACCGCCGCTTTTCCCATTGCCGCCGCCGCCGATTTGCTGTGCACAGGGCAGTCGCCGGCCGATTCCACATCATTACGCCGTGCATCTTGAGTCTTTCTCATCGTAGAGTTTGCAGATTGGGCTTCTCGTGGGAGCGCCGGAGGGAAACTCTGCCGCCGCCGTTGACTGCAGCAGCCGGCTCCGTCCTCTTCTTCCCCAGCCAGGTCCATTGTGAGAGGAGCTTGTGCTGATCTGCATGCGTCGGTGGCCATGGGCCTGATGTCGCCTTGGCGTTGGGGCTTCTCTGGTTCATGGATCGAGGACGTCGATGCAGTGGGAGGGGATTGGTGCGCACCGGCGATGTGCTCAAGGGCAAGGTGTGTCGCTAGACGCCATCCTGAAGCTCGGAAGGCATTTCACATGTTCACTTATACATCAAAAAGGTATTTCACATGTTCACTTATACATTCTCCAGAAGTGGTGAGCTGCTTTCTGCACCTCCAAAGTTTGCCCCGCCAAAGTTTGAAGGTGAGTGAACAGACCTTTCTTAATATTGAACACTTTGAAAACTTGGTGAACCATATTGCTGGAAGTTGTATGGGAACTAAAAGAATTCATATTTGGCATGAACTGAGAGGTGGAATGTTTTGAGAAAACTAGGATGGTGGGATGCTTTGAGCAAACTGAGACGGTGGCATGATCATATGTTGGCCAAACTGAAAATGGCTAAAATATGGTCGAAATTGTGTTGGTGGGTGGTTTTGGCCATAATGAGTTTGGACTTTCTGATTTTGGATTTGGTGGGCTTTGCAACAGTCTACTGGAACCTTCCATTTGAGAATAGATGTGGTTGACCTTCACGTGTATTTTGTTTTATATGCAGATGGACCATATGAAAGGTCAACGGCTAGAGGATACGGAGGAAAGCTTCACTGTTGCTGCCCAATAGCTAGATGCAGGTGAGCCGCACGTCCAGAAGCCAACGGCTAGGAGTCGCAGCACACAACGGCTAGTAGAATGTAATTGTAGCGGGTAGTAGTTGGTTGGTAGTTACGTGTTGGTTGGCAGTTGAGAGATTTGTGGAGAGATATTGTAGGATCACTGGACCAGTAAAGAGGCCTAGAGGGGGAGTAAATAGGCCTGTAAAAACTCAACTCCAAATTCTCGTTAGAGGTGAGTGCAGCACTGCTGTGCCGAGTGTGGCACTGCCGTGCTCAACAGAACAGAAATTACTGAGTTCAAAAACTGACGAACCAAAAATAGATCGAGTTAATTTCTAGTTTTCCTGCAGGTGTCAGCAACACATATATGGAGCTAAAACAGATAACACCACAGTAGATAAGTAGATCGGACTCAAACCTAGAACAAGCAAGTATCTAAACAATAAAGCAAATCAACACGCAAGACAAGGATTTATCCCGTGGTTCGGCGTCGCCACAAAGGCTGGCCTAAGTCCACGTTGTTGAGGCTGCCACAAAAGGCTTGAGCTTCACCACAAAGGTCGGCCCGTCCTCGTTCTCAAGTCAAGAGAGTGAACTCTTGAGATGAGGAGTGATTTTACTAGCTGCAAGGGAAAGTTACAGACCTCCCAGGGCTGCTACACGGAGGGGCAAGCACAAGGGCGACCACTAGCCGGCTAGGAGCAAACTCCAAGAGTAACAGACCCTAGAACTGCCGGCCAAATGTGAACCAAATGCTCTTTTGAGTGGGGGAAACAGTAGATATGCTCTCCAATCGAAGTTTGCTGCCCTTTCCCTCAAGATTTGGTGGGTGGATGTGAAAATCCGTTTGGGGAAAGAGGTGGGAGCAATGGAGGAGAGAGAGAAGAGCTGTGGTTTTTTCTTCTGCGAATCTGAACGTTTGGGAGCACTGTTGGGAGGTCAGTAACCGTTGGGGAATTTATACCCCTCTGGTTCCAACGGTACATTAAGTGCAGCACTGCCGCACCAAGGCGCGGCACTGCTGCACCCATCAAAACAACTCTGCTGACTGTGAAATTTTGCTGGCTGTTTTGGTTGAGTATGAGGATGTGGTTTTCAGGATTTGAGCATTTGGTTCAACAGTTGGACAGTTGTATTTGGATCCCTCTTTATAGTACGGCTTTCCTTAAACTCAATATTCAAAATATAAAATAAATTAAACCTTCATGAGTCAAAATAGCCATCAAATAGATTTGGGGGATCATCCAACCTGTACATCATCCTCCTTTTACATTATCTGCATATCATCTCGATGAATCTTATTAGTTCCCTAATTAGGTGGTCATCAACGCCAAAACCCACAAAGAGCTTGATTGCACTTACAATCTCCCCCTTTTTGGTGATTGATGACAACCCAATTAGAGCTTACAAAAGTATAAACTATAACCGAGAATTTTTCGAGAAATGGATGTAGGAGCCTCCCCCTAAATATATGAGTTGGATTTGAATTCCAATTTTGACATAAAGGTCAAAGTTCATATATTTAGATGTGATTTGGGGGCCTCCCCCTACATCCATGCCTGCTGAACAGAAGTGCAGCACTGCCGCACTCATTTGCATCAGTCAGATCAACATGAATATTTCACAGCAAGACATGTATAATAGATAATATCCCTACCATAAATATGAAGTACACTACAGCACACAAACCGATATAGATGGAGTCAAATAGGTAGCAATATTACACAAATAGAATTTTGATCGACTCTTAAACTCACAACCTAACATCTACTCTCATCGGTTATGACATGAAGCGCAGCTGTAGCATGGACACATCATCGAAAAAAGGTTTGACCCCTCTAATTTTCTCCCCCTTTGGCATCAAGTACCAAAAAGAGAAGAGAAAGTAGAGGAATCACTCATCATCAGAAGAGGAATCCCTGGAATGCCGTCCTGAGTCACTGCTCTGCTCTGTCCCAGAAAGGTCAGGCAACTCAAACTGAGGTGGGACAGGAGCAGGTGGAAATGGTGCAAGCCCTGCACGCCCTCTGGTCTGTCTGATTGACTCTCTGAGCTCCATCCTGGTGTCATAGGCTGTCTGAGAAGCATAAGAGCAATGTCCAAAGATGGCTCTCATCCAGGCTTTGACTGTGCTACTCAGTCCTCCGCCACTGCTCCTAGAGCGAGATCTAGAGTGAGAACTCTCAGGAACATCCTCACGACCTCTGGAGGTGCCACCAACTGTCCCTGTGGCTGCTGCATAAGATTGGGTCTTCTCAATATTATATACAGTGTGGAAACCATGCTTAGAAAATATATAACCAGAAACCCTCTCAATCATGAACATAAGGTAGGGAGCATAGGGCAGACTCCTCCTAGCATCATCCATAGCATAGGCCAGCTGCACCCAAATAAACCTACCAACATTAAATTTCTCACCATCAGGAAAACGAGCAAGCAAGTTTCTGACAAAGCCACAAATATCTGAAGCTGCTCCATCCTTAGGATCAATGGTGTTCCTCAGAAGATTGTTCATGACATAATAGTAGCTTTTCAGACCACTTCTCTTGCCATCTGCCTGGTTGGGGTCTCTCCAACAATGGCTAATGTCACTGACCCTGAAAGGATTATCCTGGTGAATCCTGGAGTAAGTCCTGTGCATCTGCCCAAAATCAAGAATCTGACAGAAAGTGATAAAGCTAACACGGTAGTGTCTACCATCAGTCATCCAGTGGATCTTATCTGAATCCCTGTTCCAAAAGTATGTGCAATGAAACTGAGCAAGGATCTCCACATTCTAATTATACCTGAAACCCATGATATTAGTCAAGTCATATTGCTCACAAGTGTTAATTGCAGCATTGAACTCGAGCTCATTTCTATCTCTCATAGCTGCCCAATCAATATAGTGCATCTTGCAAATCTTGCCCTTCTTATTATCAAAGATGACAGAAGCATAGAAGTTGGAATGGAACCCATCCCAAAATTTATGGTCAACGGCTAGACTCTTTGGATTAGTATAAGTATTGATCTCTCTAGCATCTGCCACTTCCTTGAATTTTCTGTAATAGCTTTCAAAACGGTGATTTGCTGCATTCTTTGGAGCTGTGAGGATAAACTCTTCTGTCCTCAAGACCATATATCCAATGTTGGCATTTGCAAGGTGAGAAGGGGTGCCTTGATCACCTTCAGGAGAGATGGTGTACCCAATCTGCTGCTGCAAATCATCCTGGTGCATGTTCTGCCTGTTAGTTTCCCTGTCAATTGACTCTCTAGGGGCTGCAGTGCTACTGGATCCTCTCCCCCTGCCTCTGCGAGCAAGCTGCTTCCTAATTAGCTTCCTCTTGCCTCTCTGATCATCACCATGCTCCATCTTTTTTTATCAAAATCTCTGAATCACAGTCTAAAAAATTATGATATTTGCTCATGAATTTGAGAGAATAAACATGGGAAATAAAGACTTGACTTTGTATAGAGTAAATCCAATCTATTTGGTTCTCAGTAACATGAATGAAAAAGGGGTTAAATGCTGTTTGAATCATCAAAGAACACTGAAGTTCTATTTTGGGCAGCACTGCCGCCCTCCCCCTTTTTCTTCCAAATCATGGAAAACCAAATTGATTCGATTTAAACCACCAAAATCACTTCTAAATGCCCCACATTACATCTAGGAACAGAAATCCGAGAGCACAAATATCACATTGTACAGATCGAACACAAAAAGATTTGGTTAGGGTTTCACCTTGACTGCCCGCGTGGAATGGAGAGGAAAGGAGAGAAGGGGACCGGCCAAGAACCCTAGCCCTTGGGTGCTGACGAGCAGGAGGACAACCAGGGACGGCGCGGCAATGTGGTGGCAGAGCGCGCGGCGGCCGTCACTTCGTGGGCGCGCGAGAGGAAGGGAGAGCGCACGGTCACGGGCGACGGGGAGAAGAGAGATAGAAGGAGAATTACTGTGGGGCCAGAATGGATAGGAAAGAATAAAAGAGCCCCACAGAGCAGAACCGGAAGGGCTGCACTGCCGCACAGGAAGCGGCACTGCTGCACCTGCCCAGAGAAATCAGATTTAGCTACCATCAAGGTGACTCTTTTTATTTCAGATGTGGACATATATTCTCCAAATTTCATGACCAGAACAAATAATCAATGCAAGCTATGGTCAGGATCTTTGGAGCTAGTTTTGCAAATAGTTTTGAAACACAATATGAAATTCTGTTTTACAATTCTTTTCCTACACATACTAGTTGATCAATTAAAAGGTGTGCAGAAATTCAAACCACGTTACGAGAATCAAGTATATTTAGCTCACTGCGCAAAACACAAAACCTTGACTCATCAAGAGGCTTAGTGAAGATATCGGCTAGTTGTTTTTCGGTGCTCACATGGCGAATTTCGATATCTCCTTTAAGTTCATGGTCTCTCAAGAAGTGATGACGGATGTCAATGTGTTTGGTGCGAGAGTGTGATACAGGATTGTTTGCAAGTTTGATAGCACTTTCATTGTCACACAAGAGTGGGATTTTTGAGTATTGACATCCGAAATCTTTTAAGGTTTGCTTCATCCAAAATAGTTGAGCACAGCATGCACCGGCTGCAACATACTCGGCCTCGGCTGTGGAAAGGGCTACACAATTTTGCTTCTTAGAGCTCCAAGACACTAGGGACCGTCCAAGGAATTGACAAGTCCCCGAAGTGCTTTTTCTATCTACTTTGCAACCGGCGTAATCGGAATCCGAATACCCAAGTAGATTGAACTTGGAACCCTTGGGATACCACAAGCCAAGATTCGGAGTGTGTACTAAATATCTCAAGATTCTTTTAACGGCCATTAAATGACACTCTTTCGGGTTAGCTTGAAATCTAGCACACATGCACACACTAAGCATAATATCGGGCCTAAATGCACAAAGATAAAGTAGAGAACCTATCATAGAACGATATACCTTGGTCTCCACGGGTGCTCCTTCTTCATCAAGATCAAGATGTCCATTGCTTGGCATGGGAGTTTTGATTGGCTTTGCATTCACCATGTCAAATTTCTTTAACATATCTTGGGTGTACTTGGTTTGGCTTATGAATGTCACTTCCTTCATTTGCTTGACTTGAAAACCAAGGAAAAACTTGAGTTCACCCATCATAGACATCTCAAATCTCTTTGTCATGGTCCTACTAAACTCTTCAACATACATATGATTAGTACTACCAAATATTATGTCATCGACATATATTTGGCACACAAATAAATCATTGCCAACTTTATGTGTAAAGAGAGTAGGATCGGCTTTGCCTATTTCAAAGCCTTGTTTGAGTAAGAAATCCTTAAGACAGTCATACCATACTTTTGGAGCTTGCTTAAGCCCATAGTGCGCCTTATGGAGCTTGAAGACGTGGTCGGGGAACTTGGGATCTTCAAAACCCGGTGGCTGCCTCACATATACCAATTCTTGAATTGGGCCATTGAGAAATGCACTTTTGACATCCATTTGGTATAACTTGAAGTCATGATGAGCAGCAAAGACTAAAAGTATCCGGATTGCTTCAAGCCTTGCCACAGGTGCGTATGTTTCGTCAAAGTCCAAGCCCTCAACTTGAGTGAAGCCTTGAGCCACCAATTTTGCCTTGTTCCTTGTCACCACACCATTTTCATCTTGCTTGTTGCGGAAAACCCACTTGGTGCCTATGATGTTGGTCTTGGGTCTTTCCACCAAGCTCCACACTTGATTTCTCTCAAAATCTTTGAGCTCTTCTTGCATTGCCAAAACCCAATCTGGATCCTTGAGAGCATTTTCAATCTTGGTTGGTTCCTTGGGTGACACAAACGAGTAGTGTTGGCAGAAACTTGCCAAATGTGGTCTTGTTGTCACCCCCTTCGGATGCTTCCAATGATGTTGTCAATAGGGTGATCCCGTTGAATGATTTGGCGTAGTTTAGGATGCTCAACACCTTCTTCTTCTTCTTCTTCACCTTCAGCTTCTTCTTCTTCAAATATGGGATCAAGATTGACCCCCTCAATTGGTGGTGCAGGAGTTGGTGAAGCTGTTGTCGAGGTAGAGGGAGCGGCACTCCCGCTCCTAAGTGCGGCACTGCCACTCTGTTGATTTCCAGCAGGAGTGTGCTGCACTTGGTCAATGAGTACGTCAGCGGAATCTTGTGCAGCAACAGCTTGTGGATCCTCCCCATTTGTGGCCTGAACTTCTTGTGGCCTAATGACGCCGATGGCCATTTGCTTGATTGCCTCACATGGTGGATCCTCCTTTCCTACAATACTTGAATTAACTTGCTCTACTTAAGAGCCGTTAGATTCATCAAATGTCACATCTATTGTGACTTCAACTCTACGCAAGGTTTTGTTGAAGACACGATAGGCATGCTCATTTGATCCATAACCAAGAAGAATACCTTCATCAACTTTAGGAGCAAACTTAGAGGTTCGGGGCCTTTTGTTTACAATGAAGCATTTGCACCCAAACACTCTAAAGTATGATACCTTTGGTTTGTTACTGGTGAGAAGTTCATATGAAGTCTTCTTAAGTTTCTTGTGTAAGTAGAGACGGTTGATGGCATGACAAGCGGTGTTGACGGCTTCACACCAAAAGATATCCGACGTCTTATACTCATTAAGCATCGTCCTTGCCATGTCAATGAGTGTCCTGTTCTTCCTCTCTACTACACCATTTTGTTGAGGGGTATATGGGGTTGAAAACTCATGCTTGATGCCCTCATCATCAAGAAATTCTTCAACTTGGGGGTTTCTAAATTCGGTCCCATTGTCGCTTCTCACTTTCTTGATAGGGAGACCGAATTCCTTTTGTGCCCTTCTTACAAATATCTTTACCTTGTCCTGTACCTGGCACTTATCAAAGACAAAGAATACCCAAGTGAAACGAAAATAATCATCAACAATAACTAATCCGTATTTGTTACCCCCGATGCTAAGGTAGGCAACCGGTCCAAAGAGATCCATATGAATCAACTCCAAAGGTTGAGTGGTGGTCATGATGCTCTTTGGTGGGTGAGGTACGCCTACTTGCTTTCCGGCTTGGCAAGCGCTACAAATCCTGTCTTTGTCAAAGTCAATATTGGTTAGTCCACGAATGTGGTTGTCCTTTTGTAGTTTGGCCAAGTTTCTCATCCCAACATGAGCTAGTCGGCGATGCCATAACCAACCCATGTTAGATTTTGCCACTAAACAGGTCTCAAGCTTAGGCTCACTTTTGTTGAAATCAACTAAGTGGAGCTTGTTCTTGAGGCGGCCTGTTAAGACAATAGAGGAATCCTCCCTACTAAAGACTTCCACACTCTTATCCGTAAAGAGACAATTGAAGCCTTTTTCACAAAGTTGTGAAACTGACAACAAATTGTAACTACACGAATCAACATGTAAGACATCAGAAATTGAATGCTCAAGTGTAATAGCAATTTTACCAAGACCAATCACATCCCCCTTGAGTTATCACCAAAAATAATGTTCTCACAAGAATCTGTAGTTGGGAAATATGATGAGAACATACTCCTTTCTCCGGTCATATGATTTGTACATCCACTGTCAAGCAACCAACTTGAACCACCGGAGGAGTATGCCTGCAAAACAGATTTAGTTCCTTGATTTAGTTCTCCAAATGTTTTTGGGGCCTTGCATATTAGTAACAAGAATCTTAGGAACCCAAATAGAGGTGTTAATATAAACATTTCTATCTTTGCCAACATATTTGGCATACACCTCCCCCTTACTGTTGTTTTTCAATACAAAGCATGAACCCAAGCTTTGTCTATGTGCATGAGCCTTCGGTTGATAAGAATATCTATTTGGGGTGGCCCAGATGGTATTCTTCGGCTTCTGGTGCTTATTCTTCACTTTGTAGATCTGCTTCTTGGACTTATCATGAGCAAAGGAAAAGTAGGTGACCTTCCCCTTTCTTGGGGGTGTGGCACTGCCTCCCTTCACAGCGGCACTACTGCACTTGACAGGCTGTGCTGCTCGGGTTGGCTTTTATGTCACACTCTGTGCAGGTCTATCTGTACCTATCTTACCTTTGCCGATGAACTGAACACACTCAAAACCATTGATCACTTTGCGACCATTGGTTTTGTTACCCTTTTCATGACCAAGTCCATTTTTGATGTGAGATAATCTTCCTTCCTTGTATTTTGGCCTCTTTGATTGATCATTTTTGCCACTTTTGTTCAGCATAGCATTGAGCCTAATAATCTCCTTTTTCATTGCCTCCATGTTTGCAAGGTTAGTGGGATAAACATTCAAATCAACATTATAACATTTTCCACAATCTTGACTAGTGGAGAGAGTAGAGGTGTCCTTTGCTTTAGAAGGATGTGAGGTGCTCTCCCAAAGAAGGTTATATTGCATCTCAAGTTCCTTGTGCTTTTCATCTAAGACACAATACTTATCATTGAGTGCAATATTTGCCTTCTTTGTGAGAGCATGTTCTCTTTGCTCATTAGCCAAAACTTTGCGCAAAAATGACACCTCACTTTTTTCTAATGCAAGAGCTTCCTTGCAAGCAATGTACAACTTTTCTTGTGCTAAGAGATCATCATCTCTAGTTGCTAGCTCAGCTTGTACACTCTCTAAATCCTCCAAAGTTTTAGTGATGAAGATTTTAGTTGAAGGGTCTAATTTTCTAGTTATCTCATTTAGTTCCTCATCACTGGAGACATCATCTTCACTAGAGCTATCACTAAGTTCACTAGAGATATCACCAGAAGATGGTGAGGGAGGAGATGTGGCTTTCAGTTTTACCTTCTCACCCTTTGCCATAAGACAAATGTGAGAGGAGTGGTAGTCATCATCATCGGACATGTTGTTGAAGAGTCTTGGTGTAAAGGATGGCTTTTGGATGGCTATGGTGGCAATCTTCACTTACTCTTCACTTGACTCCTTACTCGAATCCCATTCATGCCCAATGTGTGCCTCTCCCATAGGCTTCTTCTTTCTTTTATACTCTTGTTTGTGCTCATGCTTGCTTTCATGGTTGTTCTTCTTGTAGTTGTTGCTTTTCTTCTCATAAGAACAATTTGCTATGAAGTGCTCGGTGCTGCCACAATTATAGCAAGTCCGCTTCTTTTTGTTTGGGAACCTTCTTTGCACAAGCTTGTACCCATTTGATTTCAGCCCTTTGTTATATTTCTTGATGAATAGTGCCATATCATCTATCTTCTTGAAATCTGCCCCATGGTCTTCTTCTTCACTTGAGGAGGAAGTTGGATCATCGTTTTGTTGCATTTTCTTCTCTTTCTTGGGCTGAGAAGTAGAAGTTTGCTTGCTGCCCTTTGCCTTGCTTGAACCGCTTTGTTTGCTTGATTTATTGGCCTTGAGAGCTACATCTTTGATTTTCATGCCATCCAACCTTGCTTGCAACTCACCAAGCTTTCTTCTCTCATTTGCTTCTTCTCTTTGCATATCAAATGTCAAAAGTCTTCCAAGCACATCATTGGGAGTGAAGTGCTCAAACTTCTTCTTATCTCTAATCAAGGTGACTACGGTCTCATTTCTTGGTGAGTAAGCTTCTAACATGATCTTTACTACCTTGTGGTCATCAAGCTCATCACCACCATAGCCTCTAATCTTGCCCACCAAAATCATCAACCTATCAAACATCTCTTGTGGCCCTTCTCCATCAACAATGACAAACCGGTTGAGCTTGGCCATCAACAAGTCAATCTTTGCTTTTCTCACTTTATCAACACCTTCATGTGCTAAATGCAAAGTGTCCCAAATCTGTTTTGCAACATCAACATTCATCACTCTATTGTACTCATTTCCATCCAAGGCATTAAGAAAAATGCTTGTGGCTTGGCCGTTGAGATGGACAGCAGCTAGTTCTTCATGTGTGGGAGCATCAGGGTCCTCCGGTCCTTCAAAACCACTGCACACAATCTCCCAAAGACCAGGGTGAAGACCAATAAGATAGGCTCTCATCAAGTGCTTCCACTTGGCAAAGTTGGTCCCATCGAAATGAGGCAATTTGCCCGCGGGCACATTAATGAAAGACTTCTTGTCACGGTTAGTGAAACAGGAAGAATAATTGAAGGATACAGCGGAGTATTTATTCTTGTTGCTGCTGCTCTCATCCTTCTTCTTTTTCTCACCCTTCTTGCTGTCCTTGGAGATATGATATGATATGATACATCATCATCACCATCATCCGAACTAGATGATAGTTCACTTGATGATGCTTCATATGCCTTCTTGGCCCTTTCTTCTCTTCTCTTGGCTCTTTCTTCTCTTGTAATTCTTCTAGCTTCCTTGCGGCTCAGCTTCTCTTGAAGCTTCCTTTCTTGCTCACGCTCCTCTCTTTTCTTGAGCTTTGCTTCTCTTCTTTCTTTTCTTTCTTTTCTTCTTGTAGCATCGGTGGAATTCCCTTCAGGAGCATCCTTGAGAGTGGAGTTGCTGGCTGTAGATAGTGACAACTCACTACTACTACCAACATTCTCCACGCGAACTTCTTTTCCCTTGCCACCGGTCTTCCTCGAACCTCCACCGGTCTCCATACTTCACGCGGTGAAGCGTATACGAAGCAACGCGGCTCTGATACCACTTGCAGGATCACTGGACCCGTAAAGAGGCCTAGAGGGGGGGTGAATAGGCCTGTAAAAACTCAACTCCAAATTTTCGTTAGAGGTGAGTGCAGCACTGCTGTGCCGAGTGTGGCACTGCCGTGCTCAACAGAACAGAAATTACTGAGTTCAAAAACTGACGAACCAAAAATAGATCGAGTTAATTTCTAGGTTTCCTGCAGGTGTCAGCAACACATATATGGAGCTAAAACAGATAACACCACAGTAGATAAGTAGATCGGACTCAAACCTAAAACAAGCAAGTATCTAAACAATAAAGCAAATCAACACGCAAGACAAGGATTTATCCCGTGGTTCGGCGTCGCCACAAAGGCTGGCCTAAGTCCACGTTGTTGAGGCTGCCACAAAAGGCTTGAGCTTCACCACAAAGGTCGGCCCGTCCTCGTTCTCAAGTCAAGAGAGTGAACTCTTGAGATGAGGAGTGATTTTACTAGCTGCAAGGGAAAGTTACAGACCTCCCAGGGCTGCTACACGGAGGGGCAAGCACAAGGGCGACCACTAGCCGGCTAGGAGCAAACTCCAAGAGTAACAGACCCTAGAACCGCCGGCCAAATATGAACCAAATGCTCTTTTGAGTGGGGGAAACAGTAGATCTGCTCTCCAATCGAAGTTTGCTGCCCTTTCCCTCAAGATTTGGTGGGTGGATGTGGAGATCCGCTTGGGGGATGAGGTGGGAGCAATGGAGGAGAGAGAGAAGAGCTGTGGTTCTTTCTTCTGCGAATCTGAACGTTTGGGAGCACTGTTGGGAGGTCAGTAACCGTTGGGGAATTTATACCCCTCTGGTTCCAACGGTACATTAAGTGCAGCACTGCCACACCAAGGTGCGGCACTGCCGCACCCATCAAAACAACTCTGCTGACTGTGAAATTTTGCTGGCTGTTTTGGTTGAGTATGAGGATGTGGTTTTCAGGATTTGAACATTTGGTTCAACAGTTGGATAGTTGTACTTGGATCACTCTTTATAGTACGGCTTTCCTTAAACTCAATATTCAAAATATAAAATAAATTAAGCCTTCATGAGTCAAGATAGCCATCAAATAGATTTGGGGGATCCTCCAACCTGTACATCATCCTCATTTTACATTACCTGCATATCATCTCGATGAATCTCATTAGTTCCCTAATTAGGTGGTCATCAACGCCAAAACCCACAAAGAGCTTGATTGCACTTACAGATATGTGCAAAATAATGTATTCTATTAATTGAGGTCCGGTCTCAAGGTTGAGATCTAGCTATATGCTTTTTGAGCTTAAGGTCATATGTTGTACTGTATAGTATTGACCATACAGTCATCTTTTTGGCTTAAGATCTACTCTTTCTACCATACTATGGGTGTTTTTGGTTGGGCTTTTGCACCTGCTTTTGTTTTTGCAAAAGCCAAAAGCCAACTAAAGGGCCTAAATGACCCAGGTGCTTTTGCCCAAAAGCAGCTTTCACCTTAGTACAAATGCAAAAGCACCTCCCCCCTGCTTCCAGTGACTTCTAGGGCAAAAGCACCTCCCCTGTCATCCGCTCCACCCCGCGCCGCCCATCATCCGCTCCACCCTGCGCCGCCTCCCACCGTGCCCCTCCCCCCGGCGGCGCAGCACCAGCCGCAGGAGCGCCCCGCCGTGGTGCCCACAGGACCCCCCCGTCATCGTAGAAGTTTCACATTATTTTTTTTCCAATCCTATCGGTTATTTAGGTGCGGAATTAATAGTGTAAATATAGTATCATATTTGAGCACCTATATTTTATCTGTATGATATTTGAACAAGCATTTGAGTGAGCGTGTATATTTTAATCATGCTGCATGCAAGTTGATTGGAAATTTTTTGTTTGGCTCAAGAATGGGTGACAAGGCAGATTGGGGTGGTATTTTTTCTGAGGCACTTGTATGATGTATGCAAAGAAGAGATAGAAGCTGGAAATAGGCCGTTGGGAATTTTCGCTACTACCGGTTGGAAGAATCTTGTATTAAAGTTTGCAGAAAAAACTGGTGATAAACGTACCAAAAAACAATTGAAGAACAAGATAGATACTTTGAAAAAGGACTATACATTTTTTATGGAGTTCAAGAATCTTGCAACTGGACTTGGATGGGATGAGGGTAAACAAACTGTAGACTGCTCGGATGAATGGTGGAACGAACACCTTACTGCAAGTGCAACAATAATCTGATTTTGATATTTTTACTAATATTTGATATATACTGTGCCTTACTGATTATATTTTTTTATCTAATTTCAAATGTGCAACAATAAAGAGAAAGCAATCAAATGCCCTCATTTGAAGTTCCAGAAACAAGGTCCAAAATTTCTTGACGATATGCATTATGTGTTTCGTAAGGCACATGTTAGTGAGTCTTCCGCATCATATCTTGGAGATATATCATCTGATGGTGCAAGTGATGAGGATGAGGATATGGTATCAAAACCTGTAGAGAGTTTTGAAAAGATAAGAAACACAGAAAAAAAAGAAAACGCAAGGGGGCATCCGCTGGTGCTGAAGAGAAGAGTGAGAAGAGCCTTTTTTCGTTTACATAAGAGCACTTGTCAGAAGATAGAAACTGCTGCAGAGAAGATCTCCACAAGCGTTGAAGCATCATCCGCTCCTCCAACCAACCATGTTTCTACTATAGCAATGACTATGAAGATGGTGAAAGAATGTGGGGTGGAAGAAGGAACTGCTGTAATGTATACAGCCACTTCACTTATTGTGAAGTCAGAATTTTGGGAGATTTTTAGCTCTTTAGAAACAATTGAGGGAAGGTTCGATTTGATTAGGATGGAGCATGACGGACGCCAGTGATTTCTTCTTTTCATATTTTAATGTTATTTTTTTCAAAGATCTGAACCAATTTGTCATGTAACATGCTAATTTTTATTATTATGTTATTATTATGTTCTGTTGAATCAAAAATATTGTTGTTGTTCTGTAGATGGATGGAAAATTAGCAGATGTCGCCAAAGAAGGACAAAAAGGATTGTTGATGCTAGCTGAACTAGCCCAACATGCTGCTATTATGGGAGAAATGGGGGAATTGTACAATGAACGATATTTGCATAAATGTGATTACAGGGAAACGACGGAAACTGGAATTCAATGGGTGATGAGGTGCATGGATCGTCCAAGGTATTTTTATAAGATGTTTTGGATAAGCGTCGAAATTTTTATGGCGCTTCATGATTTGCTAGTATCTACCAACGGATTGATCTCTACCAATAATGTTTCATCCATTGAGTCATTGGCGATGTTCCTGTGGATTGTCGGAGGACCGCAATCATTTTCACAAGCTGAAAATCGTTTCACTCGGTCGCTTTGGACAGTTCATATGAAATTTCATGAAGTGCAAGGGTGAGAGAGAACCGTTTTTGGCCATACTTCAAAGGTGCAATTGGAGCAATAGATGGTGAGAGAGATCCTACTTTTTTCACAGACCGTGCAAGGGTGAGAGAGATCCTACTTTTTCCATAGACCGTGCAAGGGTGAGAGAGAACCGTTTTTGGCCATACTTCAAAGGTGCAATTGGAGCAATAGATGGTTCACATGTGAAAGTGGTAGTGCCAGTGGATAAAGTGGTTAACCACACATGTCGTCATGGATATACATCTCCGAATGTGCTAGCAATTTATGATTTTGACATGAGGTTCACCTTTGTTATTGCTGGTTGGCCAGGTGCTGCGCATGACACGCCTATCCTCAATCATGCATTGGCAAATTTTCCTTCATTTTCCATGCCTCCTAAAGGTATGCATGGTACATCATTTTCTTCGTTTTAGTTAGTTGTACTTGTATTACTTATTTTGCCTCACTTGGTTACTTTTATAGGAAAATATTATCTCGTGGATTCGGGTTATCCAAACATAATAGGGTATCTTGCACCTTACAAAGGAAGCACATATCATATACCCAAATTTCGACATCGTACAGGCCCTCCTCAAGGAAAGTACGAAGTGTTCAATTTTTTGCATTCATCCCTTCGAAATATGATTGAAAGGTCTTTTGGAGTCTTGAAGCAGAAGTGGCGTATTTTGAAGAAATATGCCAAGTTTCTCACTTCATACTCAAAAGCATATAATAATAGCTTGTTTTGCTTTGCATCATTTTATCCGTGATAGCAATTTGCGTGATAAGGAGTTTGAGAGATGTGATGCTGATGAGCAGTACTTGGTACCATCTATAAGTGGCACGACATAAATACAAGAAGATGGGAGTGAAGAGGTAGAGAATGAAGATACCATGAATACCATTTGTAACAAGATCGCTGATGATTTGGTTAGTGCGAGATGAGAATAGTTACGTTGATATATATCATAATTTTATGAGCTATTTACCTTGTGTAATTGCTACAGTTCTATTTATACAGACCATATGGATGAAAAATTTAGAAAATTTAATATTTTTCTTTCCAAATTATACATTTACATGCGAAATAGTAAACATACTATGTTTGTATGAGTATTTTGGTTTATATACGGTCCCACAAACCTTCAGGGGTATTACAGGTATTTCATCCACAGCACACAGTTTCCTACTGCACACAGCTGCTCTAACCAAACGGTCTTCTGCTTTTTCCATAGCAGCTTTTTCACAACTCACAGGTCACTGCAGCTTTTCAAAATCCACAGCCCAACCAAACACACGCTATATGCATGGGCAAAGTATCTATAGTGTATCCGACCGCTCCCGCGCTTAAGCTGAGCCCCACCCAGTACGTGGTTGCATGGTATAAGATCGACCAGGCTTTAAGAGGTGGGTCTTACTCCTAATAAAAACCAATTTACTATCTCTCAAACCCCTATCGATTGCACGCCAAGTTGCAGCATGCACGTGTGTAACGCCCTGAAAATTTGCCCAAATAAACCACGCACTAGAGTGTTCCGATTAAAAACCACTCGTTGCCGAAACCCTAACCCTAACCCTTGACGACCGACAGCGGACTTGACCGCCGTCCCATCCCGCACCACTCACGCAAGACAGCTTTCCGCGAATAGCGCTGGCGCGACTCCTTTCCCCGCGCAGCGCACGAACGCCGTGCACGCATGGCCGACCCGCACGCGATCACCCGCCGCGTTTTGCGCCGGCGCTCCTCGTGCCGCGCGCGCGTGGCCGACCGGCCGCGGTCGCCGCCGCGACCGGCGCCGACACGCCTTCCCCTCTTTCTCTTTTCTTCCTTTTCTTTTCCTTTCTTTTCTTTTTCCAATCTCTCTCTCTTTCTTTCTTTCCTTTCCTTCCTTCCCTTTTTCTTTTCCCTCTCTTTTTCCCTTTTTCCTCCCTTCTTCCTTTTCCCTTCTCTCTTCTCCTCTCCTCTCTTTCCTCTGCCTCTGCTCCCGAGCGCCCGCACGCCACCCAGGCTGAGCGCCTGCACCGTCCCCTGCTCGGCCTCCGCACGCGCGCGCGCCTGTTCCCGGCCAGCCACGCCCGCGCCGCGCACACGCGTACGCCCTGGCCCGCGTTCCGCCGCGCCGCGCGCACGCCCGGCCCCGCAACGCCGCGTCGCCCGCTGCGCCACGCCGCGCCCCCGCGCGCTCTGTGCCGCGCGTGCCGCGCCGCCCGTCGCTGCCCCGCCCCGCCGCGCGCGCCGCCCCACGTGCCCGCGCCTCGACCTCGCCGCACCGCTGCTCGACGACGCACACGACACGACACGGCCGCCATTAAGGCGTACCGCGCCGCCCGCCGAGCCGGTGACCGGCCGCCGCACGGCTCCGCCGCTCCATTGCCCTCCCCCCCCTCTATAAATTGGCTCCTCCGCGCGGCTCACCCCCCCCACGACCTCACCCACCTCACGGCCCCTTCCCTCCCGAGCTGCAGCGCCGCCGCCGCCCATAGACTCGCCGCCGCCCACTGCCCGCCGTCGCCCGGCCCCCTCACCCCACCTCGGCTCAAGGTGAGCAGGGGAATGGAGTCCCCTTGGCCCCCTCTCCCTTTTCCCCCACACCCCCGAGCCGCCCTGGCCCTGGCCGGCCGGGATTTGGGCCGCCGGCGCCCCCCCCCAACCCCTCCTCTGTTCTGTGCGGGAGGGAGGAGGAAGAAAGGGCAGTTTTGCCAAAAAAACCCCCCCCCTCTCCTCTATTTAGCTAGAAGCCCCTCCACCCTTTGACACCTTTGCGAAAAGAACCTATTCCTTTTGCTATTTCCAAAACTAGACCCCCCCCATGATATAAATTTAATTTCAAGAAGATCCCTCGCACTTTTTGTTATGCCTTTTATATTTCCAAGATTTACGAAAAGGCCCTTCTGTTTCCAGAAAGTTTACGAGCGAGCCCCTGAACCCCCGTTTAAGCCCTGAAACCACCTTTAGCGCGTCATTTTATGTGCGAAACGACCTCCGATTGATCCGAAACTTTACCACTCCGCTTCTAGTATAATTTTAGTCTTGCCATTAAGAAACCACCCAGAGATATTGCCCCTAACCCCGTAACTAAATTATTTCCGATTCAAGCCTATCGGTAAAAGCTTTTAGTTCTTTCGCTTGATTGTGTGTCTGTTTGTTTGCGTCGTAGGACGCGGAGTGAACGACGAGGTTCCCGACCACGACCAAGCAACTGAGGACCAGTACTGCGACCCCGAACCCGAAGGACAGTGCTTCGATCAGGACTTCCCGCAAGGGTTTGACGATGGCAAGTTCAATTCCGCCCTTTGATGCATGTTTCTGTCCTAATTTTATAAACACAACCCAGTGGCCTGTTTTATAAAGTTGCATGGATTTGCGTGCTGGAAACCCGGTAGGATAGCCACCCTTGTTTGAAATACCCATGCTTTGACCGCCTGAATTATAAAGAAAATGCGTGTGTGTGGGAAGGGATAAAATGTGGTTTTGAAGAGCGAGTTAGATGAGATGGATGGCATTTCTGTGTGAATGGTCGTTGGTGTGCTCGTACCTGTGTGGTTGAGCGTGGATGGGAGATATCCATCTTGTCACCCCTAAGGACCGAGTTGATGTGACATCTCACCTAGCTTCTCGTAGTGCGAACCACTTGACCGTTGTATGGGCAACGGCTTGGCCTAACCCCACTAGTTGGTCTGATAGCCACCAGGAGTGCTGGGAGCAACGGGTGATCAAGGAGACGGGATAAGCTCTGCGTGACTTATGCCCCGGTTAAACCTCGGTGGTAGGTCGAATGACCCCTTGATAGATCCCGTGGTGGTGTGTCAGGTCTAGCTAAGGTGGGTAAGGGCTTCGATGGGATCTGCACCGGCACTAAGGTGTTCGTGTTGTGGTACCCCGCCTGTGGGTAAAGTTGCACACCTCTGCAGAGTTAAAATCTATTCGAATAGCCGTGCCCACGGTACTGGGCAAGTTACGGTGTGGTCACATAACTAGTGTTTCTCTCTGGAAGATGGTTGAACTGGTGTGAGTCGTTTGAAAAGTATCCGGCAATGGTGCTGTGTGCTACGACGGACGGGAAGTCCGGTAGCGGCTTGAAACTTGGATCCGTAAGGATCGACATCGTGTGCTCTTAGACACTTGAAAACTTGTTTTGAAAAAATGCTTTTAAAAACGAACCCTTGCATATAATTGTGTTTCCGCAAAAGAACCGTAACTATATTCCTTGGATTATCCTGTGCATTTAATTCTGTTATACCCCCCCGTGGGTGTGATTGGACTTGCTGAGTACGTTTGTACTCACTCCGTTCTTACTTTACAGTGGAGGATCCCGACTACATCCCCGAGAACGACGAGTAGGGTTCCGTCCTGCACCCAGTCTTGCCTGTGGGTGAGGTCACCGTTGGAGCTCCGCATGGCGCAAGACTCTGATGATCCCCTGTTCGTAGTTAGTGTAGTAATATGGGTTTTTGTTGTAATCCTCGCGATAGTGGCGCTTCACTGCCCATTACCGCGAAGAGTTGTACGGTGATGTACCATCTGATGTAATAAAAGTGTTATCAGCCTCCTGGGACTGATAAAGTGACACTTTTAAGTCTTCCCCGATGGGAGGACGCTTCAGGTGGTATCAGAGCCGTAGGCTGGCCGTAGGGCGTGACCCTAGGGGCGAGACCACTTTTTAGGCCCTAGAACTTGTCCGGATTTAGAAACTTTCTGCACAAACACTCACCACTGGTCTTTGCCTTGTTCCAGATGGCTGGCAATGGATGGGTCAACGGAGTCTGCTACGCAGAGCCTGGCCTTCCTAGGTTATTGTTGCTCAGCCTGGAACGCGTTGGGGTTATGGAAACGCCGGAGTACGCCTACCGAGAATACATCTCCGGTGGCACCCTTCGGTGCGACACGATGATTTTTGTGGAGAGAAGCACCCGCTATCCTGATGTGGACCCTTGGTTCATCTCCACCACTGGCTTCCGCTTCCCCGACACCTATCGGAAGGCCGCTCGTAAAGCCTTGCGACGACTGCGTGTACTCTACAAGCACCACCTTCAGCGGACCCCTATGGGATTTTTCCCACCCGCTGAAAGAAGAGGGCGCACTTGGATTGCCCGGATGAGGGGACTTGGACGAGAAGAAGAGGATCTAGAAGATACGGTCTCCCACCTGTCTATCTACCTCACTGGCCTAGATGCACTCTGCAACGAGCAGGCGGCACAACTGAAGAAATTAATCCATGGAGTTGAAAAGATAACCCAGGAGCTGGAGGAACAACGGACAAGAGCTGCAACCGCCGAGTATTCCTTAGCCGCCCTCCAAGCCCAGATGCAAGAATACGAGACCCGCAACGGGATAGGTGGATGGATCGAAGAAGAAGAAGAAGAACCCATGGAGACCCATTGGGACAAGGGTACTCAGACCGAAAACGAGATGGATCGGTTCCTTCCGATAAAGAAGCGCTCTATCAGGACCGAGGAAGAATCCCCATAGGATTAGCACCCCTAGCAAAAACCCGACCCTAATGACCACGTATCCATGAAAACTGTACCACCCTTGTTGTAATAATAAATATCATCTACTCGCTTTTGACCTGTACCAGATTGTTTACCCTGTTTCTGTTTCAGATGGCTGAGGAAGGATGGACCCAGGGCGATTGCCAAGCTGCACCTGGATTCCCCAGCCTCTTGATCAACACCCTGGAGGACCTTGGCGTTACGGAGCGCCCAAGGTACTACAGCCGAGAGTACGAACATCATGGTACCCTCCGCTGCAGGGTGATCCTGGTCATCGCCAGGAGCAACCGCTACCCCGACATCCAGCCCTGGCGCGCGACCGCCACAGGGTTTAGACACCAAGACACCTACCCCTTGGCCATCAGAAAAGCACTCCGTTACTTGTGCCGGATTTTTGAAGAACACCTCGCCCCTACACCAGCGAAGTTCTTTCCGCCGGCCATCAGAACCCCAGTCTGGGAAGCGCGCATGAGAAACCTGGAGCGACGTCGCCACGAAGAAGGCCCCCTGTACCAAGTGGCTACTTACCTAGCCGCCCTGGACCAACTCTTTGACGAGCAAGCCAACCTTCTGAAGGAGCAGACTCACCGAGCCGAGCAAGCAGAGCTCGCGGTGAGAATACAGCAGATCCGAGCCGCCCATGCCGAGGCGAGAGCCGCAGCCGCGGTCAGTAGCGAAGCTGTCGCCCAAGAAAGCCTTAGACAGGCCCGAGACCGGCGTATGCAAGATTGGACCCAAAGTGGAACACCAGTCCCGGCGATAGGGGAAGACCACGTTCTACTTGGGACACCCGTCATAGGGTGGGGATCACTCTTTGGGAGCACACGAGCCCCACCCGAGAATCCTGGAAGTTCTGCCGCCACCGACGAAGGGGATGCGGCAATGCAACCCCTGACCGATGGGAACCCAGGAGACGGCGAGCGAGAACCTCTCACCCTGTCCGCCCCGGAAGAAGACACACCGCGCAAGTAGAGTGATCGACGCCATCCCAGTGATGCCCATCCCAGCCTTTCTGCTTAAGACGTGCCCTTTTGCAAGACCCTGGCCGAATAGCACGAGGCCTAGCCTTACCCTAAGTTGTACCCCCTCGCAGTAATAAAATGGTTCGTACTTGTTGTTTGTAATGTTGTGTACTGGTTTGTTGTGTGCTGATTATTTATACGAATACAGGCAGAAGGTAGATTCTGCCCTATATACGAATTAAACAACTTAAACATCACATAATCATAACCCTGATCAACAGGTGACCCCCCGGAACGTCGCGAGGGCCTCCCGCGGCCGGAACCCCGTGGCCGCTAGTGTCGGAGCACACCCCGTTGAACAAGATCTTCCCCAAGGAGAGCAAGAAGTAAGCCAGAACCGAGGGGGAAGTCAAGAAGGAGAACAACTACCACCACCCCCACCCCTCGGAGACCTGGCACAAATCATCCATAACCAGACCCTCATACTGGAGACTCTGGCGAACGCCCTCATTAACCGGCAGCCACGAGGGCAGAATATGAACGACAAGCTGACGGCCTTCCTAAGGACCAAGCCACCCACCTTCGCCGGATCCTGCAACCCGTTGGATGCTGACGACTGGTTGCGGGTAATTCAGAGGAAGCTCGAACCATTCGAATGCCAGGACCGGGATAAAGTCCTACTGGCAGCCCACCAGCTCACCGGAACAGCATTATCTTGGTGGGAAAACTATTGTGCCGCAGTCGAAGACGCCTCTACCATCACCTGGGGAGAGTTCGTAAGGGAATTCCGCCGCTACCATATTCCTTCAGCCACTATGAAGCGCAAGGCGGATGAATTCCGCGCACTACAACAAGGAAGTATGACGGTGGAAGAATACACCCACCGGTTCATAGAATTGGCCAGGTATGCGCCGGAAGAGGTGAACGACGACGACAAAAAGCAAGACATGTTCAAGAAGGGGTTAAGCCCGGAGCTACGGACCTTGCTTACTCCCCAGATCTACCCGGACTTCAAC
Source organism: Panicum hallii (assembly GCF_002211085.1). Taxonomy (NCBI): domain Eukaryota; kingdom Viridiplantae; phylum Streptophyta; class Magnoliopsida; order Poales; family Poaceae; genus Panicum; species Panicum hallii. The sequence continues at coordinate 69,303,189 of NC_038050.1, read as the reverse complement.
ACCCTGATGAACAAGGCCATCCTCACAGAAAGGGCCAAGGCCGAAGAAAGAAAGGACAACAAACGCAAGTTCTTGGAAAGTAAGGCTCGCCAACAAGACCGTTTCCAGAAGCCGAGAAATTCCAGCTATACTGCACCAGGAACTCAGGCCCCAATGCAGTATAGAACTCAGTCCCAGGTGACAGGATCACAGGCCCCGCCTAGAAGCCAGAATACCTCGAGGGCCCCGCAAAGCAATGCAAATCAGGCCACCCCCGACAACAACAATGTTAGGGCTTGTTTCAACTGCCGAGAGACAGGGCACTTTATCGCCAATTGCCCCTACGCCAAGAATAAGCCGGCCACGTCAGCCTTCTCCAACACGGTGAATGGGCCCAGACCGGCCCTGACCGGTGCTAACCGAGTGCCCGTCCGCAACAACGACGGCAGCCAGCAGGTGAAGCAGCAATCCTTTGGACGAGCCCGCGTCAACCACATCGACGCGCAGGAGGCTCAAGAAGCTCAGGGCGTAGTGCTCGGTGAGTACTTAGTCAACTCAGCTCTGGCGACAGTATTATTTGATTCTGGAGCATCGCACTCGTTTATATCCTCGAGCTATGTGGAGAAACACAAAATACCTACAGTACTACTAAAAACACCCCTATTAACCCGGACGCCTGGAGGCGACATCAACTGCCAATTAGGTTGTTCACGGGTAAGGATCAATTTAAGTGGGGTAGACTTCCTAGCAGATTTGGTAGTACTTAAGCCTGGGGGCATAGACGTGATCCTTGGGATGGATTGGTTAAGCCGACACAATGGTCTCATAGGCTGCACTGATAAAGTGGTACACCTAACCAACCACGAAGGAGTACAAGTGATCTGCCGTACCCGGGATAGTAAATATGACCCAATGGTATTTAGCATGGAAGCCAAGCCCTTAGAAGGAGTCCCGGTAGTAAACGAATACCCAGATGTATTTCCTGAAGAGCTTCCCGGTATGCCGCCGGACAGGGATATAGAATTCGTCATAGACCTTATTCCCGGAACCTCTCCGATAGCCAAGAAACCCTATAGGATGGCGGCCTCGGAATTGACAGAATTAAAGAAGCAACTAGAAGAACTGCAACGGATTGGTTTCATCAGACCAAGCTCGTCTCCTTGGGGAGCCCCAGTCCTGTTTGTCAAAAAGAAAGATGGGAGTATGCGGATGTGTGTGGATTACCGGGCACTGAATGAAGTTACCATTAAGAACAAGTACCCTCTTCCCAGGATTGATGACCTGTTCGATCAGCTAAAGGGAGCTAAGTACTTTTCGAAGATCGATCTAAGATCAGGGTATTTCCAGCTCAAGATTAGAGAAAGTGACATCCCCAAAACGGCCTTTGTCACCCGCTACGGGCAGTTTGAGTTCACTGTAATGTCCTTCGGACTAACCAATGCCCCTGCCTATTTTATGAACCTCATGAACAAAGTGTTTATGGACGAGCTGGATAAGTTTGTCGTAGTCTTTATCGACGACATACTTATCTACTCTAAGAGTATTCAGGAACATGAGCAACATCTGCGGGTAGTATTAGAAAAGCTAAGGGCACATAGGTTATATGCCAAGTTCAGCAAGTGCGAATTCTGGCTGGAGAGAGTAGCTTTTCTTGGTCACATTCTAACCGCGGAAGGTGTAGCAGTGGACCCAGAGAAGGTTGAAGCCGTATCCAATTGGCAGCAGCCAACTAACGTTAGTGAGATCAGAAGTTTTCTCGGATTAGCCGGATACTATCGGAGATTTATTGAGGGATTCTCCAAGTTAGCCCGACCCATGACGGAACTTCTTAAGAAGGAGAAAAAGTTTGCTTGGACAGAATCCTGTGAGAGGAGTTTTCAAGAATTGAAGCGAAGACTGACAACCGCCCCAGTGCTGACCCTACCGGACATTCATCGGGACTTTGTCATTTATTGTGACGCATCCCGACAAGGATTAGGGTGCGTACTGATGCAAGACGGGAAAGTCGTTGCATATGCCTCCCGCCAACTCAAGACCCATGAGCAAAACTATCCGACCCATGATTTGGAACTAGCAGCTGTAGTGCATGCCCTTAAAATTTGGAGACACTACCTGATCGGAAATAAGTGTGAGGTTTACACTGATCACAAGAGTCTAAAGTACATCTTTACTCAGCCAGACTTAAATTTAAGGCAGAGAAGATGGTTGGAGTTGGTCAAGGACTATAATCTGGAAATTCAGTATCACCCCGGAAAGGCGAACGTGGTAGCCGATGCCTTAAGTCGGAAATCCTATGGGCCCACGAATGACCATCTGCGAGAGGAAATGGCACGATTAAATGTGCACATTGTTCCTCGAGTTTCCAGCCATGTGTTAAACGTCCAATCAACATTAGAGGACAAGATTAGGGAAGCCCAAAGCTCGGATCAAGAGTTAGTAAAGATTCGCAAACAAACTGGAGAAAACAAAGCACCGGGCTTCAGAGTGGACGATAAGGGAACGTTATGGTACGAGGATAGGATTTGTGTGCCCCAGAATGGAGACTTCCGGCAGATAATTATGGACGAAGCCCATAACTCGGCCTACTCCATCCACCCAGGATCCACCAAAATGTATATGGACTTAAGGCAAAAATATTGGTGGAATGGGATGAAAGCAGACATTGCACGATTTGTGGCACATTGTGATACTTGTCAAAGGATCAAGGCCGAACATCAAAAGCCAGCAGGGCTATTGCAACCTTTGCCTATTCCAGTATGGAAGTGGGATGAGATAGGAATGGACTTTGTAGTAGGACTGCCCCGAACACAGAAGGGACACGATTCCATATGGGTAATTGTGGATCGACTCACTAAATCGGCACATTTCATACCCGTAAGGACCACTTATGGCGGAGAAAAGCTGGCAAAACTTTACGTGGAAAACATAGTGAAGTTACATGGAGTGCCCAGCAGAATCGTCTCGGATAGAGGGACCCAATTTACATCTAGGTTTTGGAAAAGCCTACATAAAGCCATGGGCACTAAGTTAGATTTTAGCTCCGCATACCACCCGCAGACGGATGGTCAAACCGAGAGGGTGAATCAGATCATGGAAGATATGCTGAGAGCGTGTGTCCTGACCTATGGAAACGATTGGGAGCAGAGTCTGCCCTACGCAGAATTCTCGTACAACAATAGTTACCAAGCCAGCCTGGGCATGTCGCCATTCGAAGCTCTCTATGGAAGGAAGTGCAAAACTCCTCTAATGTGGTCGGAAGTGGGAGAACGTGCCCTAGAAGGACCCGACTTTATAAAAGAGGCAGAAGAAAAAGTAGCGGAGATCCGCGAGAAATTGAAAGCGGCTCAGTCCCGACAAAAGAGTTACGCAGACAGAAGAAGGCGAGAGATAAGTTTCCACCCAGGAGATTTTGTCTATCTCAAAGTCTCACCTATTCGAGGGACGCGAAGATTTCAAGTGCAAGGGAAATTAGCCCCTCGATACATCGGGCCGTACCAAGTCCTAAAGAAAGTCGGAGCCGTAGCATATCGGCTGCAATTACCAGAAGAAATGTCAGATATACACCCAGTATTTCATGTCTCGCAATTAAGGAGGTGTTTAAGAGTACCCGAGGGAGAACATGTGCCGGTGGAAACAATAGACCTGCAGCCGGATTTACGATATCAGGAAGTGCCGGTCAAGATCCTAGACACTGTCACTAAGAGGACCAGAAACTCCGAAGTACGGATATGCAGAGTTCAGTGGAGCAGACACGGAGTAGAAGAAGCCACCTGGGAACGCGAGGAGGCTCTAAAGAAAGAATTTCCCCATCTGTTTAGGAGCCAGCCGAATCTCGAGGACGAGATTCATTTAAGTGGGGTAGGTTTGTAACGCCCTGAAAATTTGCCCAAATAAACCACGCACTAGAGTGTTCCGATTAAAAACCACTCGTTGCCGAAACCCTAACCCTAACCCTTGACGACCGACAGCGGACTTGACCGCCGTCCCATCCCGCACCACTCACGCAAGACAGCTTTCCGCGAATAGCGCTGGCGCGACTCCTTTCCCCGCGCAGCGCACGAACGCCGTGCACGCATGGCCGACCCGCACGCGATCACCCGCCGCGTTTTGCGCCGGCGCTCCTCGTGCCGCGCGCGCGTGGCCGACCGGCCGCGGTCGCCGCCGCGACCGGCGCCGACACGCCTTCCCCTCTTTCTCTTTTCTTCCTTTTCTTTTCCTTTCTTTTCTTTTTCCAATCTCTCTCTCTTTCTTTCTTTCCTTTCCTTCCTTCCCTTTTTCTTTTCCCTCTCTTTTTCCCTTTTTCCTCCCTTCTTCCTTTTCCCTTCTCTCTTCTCCTCTCCTCTCTTTCCTCTGCCTCTGCTCCCGAGCGCCCGCACGCCACCCAGGCTGAGCGCCTGCACCGTCCCCTGCTCGGCCTCCGCACGCGCGCGCGCCTGTTCCCGGCCAGCCATGCCCGCGCCGCGCACACGCGTACGCCCTGGCCCGCGTTCCGCCGCGCCGCGCGCACGCCCGGCCCCGCAACGCCGCGTCGCCCGCTGCGCCACGCCGCGCCCCCGCGCGCTCTGTGCCGCGCGTGCCGCGCCGCCCGTCGCTGCCCCGCCCCGCCGCGCGCGCCGCCCCACGTGCCCGCGCCTCGACCTCGCCGCACCGCTGCTCGACGACGCACACGACACGACACGGCCGCCATTAAGGCGTACCGCGCCGCCCGCCGAGCCGGTGACCGGCCGCCGCACGGCTCCGCCGCTCCATTGCCCTCCCCCCCCCCTATAAATTGGCTCCTCCGCGCGGCTCACCCCCCCCACGACCTCACCCACCTCACGGCCCCTTCCCTCCCGAGCTGCAGCGCCGCCGCCGCCCATAGACTCACCGCCGCCCACTGCCCGCCGTCGCCCGGCCCCCTCACCCCACCTCGGCTCAAGGTGAGCAGGGGAATGGAGTCCCCTTGGCCCCCTCTCCCTTTTCCCCCACACCCCCGAGCCGCCCTGGCCCTGGCCGGCCGGGATTTGGGCCGCCGACGCCCCCCCCCAACCCCTCCTCTGTTCTGTGCGGGAGGGAGGAGGAAGAAAGGGCAGTTTTGCCAAAAAAACCCCCCCCCTCTCCTCTATTTAGCTAGAAGCCCCTCCACCCTTTGACACCTTTGCGAAAAGAACCTATTCCTTTTGCTATTTCCAAAACTAGACCCCCCCCATGATATAAATTTAATTTCAAGAAGATCCCTCGCACTTTTTGTTATGCCTTTTATATTTCCAAGATTTACGAAAAGGCCCTTCTGTTTCCAGAAAGTTTACGAGCGAGCCCCTGAACCCCCGTTTAAGCCCTGAAACCACCTTTAGCGCGTCATTTTATGTGCGAAACGACCTCCGATTGATCCGAAACTTTACCACTCCGCTTCTAGTATAATTTTAGTCATGCCATTAAGAAACCACCCAGAGATATTGCCCCTAACCCCGTAACTAAATTATTTCCGATTCAAGCCTATCGGTAAAAGCTTTTAGTTCTTTCGCTTGATTGTGTGTCTGTTTGTTTGCGTCGTAGGACGCGGAGTGAACGACGAGGTTCCCGACCACGACCAAGCAACTGAGGACCAGTACTGCGACCCCGAACCCGAAGGACAGTGCTTCGATCAGGACTTCCCGCAAGGGTTTGACGATGGCAAGTTCAATTCCGCCCTTTGATGCATGTTTCTGTCCTAATTTTATAAACACAACCCAGTGGCCTGTTTTATAAAGTTGCATGGATTTGCGTGCTGGAAACCCGGTAGGATAGCCACCCTTGTTTGAAATACCCATGCTTTGACCGCCTGAATTAGAAAGAAAATGCGTGTGTGTGGGAAGGGATAAAATGTGGTTTTGAAGAGCGAGTTAGATGAGATGGATGGCATTTCTGTGTGAATGGTCGTTGGTGTGCTCGTACCTGTGTGGTTGAGCGTGGATGGGAGATATCCATCTTGTCACCCCTAAGGACCGAGTTGATGTGACATCTCACCTAGCTTCTCGTAGTGCGAACCACTTGACCGTTGTATGGGCAACGGCTTGGCCTAACCCCACTAGTTGGTCTGATAGCCACCAGGAGTGCTGGGAGCAACGGGTGATCAAGGAGACGGGATAAGCTCTGCGTGACTTATGCCCCGGTTAAACCTCGGTGGTAGGTCGAATGACCCCTTGATAGATCCCGTGGTGGTGTGTCAGGTCTAGCTAAGGTGGGTAAGGGCTTCGATGGGATCTGCACCGGCACTAAGGTGTTCGTGTTGTGGTACCCCGCCTGTGGGTAAAGTTGCACACCTCTGCAGAGTTAAAATCTATTCGAATAGCCGTGCCCACGGTACTGGGCAAGTTACGGTGTGGTCACATAACTAGTGTTTCTCTCTGGAAGATGGTTGAACTGGTGTGAGTCGTTTGAAAAGTATCCGGCAATGGTGCTGTGTGCTACGACGGACGGGAAGTCCGGTAGCGGCTTGAAACTTGGATCCGTAAGGATCGACATCGTGTGCTCTTAGACACTTGAAAACTTGTTTTGAAAAAATGCTTTTAAAAACGAACCCTTGCATATAATTGTGTTTCCGCAAAAGAACCGTAACTATATTCCTTGGATTATCCTGTGCATTTAATTCTGTTATACCCCCCCCGTGGGTGTGATTGGACTTGCTGAGTACGTTTGTACTCACTCCGTTCTTACTTTACAGTGGAGGATCCCGACTACATCCCCGAGAACGACGAGTAGGGTTCCGTCCTGCACCCAGTCTTGCCTGTGGGTGAGGTCACCGTTGGAGCTCCGCATGGCGCAAGACTCTGATGATCCCCTGTTCGTAGTTAGTGTAGTAATATGGGTTTTTGTTGTAATCCTCGCGATAGTGGCGCTTCACTGCCCATTACCGCGAAGAGTTGTACGGTGATGTACCATCTGATGTAATAAAAGTGTTATCAGCCTCCTGGGACTGATAAAGTGACACTTTTAAGTCTTCCCCGATGGGAGGACGCTTCAACGTGTCCTCATCTCATCGTCGTCCTTTGCTGATTTTTTTATTGCTTACGACCCGATTTTTAGCTTGAGGCCGGGTTTTTACCTTTTGCCATTACATCCCCTCTTAAAACCGGTGCTGTTATGCATAAGGCCGGCTCTAAGGGTGTGTTCGGTTCCCCTTAGAGGGGTCTAAAAAACAGCCCTTTAAATTAGAGGTCTAAACATTTTAGACCTCTAATATTTAGAGGGGTGTTCATTACAGCCCTCTAATATGAGTATGTTTACCATTTTACCCCCCTTATCACATTGATGCATGTCCCTAGCTGCACAAGATTCCTATGCTGTGAATTGCACAGCCATTGCACAAAACCAAAAGGGCAGAAGGCAGCACATGCATTTGTAGCACTCTCATGCAAAAACCAAAATAATACCGCTTGGCTGCTGACACAGCTACTTTCGCACTCACTTGTATCAAAATATAAGACACAGCCACCATGACACAGCTACTTTCCCACTCATTGTATCAAAATACCAAAATAATCAGGAGCCCTTCAAGCCCACGGTCCAGAAATAGGGAAATGACAATAACAAATTGTTCTTCTGCCTCAAAAGCTGAGAAGATCCAACACACTTATCTGTACATGAGCAAGATCGGATGATCCATCACCATCCCATTCCTCAAACTTGAACAACCTACAAGTTTCCAATGATCTGTTGCAGCATAGTTTAATAGGCAGTTAGTGCAAAAAGGAGAAAAGGCTTGCACAAGTCCCTTGTTTAAGTCAAGGTGGGAAGAAAACAAGGGGAGAATTGAAGAAAGCATATGTATATGATGCCAAGTTGCCAACCTAGCATTGTAGGAAATATTGTACTGTTAAAGTCAACAACAAGATGAATTGGGATTTGGGAAATCTCCTAGCAGCTAATAGCAACTCACATTATTTGAGAAAGAGCAGAAAATCAACAAAGGTAAAACTTAGGTGTAGCAAGTTTGAATAAAGAAAAAAGTGAAACAGACAGACCCAAATGTTAAGGTTTTGTGATAATAATCTAGAAAAGTTAAAGTTAAGGTTTTGATGCTTAAAGATCACCTAATCTTGCTCATAACTTGACAATATCAACATTTAATACAAGTAAATAACTCTATACAAAGATATATCAAACCTGAATGGTATCAAGATCCATGATGTCAAAATTAGCTTTCCTCTGGACAATCTGTCGCATATGTTGTATTGCAAGTTCGACCTAATCAACAAGCATAAGCACCGCAATAAGTAAAATGTAAGCACTCTATGGAAGTATGCGAAAAAGCTGCAATTATATATACTGTAAAAAGAAGGAAAATGTAGCAGTCAACAGAAACTGAAGTATACAATTATAATTACAAATAAAAAAGTAAGTCAAATTATGAATCTGCGTCGTAAACAGAATGACCGACTGTAAAAGGATATGCAAGCATACAGCACTGGAACTAATACAAGTTCATACTGAGCACAAAAATTGGAGTCTAAAAATGCAAAGGTCACACACGAGCCCAATAGGAGGTTTGAGTCAGGAACAACAAAAGTTCAGCCAATTCAAACACAATAATTGTATAACAGACTTTAGATAAATTTGAGAACAACACATACTGGTGATATACCTAGGTATATATGCTGATTACTATAAATCATATTCAGGAGACGAAACAACTTGTAATGAAGCCAGTACCGGTGATATACCTAAAGTACTAGTTGTTGTATAGAGCTGCTGCTATCCGATCAGTGTCGGGGGGACAGATGGGGCGGCGGCGGCGCGGGGGTCGTGGGGGGGGGGAGAGATGGGGCAGCGGCGGCGCGGGGGTCGTGGGGGGGGGAGAGATGGGGCGGCGGCGGCGCGGGGGGGTGGGGGGGACAGACGGTGCGGCGGCGGCGCGGGGGGGGGGTGGGGGAGACAGGGGGCGACAGATCCGGCGCGGGGGGGGGGGGATAGGGGGCGACAGATCCGGCGCGGGGGGGGGGGGGGCGGCGCGGGGGTCGTGGGGGGGAGAGATGGGGCGGCGGCGGCGCGGGGGGGGGGGACAGAGGGTGCGGCGTGGCGCGTGGGGGAGCAGGGGCGGCGGCGCGCGGGGAGGAGCAGGGGGCGCCGGCGCAGGGGGAGGAGCACGCGGGTAGGAGCTGGGGGCGGCGGCGTGGGGGTTGGGGGGGAGGGAGGGGGCGTCGGCGCGGGGGGGATGGGGGGTAGCGCTGGCACTGGCGAGCGGGTGTGTACGGATTAGAGCCGTTAGAGCCCTCGCGGCCTCTAAAATTTCTCGGCCTCTAAACGATACTGTGCGCGTGGAGTAGTGGGCCGTTCGTTTCCGGGCCTCTAAAGATTAGAGGTTTCGGGCTTTAGAGGCCGGAAACGAACGGGCCCTAAGATCTTAAAATCCCGTTATTTTCAACACTACTGATGTCCTAAGACCTTCTCCAACAGTGCGGTCGAAATCGCATGCGTACGTGGAGGGAAGAGATAATAAAGAAAGAGAAATCCTCTCTGGCGCCCTCCTGATCCTGCTGCCTCTGGTAAATGCGCTCTCTGGTGACCCCGGTAAGCGAGTCATGCGCTAGCGGGAAACAAGCTCTAGCGCAGCAAGATTCCCACGCTTTTCATCCTCCACCTCAGCACAGGCTGACGATATCGTCGCATGCTGGAGGAGGCCTAAGGTCAAAGAATGTAAAAACCCTTTTTTCCTTAAAAAAATGTAAAAATTTGGCAAAAACCGTTGTCAAAGTAAAAGTGTCTTTGTTTCCATTCAGAAATCAATGGTTAGACTGAATACTCAGGTAAACATTTTGGGTGCAGAAGGTGCCGTGCATGGTTTCATTTGCTTTGTCTTGTGTAAGCATCTAGGCCCTTAAGGTATGTTTCGGTGATTAATGACAACCATTATTGTGACTAATGAGTTTGTGCAGCCTTATAGATCATTATTGCTCATTTGGTTATATGTCAAAAGAGGCCCCTAATTTTCATTATTCAAAAAGGCGATCTCGGCATTCAACTCTATAACATGTCAAGACTAAGGATCTTTCTAGTCCTAAGTGTCATAAGGTTGAGAAGGACACTTAGGTTAGTATAGGTTTTATAGTTTTGTAGTGATCGCACTATTAAGAGGGGTTTAGGCTTAGTAACTTGAGCATGGATATGGTCATTTGAAAATGGATGCACACAAAGGTCACTCAGGTTTCTAGAAGCTCAAATAAGTGGTTCTCAACTTATATCTCAAGAATATTTGGATTTCATTCAAGACTCAAGTCAGAAAAGGCAAAATCAGAAAAATCCTTATCACCGGATTAACCGACGCCTCAAGTTTTCTATACGTCGGTTAAACGAGGTCAGCAGGTCTGGACAAGTCAATACACCGGTTAAACCGACGTTATTTGAAATTGGACGTCGGTGCAGTTGTCCAGAGACTCGGTTTTCAGTTGATCAGTGGACAACTACACTCACCGGTTAAACCGACGCTATTTGAAATTTGACGTCGGTGCAGTTGTCCAGTGACTTGGTATTTCTGTTGATCAAAGGATGATTACACTCACCGGTTAAACCGATGCAACGACGGTTAATCTTCCCAAACAGTAACGGCTAGTTTTCAAAAGGGGAGTTTACATTCACCGGTTAAACCGACGATGACTATTGGAGGGACGTCGGATTAACCGGCGCTACGCAGTTTTTCTGGCAGCTTTTTCTCCAACGGCTCTATTCGTGTGAGCTGCCTATATATACCCCTCCAATGGGTCATTCTACTACTCTTGACACCAGGCAACATCAAAACACACATACTATAGTCAAGAGCCACCTTGAGCTTCAACATTTCATACACTTGTTCATTCAATCATTCAAGAAGCAAGATTAAGGACTTGAGTAGAGAGAAGCTTGTGTGCATCCATTCTTTGTGATTGGTTCTTGCTCAAGTGAAGGGCTTAGCTTGTTACTCTTGGTGATTGGCATCACCTAGGCGATCTTGGTGATCGAGGTGATTCTCGCGGAGCTTGCCAAGGATTGTGGAAGCCCGGAGAAGAGATTTGTACGTGGCTTGATCTCCACCACACCGGGATGGTGAACGGAGACTCTTAGTGAGCGCCCTCGTCTTGGTGACTTGGGAGGTGACAATACTCTTTGTGAGTGTCACAACATGGATTAGGGGTGTGTGCCAACACATCGATACCACGGGAAAAAATCCGGTTGTCCCTTGTCCACTTTACTTATTTCAAGCATTATCTTTCATGCAATTGATTCATGTGCTTGATTTAGGGATCACTAGATAGCTCTACCTTGCTAGGCTTTATCTCTTTTCATCTTATCTAGCTTGTGTAGGTTGTTTAGTTATCCGGTTGGTGAATTGGGGCCTTTCTAGTTCTTGCATAGGTTAAGGTTGTTTTATCTTATTTTAGAAATTGAATAAGGCCCAATTCACCCCCCCTCTTGGTCCATCGATCCTTTCAATTGGTATCAGAGCCTCGTTGCTCATTTGGATCATTAGGCTTCACCGCCTAGAGCTATGTCCAAGATGGGTGGTTCGCCGCCTCACCTCGAGGGCAAGAACTTTGCCTATTGGAAAGTTCGCATGGCCGCATACCTCGATGCGATTGCCCCCGAAGTGTGGTTGGCAACTAAAGTCGGGTTCACCGGAGATCCCACCCCCGACCAATTAAAATGGAATGCTAGAGCTAGAAATGCAATTTTCGAAGCTATTAGTGAGGAGGTCTTTGCTAGAGTAAATGGCATGGACCTAGCAAGTGATATTTGGAAGGAGCTCATTGAAATACATGAAGGTTCCACCAAAGTTCGTGAACAAAAATATCACTTGTTTAGAGCTAAGTATGATTCCTTCAAAATGCTAGCTCATAAAAATTGCAATGATATGTATTCTCGCTTGAATGTCATTGTCAAGGACATTAATGCACTTGAAATATCCAAAATTGACAGTGCATCCATCAACCGCAAGATCCTCATGCTACTCCCAAAGCCCAAGTATAACATTATCAATGCTATGCTTCAAAAGGAGGATCTCGCCGCAATGGAAGTTGGAGAACTTGTGGGCGAAATTCGCGCTCATGAAATGAGCATTCTTGGTATGACCGAAGAGCCAACATCAAGCAAGTCAATTGCTCTAAAGACCAAGACAAACAAATCCCGCAAGCTCAAGATGGTCAAACAAGACTCAAGCTCAAGCAATGAAGAAGATGATCATCATGAGAGCTCATCCGATGTTGAAGATGATGGAGAACTTGCTCTCATGATGAGAAAGTTCACACGCTTGAATGAGAAGATCAATAAGAAGGGCTTCAACTTTGACTCCAAGAAGGGAATGTTCCGGCCAATGGATGTCAAGAACAAGATTTGCTACAATTGTGGCGAAAAAGGACACATCCGTCCAAATTGCCCCAAGCCGGACAAAAGAAGCAAGGACAACAAGAGTAAGCATCGCCATGATTCAAGCGATGATGAAGAAGAGGAGAGGAAGAACAAAAACAAGAGATTTGGGAAGAAGAAGACCCATGACAAGAAGACCAAGCTCTTCCCAAAGAAGAAAGGGCACACCAAGAAAAGTTTCTTGGTGGAGAAACAAGAGTGGGTGACCGATGTCTCATCAAGCGAAGACTCAAGTGATGAAGAAGACATTGTCACCATCGCTCTCACCAATGAAGAACCTTCTCTACCTCCGCCTCCTATGTGCCTCATGGCAAAAGGTAACACTAAGGTATGTGAGGTAGATAGTGAAGATGATAGTGATGAAGAGCTTGATCCAAATGAATTTACTAACCTCATCAATGAGTATACATCCGTCATCAAGAGGGAAAAGGGCAAAGTTAAAGTTCTTGAGAGCACCCATGCCAAGTTAGAGCTTGCCCACTCCGACTTACTTAGTAAGTACAATGACTTGCTCAAAAAGCACAATGAGTCACTTGTACTTGCTAAGCAAGTTGAAGAGAGCCACAAAAAGCTCAAACAAGAGCATAGGGAGTTGGCTCACAAGTATCAAGAACTTGAATTTGCTTATGAAGTAATTGACCCAAGTCTTGAGAAAGTTGTTCTTGAAAAGGTCAATACTTCTACTTCATGTGATGACCTACTCATTGATGCATATGCCACTAATGTTGTGCCCAAGCTTGCCTCTTCTAGGGAAAAGGAATTGATGGATCAAGTGGCAAGCCTCAAGAGTAGTGTGGAGAAACTCTCAAGGGGAGAATACATCCACAAGGAGATTCTCTTCAACAATGCCCGTGACTATGGTAAGAGAGGTCTTGGTTCATTTCCGGAGCCAAACATGGCTACAACTCCTTCTCCGGAGATCAAGACAAGTTTCATCAAGGAAGTTGGCTCATATTGCCAACATTGCCAAGTCACCGGGCACCACACTAGGGAGTGCACTTTACCATCACGTCCTCTTCCTAAATTACCCAAGAATTACTCATCAATGTTTCAAAATAATCATTTTCTCTTGAGTAAAGTGAAGGGTAAGGTGAAGGCCAAGTTCATTGGCAAAATTGCTAAGGAGTCGAAGAAGAAGCTCCCCAAGCAACTTTGGGTCCCAAAAGCTCTTGTCACACATGTGCAAGGCCCAAAGCTTGTTTGGGTTCCGAAAACTCAAAAATAAATTCTCATGTGTGTAGGTGAACTACAAAGCCGGTGGAAAACATTGGGTACTTGATAGCGGTTGCTCTCAACATATGACCGGCAATGATAGCATGTTCACCTCACTTGAAGACCCCGGCGATCATGAACATGTCACCTATGGTGATAACTCTAAGTGGAAAGTCTTAGGTTTGGGTAGAATTGCAATTTCAAAAGATTTATCCATTTCAAATGTTTTGTTTGTAGAAGCACTTAGTTTTAACCTCATTTCTGTTGCACAATTATGTGATCTTGGACTAACGTGTGCCTTTGACAAGAATGGTGTTGTAGTGACTCATGAAAAAGACAAGTCATTGGTATTCACGGGGTTTAGGCATGGCAATATCTATTTGGTGGATTTCTCTTCAAAGCAAACAAGCACCATGACTTGCCTCTTCACCAAGTCGTCTCTTGGGTGGCTTTGGCATAGAAGAATTGCTCATATTGGCATGAGCAACCTCAAGAAAGCCCACAAGAGAGGGATGATCACCGGCATAAAGGACGTCACTTTTGACAAGAACAAGCTATGCAAAGCATGTCAAGCCGGGAAGCAAGTTGCAACTCATCATCCTATCAAGACGATGTTGTCTACCTCCAAGCCGCTCGAGCTACTACACATGGATCTCTTTGGTCCAACTTCATACAAGAGCATTGGTGGTAACCTCTATTGCCTAGTAATCGTTGATGATTTTTCACGTTACACTTGGGTCATGTTTCTAGGCGATAAGGGTGAAACTCCGGAAATCTTCAAGTCATTTGCAAGAAAAGCTCAAAGGGAATACAATTCCCCAATCGTGAAGATCCGGAGTGACAACGGCACCGAGTTCAAAAATATGAAGATTGAAGAATGGTGCGATGAAGAAGGAGTCAAACATGAGTTTTCCGCCACCTACACGCCCCAACAAAATGGTGTGGTGGAAAGAAAAAACAAGACACTCATCACCCTAGCAAGAGCAATGTTGGATGATTATGGCACGTCCGAGAAGTTTTGGGCGGAAGCAATCAACACGGCGTGTCATGCATCCAACCGTGTGTATCCTCACCGACTCCTCAAGAAAACTCCATATGAGCTCATCACCGGGAAGAAACCAAATATATCATACTTTCGGGTCTTTGGTTGCAAATGCTTCATTTATAAGAAGAAAAGGCTCGGTAAGTTTGAAAGTAGATGTGATGAAGGTTTATTTCTTGGTTATGCATCAAACTCCAAAGCATATAGAGTATTCAATCAAACCTCCGGGTTAGTTGAAGAAACATGTGATGTGGAGTTTGATGAGTCTAATGGCTCCCAAGAGGAGGTTGTTGGCTATGAAAATGTAGGGGATGAAGAGATTGAAGAAGCCTTAAAGAAGATGTCCATTGGGGATATCAAGCCGGAAGAGGTGCATGAAGGCAATGATCAAGGGGGAGGACCTTCCTCATCTACACCAAGCACCTCCACGGCACCCCTAGTGGATGAAGATCAAGATAAAGTTGATCCACTACCTCAAGAAAATGTGTCAACGCCAACACCCCAAGTCCAAGAACAAGAAGAGCAAAATGTTCCACCACAAGCACAAGTCACTCATGATCCACCCCAACAAGCATCCATGCAAATACCGCTAGTGAAGCATGGTCGCATCTCCAAGGATCATCCAATTGGTCAAATCATTGGTAGTCCTTCCAAAGGAGTAAGAACTCGTTCTAAGCATGCTTCATTTTGCGAACATCACTCGTTTGTTTCTTGTATTGAACCCACTAGCATAGAGGAAGCACTTGAGGACTCGGATTGGGTGATGGCCATGCAAGAAGAGTTGAACAATTTCACCCGCAATGAAGTATGGGTCCTCGAAGCTCCTCCGAAAGACAAGAACATCATCGGCACAAAGTGGGTCTTTCGAAACAAGCAAGATGAACATGGGGTGGTAGTACGCAACAAAGCAAGACTTGTGGCAAAAGGGTTTTCTCAAGTCGAAGGTTTGGATTTTGGTGAAACTTTTGCTCCGGTCGCAAGACTTGAAGCTATCCGCATCCTTCTTGCTTACTCTTCACATCATAATATTAAGTTATATCAAATGGATGTGAAAAGTGCGTTCTTAAATGGCTTTATTAACGAACTTGTTTATGTTGAGCAACCTCCCGGGTTTGAAGATCCGAGGAATCCTAATCATGTTTATAGGTTGCACAAGGCACTCTATGGGCTCAAACAAGCTCCAAGGGCTTGGTATGAGAGGCTTCGTGACTTCCTAATCATGCAAGGCTTCAAGATCGGGAGGGTGGACACCACCTTGTTCACAAAAGACGTCAACGGGGATCTTTTCATTTGTCAAATTTATGTTGACGATATTATCTTTGGCTCAACTAATGATTTACTAAGCCATGAGTTTGCTACCATAATGTCTAGGGAATTCGAGATGTCCATGATTGGCGAATTGACCTTCTTACTTGGTTTTCAAGTCAAACAAATGAAGGAAGGGACATTCATTTATCAAGAAAAATATACTAAAGATATCTTGAAGAAGTTCAAGATGGATGAATGTAAGCCAATCAAGACACCCATGGCAACCAATGGGCATCTCGACTTGGATGTGGACGGTAAACCGGTTGACCAATCCTTCTATCGCTCTATGATAGGGTCTTTGCTTTACCTTACCGCATCTAGGCCCGATATAATGTTTAGCGTGTGCTTGTGTGCCCGTTTTCAAGCTAACCCTAAGGAATCACATCTTTCTGCTGTGAATAGGATCCTTCGGTATCTCAAGCACACTCCTAGCATAGGCTTGTGGTACCCCAAAGGCGGTAGTTTAGATCTCTTGGGATACTCGGATTCGGATTTTGCCGGAAGCCGTGTGGATCGCAAGAGTACCTCCGGGGGTTGCCACTTGCTTGGGCGTTCTCTAGTTTCTTGGTCGAGTAAGAAACAAAATTCCGTGGCTTTGTCCACCGCGGAAGCGGAATATATAGCTGCCGGTGCATGTTGTGCCCAAATTCTATATATGAAGCAAACCCTTTTGGACTTTGGTGTGAAACTAGGAAGAATACCACTCCTTTGTGACAATGAAAGTGCCGTAAAAATTGCCAAGAATCCAGTTCAACACTCTCGCACAAAGCACATTGATATTCGCCATCACTTCTTGCGTGATCACGAAGCCAAGGGGGACATTTCCCTTCAAGGTGTGAGATCCGAGGAGCAATTGGCGGATATTTTCACAAAACCTTTAGACGAGAGTACCTTTGTTAGGCTAAGAAATGAGCTTAATGTATTAGATGCGGCAAACGTCATGTAAGTTGCCATGTCATATAGAAAAATGCATACATATAGGACACTTGTCTAACCATGGCAAGATAGTGATGAGCAAGGGTTTAGCTAGAGGTGGTGGTCCACTTGTTTTCCTCTAGGCTTGTAGAAAGGCTCATCATGATGAAGCTTTCTGTGGGATCAAATTTGACAAGTAGATCTTAAATTCTCGTTATGCATGTCTTGTCATATAGTTGTGCATCTCATGTTTACCTTTCTTTCGCATGTGTTTGTAATTTGCATTATCATTGCATAAAAGTCACAAAGGAGATCACTTAATGAAAATGAGACTTGTTTTACGTACAAGATCTTAATTCATGAGAAGTGAAAAGAGTAAAGTGTTAGGTGCGTTATTGCCTAGTGAGCAATGTCATTGTGAGTTTGAAGCTTTTCTCCTTCAATATTCCTATGACATGGCTCATACATTTTAAATTGGCGCTTTGTCTCTCTTGCGACTTATCCTTGATTTTGAAAAGAAAAACTATTTAAGTTATTAAGCTATCCTATTTTGAGGGGTAAAGTCGCCTATGCAAGTCCATTAACTTGAGTTTAGTTGAATCTTATAAGTTCATTGGACTTAGCATAGAAAAGTGAGCTGCGAGAGGGTTTTTGGGTTCACCGGTTAAACCGACGTTCAACGGATCTATACCCATCGGTTTAACCGGCGTTACTAAGTGTCAGCCACAGCTCAGTCATTTCAGGCGTTCAACCGGCGTATACAAAGTTTGCAGCATCGGATCAACCGATGAACAGAACACAATTCTGACCTGAAAATCAACTGTTATTTGCATCGTTCAACCGACGAGTTCACTTTTCAGATCATCGGTTCAACCGGCGTACAGATACAGATTTAGCAGAGTTTCTGGTAAACTACACCGACGCAATCAACCGGTGTTCAAAACCTAAGCGTCGGATCAACCGGCGATAAGAAAATCTGCGGGGTCCACATGTCATATTTCTCTCTTGCCACTACGCCGCTCACTCTCTCGCCGCTTGCCGCCTGTCCAACTTCTGTCGCGCTCTCAAAACCTTCGTCCGCCGCCGGCCGCCGCATTCCTGCGCCACTGTTCGCCGCCTTGCGCACCGCCGCCGTCCGTGCGCCGCCGTCCGCCGCCTTGCGCCACCCGCACGCGCCGCCGTCCGCCGCCTTGCGCCACCCGCACGCGCCGCCGCCCGCGCAATCCCTCGCGCCACCGTCACGCCGCCGCCCTCGCGCCGCCGCCGCCCCTTCCACCGCGCGCCCAGCCGCGCCCGTGCACCACCAGCACTGCCTCCGCGCCGTCACACCGCCGCCCGCGCGCACGCGCACCACCGCTCTCACGCCTGCGCCCGAGCGCCGCCCACGCACTGTGTCACCACCACTGCCGCTTTCCACGCTGTGCCACCCGTGCATCACCGCGTCGCCCGCTTGCCACCGCATCGTCACGTCCGTGTTACTCACTGTGTCGAGATGGGTCGTGACAAAAGGAAGGGTAAGGAGATAGTGGTCGAGGAGCCCGCTCGCAAGCGGACTCGCGCAGCGAGAGAGGCCGAGAGGGCCGAGATGGTGGCTAAGGCCGCCGAGGAGCAGGCGTCAGGCCGCGCTCGTCCGTTCGCTATCAGGGACACACCAGCCAGGGGCAGAGGCAGAGGCAGAGGGATGGGCCGAGTCAGAGGTGCCAGGGCCACCAGAGCCACAGCCGCAGCAGCAGCAGAGTCAGAGCAGTCAGCTTCAGCGGCAGAGTCCGATTCAGATACAGAGACAGCGCAGTCCGAGCAGTCTCAGGGGCAGGACACTCAGTCACCAGCTCTTCGACGTTCTGGCCGCACCCGGCAGACGTCCCCCGCAGAGCAGCCCTCACCTGCGACCGAGCGTCGCACTGGACCTAGGACGCGAGGAGGCCACCAGCCACAGGAGCCTCGCAGGTCCACCGCAGCAGCAGCAGCAGCTCGACGAGCCGAGGCCCTAGCGGCCGAGCGCGCAGTGTTCCGCATGGACACTGTCGTGCGTCTGGAGCCAGGTGTACTGCTCCAGAACTTGACCAAGGCCAATGCGGCGAAGGTCAAGAGGCTCAGATGGAGTGTACAGGAGGAGGAGTGGTTCCCGGTGACACGAGACAGCAGGGTCGATCGTAGATTCTGGACGCTCCTTCAGGCCAGTTTCTACGAGACCTATCAGAGGCGGGGCCACAGGATTTTCCCTCACCGAGTACTGGACTGGGTTTCACTGAGGACAGCTGCAGGGGGAGCCGATGTCCGCGAGCACTTCGATCACTTCAGAGGTCTGCCCAGGTTGCTCTCGATTGAGAGGAACAGGTATATTGAGGACTGGGTCAGAGTCTTTTACGCCACAGCTTGGATTGCCCCAGAGCGCAGAGCAGTTCATTTCATGTTTGGGGGGCAGGTATTTGGATTGTCCAGAGCGACACTTGCTGGGATACTTGGAGTTGACCTTGTAGACGTCTCTCTACACGAGATGGTCTACGGTGATGCAGATCCACCTCGCAGGGCCATGATTGGCGGGATTGCACCTTCTCACGAGGCGATTTCACAGTGCTTCCGCCAGCCCTTTCCAGCCTCCTACGCCAGAGTCCCCAGCTTGCTGACCCCAGAGGCCTACGCAGTTCACATGGCACTCCGGAGGACTTTGCTCCCGAGGAGTGGCTACCCAGAGGGGTTCACTGGTCTGCAGCAGCTGCTACTACTTCACATCCTCACTCACGAGCCGTTCGATATTGTTGATTTTATTCTGGCAGAGATCGAGGATGTTATCACTGACGGGATGGGCGTAGTACGACAGTTTCCTTATGCTCACTGGATCAGTTTCATTTGCTCCATGATAGTGCCAGCTGAGTCACCCGTCAGTGCAGTCTACCGGCAGGACGAGGTCCCCTGGTTTCCAGTCTACAGACCGACAGCACCTTCGGACCGGAGGAGAGGCAGGCAGGCTGATAGAGCTGCCATGGCACGGCTGTCACCCGAGGTACAGGCCCGAGTGGCCCAGGAGGACGAGGCATTACTTGCTGCAGAGGCACAGCTTCCCGGGGGAGATGATGAGATTCATTGGTCAGACCTAGAGTCAGACTCCTCCGAGGACGAGGAATACTTCCCTGCACCTGCTCCAGCTAGTCATGATCACGAGGCAGGAGGTTCAGGAGAGCCAGCTCCAGTATCAGCTGCTGCTACTACAGTTTCAGAGTCTCAGGTGTCTCAGCCGTCTGCGCTCACCGCACTTTTGCAGCAGCTGGTCTCTCAGCAGAGGGAGGACCGCCGGGCACAGGAGGAGGCCAGGAGAGCCCATGAGGCCCAGCTTGCCCAGATTCAGAGGGAGGCCGCCCGAGAGCGTGCTGCTACAGAGGAGCGTTTCGTCGGCCTTATTGACAGAGTCTCTCAGAGGACGGACGCTCAGTTTCAGCAGATGCAGCAGGGCATGATGGCGATGTTCGGGATGATTTCACAGTTATATTCTCACACCGGACTCGCCCCTCAGCAGCCAGCACAGTCAGGCCTTCAGGGCGCCGGAGCACCACCACTTGCAGTTACACCTGCTCCGGCCTCCACTGCTCCAGCTTCTTCGGCGACCCCGGAGATCATGTTCTCACTGTCAGCATTACTTGGATCTGCGAGTCGTCCTCTCTTCTCTCCACTGCCTGCGACCTCGCTCTTTCAGGAGTCACCTTCAGCAGTGCAGTCAGTTGGCCTCCCCGCAGTACCACAGCCACTACCTTCAGGGGGAGGCGGAGAGGTGTCCTTACTTCAGCAGTCGTCACAGCCGGCAGCATCAGCACTCACTACTTCAGATATTGACACATCTTCTGCTGAGCCGGCTACTACTTCCACGGACCCTCTCCCAGGCAGTGCTAGCACCAGGGCCTCCACCACAGCCTCGACGACAGCTACACCTCCGGTCAGCTCAGCACCAGCAGGCCCATCAGATCAGCAGCTACCGTCTGTCACTGAGGATCCTCCGTCTGACGACGACGACGACGATGATGACCCGGATCGCTTCCTCGCCATCCCGCGGCACCCAGATCAGTAGCTAGCCTTTTTTGTGCTTTGATGCCAAAGGGGGAGAGGGAGTCAGGGGGAGGGTAGCACTAGAGAGAGCTCGATCAGGACTTTGTTGTATTATATATTGTCTTATATTTGGTTTTAGTTCATGGATATGTACATTTGTCATTTGAGCATGCTGAGCTTTTGAGACATATCTATGGATTTCGTTTGAGCCTTTGAGCTCTTTGGTTCCTTTCTTTCGAGTTTGCCTGTGTTTATTCTTGCCATATCTTTCTCGCTCTCTCGTTATTTATGACTGTGTTGTCATCAATCACCAAAAAGGGGGAGATTGTAAGCATCTAGGCCCTTAAGGTATGTTTCGGTGATTAATGACAACCATTATTGTGACTAATGAGTTTGTGCAGCCTTATAGATCATTATTGCTCATTTGGTTATATGTCAAAAGAGGCCCCTAATTTTCATTATTCAAAAAGGCGATCTCGGCATTCAACTCTATAACATGTCAAGACTAAGGATCTTTCTAGTCCTAAGTGTCATAAGGTTGAGAAGGACACTTAGGTTAGTATAGGTTTTATAGTTTTGTAGTGATCGCACTATTAAGAGGGGTTTAGGCTTAGTAACTTGAGCATGGATATGGTCATTTGAAAATGGATGCACACAAAGGTCACTCAGGTTTCTAGAAGCTCAAATAAGTGGTTCTCAACTTATATCTCAAGAATATTTGGATTTCATTCAAGACTCAAGTCAGAAAAGGCAAAATCAGAAAAATCCTTATCACCGGATTAACCGACGCCTCAAGTTTTCTATACGTCGGTTAAACGAGGTCAGCAGGTCTGGACAAGTCAATACACCGGTTAAACCGACGTTATTTGAAATTGGACGTCGGTGCAGTTGTCCAGAGACTCGGTTTTCAGTTGATCAGTGGACAACTACACTCACCGGTTAAACCGACGCTATTTGAAATTTGACGTCGGTGCAGTTGTCCAGTGACTTGGTATTTCTGTTGATCAAAGGATGATTACACTCACCGGTTAAACCGATGCAACGACGGTTAATCTTCCCAAACAGTAACGGCTAGTTTTCAAAAGGGGAGTTTACATTCACCGGTTAAACCGACGATGACTATTGGAGGGACGTCGGATTAACCGGCGCTACGCAGTTTTTCTGGCAGCTTTTTCTCCAACGGCTCTATTCGTGTGAGCTGCCTATATATACCCCTCCAATGGGTCATTCTACTACTCTTGACACCAGGCAACATCAAAACACACATACTATAGTCAAGAGCCACCTTGAGCTTCAACATTTCATACACTTGTTCATTCAATCATTCAAGAAGCAAGATTAAGGACTTGAGTAGAGAGAAGCTTGTGTGCATCCATTCTTTGTGATTGGTTCTTGCTCAAGTGAAGGCCTTAGCTTGTTACTCTTGGTGATTGGCATCACCTAGGCGATCTTGGTGATCGAGGTGATTCTCGCGGAGCTTGCCAAGGATTGTGGAAGCCCGGAGAAGAGATTTGTACGTGGCTTGATCTCCACCACACCGGGATGGTGAACGGAGACTCTTAGTGAGCGCCCTCGTCTTGGTGACTTGGGAGGTGACAATACTCTTTGTGAGTGTCACAACGTGGATTAGGGGTGTGTGCCAACACATCGATACCACGGGAAAAAATCCGGTTGTCCCTTGTCCACTTTACTTATTTCAAGCATTATCTTTCATGCAATTGATTCATGTGCTTGATTTAGGGATCACTAGATAGCTCTACCTTGCTAGGCTTTATCTCTTTTCATCTTATCTAGCTTGTGTAGGTTGTTTAGTTATTCGGTTGGTGAATTGGGGCCTTTCTAGTTCTTGCATAGGTTAAGGTTGTTTTATCTTGTTTTAGAAATTGAATAAGGCCCAATTCACCCCCCCTCTTGGTCCATCGATCCTTTCATCTTGATATTTTTGTTCTGCTCTGATTCTTTTGTGCCTACATGAATCACATCAGATTGATCATGGTGTTAGATTGATCTCCTAGCCCATCGGACCCTAACGGGCCGATGGGCTACCTCACCGACGCGCCCTGATCGGGGGCGCCCCAGCTCAACCCTAGTTGGTGGGCCCCCGTCGCGCCGCGCAATATAAAAGGAGGTGGGGGCCAGCGGCTCGAATCACGAGGATCACTGCCGCCGCCACCCCACCGACACAGTGAAACCCTAACCGATCTAGTCGAGCGCGGTCAGCGACGGGAAGCATCACCACCGGCCACCTCGACGCTCTCTGCACCAACCCGAACCCGTACACGCGCCCTCGACTCCGGCCACCGCTCCGCGAACCCCTACGGCTGGACTGCTCCGAGCTCCTGCACTACATCACCAATGGCGGGCACGTCGGCTTCCGCTTCCGCCCTAGGGCACGAGGGTATGCCGTGCTTTCTCTCTCTCTATCTCAATCTCTCTGTGACTCGATTTTATCAATAGCAAAGGAGTACTTCTAATCTAATTAACGCATTAGCCGATCCTAATTGGTCAACAATGGTATCAGTCGCCTCTAGCTATTTTGCGTTGATTAGAATTGGAAAGTGAAGTGGAAAAGAACCCTAGAAAAGATCCCCGGGAAAATCCCAGTGCAAAACCCGCGCAACCCGTGAATCCCTAACCCTAGAAAGAAAACAGAAAACAGAGGCCGACCGGGGAAGGAGGTACTTTACCGGTTTTGCCCACCGCCGGTGAGCCCGCTGCGAGCGGCTCTCGGCCAGATCCGGCGCCGTCACGCCGGAACCGAGCCCGACCCGAGCCTCGTCGCCGGGCTAGGGCACCACAGAGAGACACCTCGACGGCGGCCCGTTCACCTTTCGGTGGACGCGCGCACCGGCGAGGCGCCTCACGGTGGCGCCGCCACCGCGGCTGCCGCCGCCCGCCGGTCGCCGCCGGTCGCCGCTCACTCGCGCGCTCGCGTGGAGGAGAAGCAGGCGTCGGGGAAAGGGAAGAAATGGATCTAGGGTTTCGGGGGAGAACGGCGAACGGGTTTTTGATCGCCCGAGATCGACGCGTAGCCGTTGATCTTGATCGGGCGGCTGCCGTCATCCCACGCTTGATTGGGCTGCATTTGGCCCACGCGGGCGAAAGAAATAGCGGCCCGGGCCCAGGTTGGCTCGGCCCCGAGCCGCGCGCGCACGCGAAGCCGTGTGCGGGGGTGCGCGAGGGGGCTGGGCCGGGCCTTAGCAGGCCGTGTGTGAAGAAAAGAAGTCCGCACGGGCTGGGCTGCTGCGCAGAGGAAAAAGGCCAGCTGGGCTGATTTTGTGATTTAAACTGTGCATCGTTTTTCATCTTTTTCCAGAGCTTCTTTCCAATAGAGTTTGATTGAATTTGATATATTTCAAATTCAAATTTGAATGAACCTTGATGCACTGTTTATAAAAGATAAATTTAGACACTTTTTGATAGAATTACTGCTTTCCGCTGCAAAGATTAAATGTTTTTATATGTTTTTGATTACTTGCCTTGAGTTTTAAATTTGAACCAACGGAATAATTTAAATTCTTCGAGGCCAATAGATATTTTTCTGAGTCGTAATATTGTTATCTTTTTGACCAACGTTAACAAGTGACAATATTGCAACTTTTACTGAATTATCCTTTATAGATATTTTTCATGTATTATTTCTATTTATGCCCAACGGTATTCTAGATTTAATACAAAAGAGATTATGCCTCAATTTTAATAGATAATTTTCATGTATTAATTCTAATTCTGCCCAACGGTGTTTTAGTTTTAATACACAAGATTATTGCATATTTTAATTTATGACCCACGTCGTATTTATACATATGCAATGAATTTTATTTGATTTTAATGTTTTCACCACTCATGGATGTTTTTCAGGAGGAGTATCAATGATGTTTTCCATCAACGATATTCCAATATTAAAGGGAGATAATTACAATGAATGGTACAGAAAGCTGGATCTCTATTTCATCATGGGTGAATTAGATTAGGTCCTAGCTACACCGACTCCTACAGAGCCTGTGCTTCCTGAAAGGGAGGACACAGACACAGATGCTTCTTGGAAGCAAACAGAGCTTGCTTACAAGAAAGCAAAAGCAGAATATGAGAGGCTGTATGCAAAATGGTTCCCTGCCAACAAGAAATGTTTGGCAGTGGTAAAGAATACGATTGAGCCTGCAATTATGGGCTCAATCCCAGATTGTGCCACCGTCATAGAATATCCTAAAAAATTAAAGAACCAATACACTGGTTCTTCAAAGACTTATGCAACCCAGTTGATCAAACAACTGGTTTCAGAGAGATACAATGGCGGTGGCATAAGGGAACATATCCATCGCATGGTCAATCAGAATAACAAGCTAAAGTCATTGGACCTTGCCTTTAAGGAGGATCACATTGTCCATCTGGTTTTTGCTTCGTTGCCAAAAGAATTTGACACTTTTGTTGTCAATTACAACACCCAACCACAAACTTGGGACATTGAAAAGACCATTGCAATGTGTGTTCAGGAGGAGGAAAGGATAAGATCCACCACTGGCGGATCTTTAAACTATGTAAACAAGAAGAAAAATACCAACTTCAAGGGTAATTTTTCGTTCTCCTCAAAAGGTAAAAGCTCTCAACAACACAGACCGCAGCAGGGACAGGCTCTCGTAGATAAAGATCAATGTCTCTATTGCAAAGAGAGGGGTCATTACAAGAAAGATTGTTCCAAATATTTAAAGATGATCATGGAGAAAAGAGGTGAGAACGTTATTTCATTTGTAAATGAATCCTTGTATATAGAATATTCAAAATCTACTTGGTGGATTGACTCAGGAGCAACTGTTCATGTTGCAAATTCTTTACAGGGATTCCATTTGACGAGAACCACTCAAAGAAGCGAAAAGCAAGTTAGAGTGGTAAATGGAGATCAGGCAGACGTTGAAGCAGTAGGAGACGTTCATTTGGAACTCGACTCTGGCTTCGTTATAGTCCTTAGAGATGTTTTATTTGTTCCTTCTCTACACAGAAACTTAATTAGTGTGTCTCGCCTGGACAAAGATGGTTATTCTTGTCTATTTGGAGATGGGAAATGCTTGATCGAATGTAATGATACAGTAATTTCCACTGCATTTAGAAAGAATGATCTTTATTTGATATCGTTACGCGAAAGTGTTCATTCCGTATGCGATAACAGTGCGAATGTATCCTCGCCTACACTCGCAAATAGAAAACGTAAGAGAACTCACGATACGTCGTCGAAATTATGGCACTGTCGTTTAGGCCATATTTCGAGGGGGAGAATAGAAAGATTAATTAAAAACGAAATTCTTCCTCCATTAGAGTTCTCTGACTTAGAACAATGCATTGAATGCATAAAAGGCAAATTCGTTAAGAAAATAAAGAAAAATGCTAAGAGGAGCACAGGTGTATTAGAAATAATTCACACAGATATCTGTGGTCCATTTAATGTAAAGAGTGTGGATGGTTATGACTCGTTCATAACATTCACAGACGATTATTCCCGTTATGGATACATTTATCCAATTAAAGAAAGATCGGAGGCTTTGGATAAGTTTAAAATATTCAAGGCCGAAGTAGAAAATCAACACGATTTAAAGATTAAAGTCGTAAGATCCGATCGTGGAGAGGAATACTACGGTCGACATACCCAATATGGCCAAGTTCCAGGACCTTTTGCGAAGTTCCTGATGGAACAAGGCATAGTAGCCCAGTACTCGATGCCGGGCGAGCCTCAGCAGAACGGAGTGGCTGAAAGGCGCAATCGCACCCTAATGGACATGGTGCGAAGCATGATCAGTTACTCCACGTTGCCAGTGAGTTTATGGATGGAGGCACTGAAAACCGCCATTCACATTCTCAACAGAGTTCCAAGTAAATCGGTGCCGAAAACGCCGTACGAAATGTGGACAGGAAAAGAGCCCTCACTGAATCACCTGCGGGTGTGGGGGAGTCCTACTGAGGCAAAAGTATTTAACCCGACCATTGCAAAATTAGATTCGAGAACGGTATCCTACCATTTTATTGGCTATCCAGAAAGGTCAAAGGGTTTTCGTTTCTACTGCCCAGATAGATCGACGAAATTCGTAGAAACGAGGCATGCAGTTTTTCTTGAGGATCAAATGATCCGGGGGAGCGGCACAGCAAGGAAAACTGATCTTGAGGAGAAGAGGGTGTATACACCCAATCCCGTGATTCAGGAATCCTTTTTCTCGCTGCCCGTTGTGTCTGCACCGCCAGTGCAAGTCACTGCGATACCGATACCTGTAATGACTCCTTCTGTGGTGACGATGAATGAGGAAGAGGAACCCATTCATCAGGCTCCTGACGAGCCAGTTGCTGCACAAGAAGAGGAGCACCAGCAGCCCCAAATAGATGAGGCACCGCAGGCTCAGGCTCACGGGAGACCTCAAAGAATAAGAAAATGTGCTATTTCTAATGACTATGAAGTCTATAATAGCGAGGAAATTCAAATGGAGGATGATCCTACTTCATTTGAAGAAGCCATGAGAAGTGAACATTCGTCGAAATGGCTTGACGCTATGGAAGACGAAATAAAATCGATGAGTACCAACAAAGTGTGGGACCTAGAGGAGATTCCTAAAGGAGCCAAAACAGTAGGCTGCAAATGGGTCTACAAAATCAAATATGACTCCCAAGGGAATATAGATAAGTTTAAAGCACGACTCGTGGCTAAAGGATATACACAAAGAGAAGGAATTGATTACAACGAGACCTTTTTCCCAGTCTCTTGTAAAGATTCTTTCAGAATCATAATGGCTCTTGTAGCTTATTACGATCTAGAATTACATCAGATGGATGTGAAGACGGCATTCCTTAACGGGGACTTAGATGAAACCGTCTACATGGCACAGCCGAAAGGTTTTGTCGTGGAAGGCAAAGAAAAATTGGGATGCCGTCTGAGGAAATCGATTTATGGGGTAAAGCAAGCTTCAAGACAGTGGTACTTGAAGTTTGATAAGACAATAAAAGAATTCGGGTTTAAAGAAAATGTCGAGGACAATTGCGTTTACGCAAAGTTCAAGAATGGGAAGTACGTCTTCCTAATTTTGTACGTGGACGACATTCTACTGGCAAGTAGTGATGTTAGTCTGCTGCTAGAAACGAAAAGGTTTTTATCCTCGCATTTCGAGATGAAAGACCTCGGTGAAGCGAGATTCGTTCTAGGAATCGAGATTCATCGAGACAGATCAAAAGGGGTATTAGGACTGTCTCAAAAGACATATATAGAAAAGGTCCTGAAGAAATTTAATATGCACAAATGCAGTGCCTCACCTGCACCTATAGTTAAGGGCGACAGATATGGGGAATTTCAATGCCCCAAGACTCAATATGAGATCGATCAAATGAAAATGGTACCATATGCTTCCGCTGTGGGAAGCTTACAGTATGCGCAAGTGTGCACACGCCCTGACATAGCTTATGTTACCGGGTTGCTTGGCAGATTCCAGAGTAATCTAGGACCAGAACACTGGAAATTGGTAAAGAAAGTTCTGCGATATTTGCAAGGAACAAAAGGCCTCATGTTAACGTACAGGAAAACAGAATCTCTGCGTATCGTAGGATACTCAGATTCCGATTACGCAGGAGATGACAGAAAATCCACGTCAGGATATGTGTTCACCCTAGCCGGGGGAGCAATATCGTGGAAAAGTTGCAAACAAACCGTCACTACATCGTCCACAATGTATGCCGAGTTTGTTGCGTGTTATGAGGCTACAGGGCAGGTGAACTGGCTAAAGAAGTTTGTACCCGGTCTGAGAATGGTTGATAATATATCTAAACCATTACAGTTGTACTGCGATAACGAGCCCGCAGTAATGTACGCTCACAACAACAAGACAAGTGGTGCTGCCAAACACATAGATATAAAGTATTATGTTGTGAAAGATAAAGTCCGAGATCAGATTATAAATCTTGAGCATATAAGCACAATGAAAATGCTTGCGGATCCGCTAACGAAAGGCTTACCACCCAACGTATTCAAGGAACACGTAGCCGGCATGGGGCTAAGGGATAGCCTGTGATTTTCGGACTACAAAGGCCCAAAAAGGTTAAAGAATCTGTTTCTGAATAGAAGCGTGAATTGTAGCTGCTAAATCCATCGACAGATGATCGTGACGATGAGGCATGCTCTATACACAAATCTATGACGAAATGTGAAAAGTAAAAGTAAAAGAAAAGGACAGGGTGAGATCAAGGGGGAGACTGTTAGATTGATCTCCTAACCCATCGGACCCTAACGGGCCGATGGGCTACCTCACCGACGCGCCCTGATCGGGGGCGCCCCAGCTCAACCCTAGCTGGTGGGCCCCCGTCGCGCCGCGCAATATAAAAGGAGGTGGGGGCCAGCGGCTCGAATCACGAGGATCACCGCCGCCGCCACCCCACCGACACAGTGAAACCCTAACCGATCTAGTCGAGCGCGGTCAGCGACGGGAAGCATCACCACCGGCCACCTCGACGCTCTCTGCACCAACCCGAACCTGTACACGCGCCCTCGACTCCGGCCACCGCTCCGCGAACCCCTACGGCTGGACTGCTCCGAGCTCCTGCACTACATCACCAATGGCGGGCACGTCGGCTTCCGCTTCCGCCCTAGGGCACGAGGGTATGCCGTGCTTTCTCTCTCTCTATCTCAATCTCTCTGTGACTCGATTTTATCAATAGCAAAGGAGTACTTCTAATCTAATTAACGCATTAGCCGATCCTAATTGGTCAACACATGGTACTTTCAGCTGATCTGAACATTCTCAAGCAGCTGGCAGGCAAGCAAGAAGCGACAAGAACAGGTGCGCCGCTGACGACTAGGAGCATTGGATTATAGCATCTTCAGATCACAGGAGGATAGGAGGGCATATTAGCATGTTTCCAGGAGGTGCTAAGGCGAAGGAACCATGCTAATAGTCTGCAAGAGGCAAGACCGCAAGAGGCGCCGCTAAATCAACTGCGACGGAAGGAACACGGCCCCATATCAAGGAAAAGGGAGCTACCGCAACTTGCACGGCGGTCCTCGAAACGTCGTCTCTGCTGCGACCCTGCTCTAGCGCAAGTGCCCAACACATGCATAGGTAGGCTGTGCTGTGCCGCCGTGGAAACGGTTCAGGAAAGAGGCTGGGGCAGGCAGCAGGCTACACGCACGGATCCGAAGAAGAAACCAAGCCAGGACGGCAGAAATGGCCAGAAGGGCAGCGACACGAGAAGCCAAGAGTAATTGAAGGCTTGCAGTGCCCAGTAATGGCTGCAGCAGGCAGGTCCTGCCAGGGCAAAGGCCGGCCAGAAGAGGCCTTGGCATCCAGATCCAGCCAGCCATGGACCATGGCCATGGCGGCATGGCTCATGGACCTACCCAGACATCTCCCTCCCAGGACAAAAAGCCTACTCGGCCACTCATTTGCATTTGGATCCGTGCGTCTGTCTGTGCCTGCCCGCTACTTCGACAGTTCGACAGCGGCACAGGCGCCATGCACGCTGGCTGCAGTAAAGAATGGTGGCGTCGGTCTCCCTCCCCGACTCCTCGAGTCTTCGTCCTCGCTCGCATCGCATGCTCATTGCTCAACAAGTCACGAAGATCACAGAGGCTGCGGCCTTCGGCCGAGGCGGCCGGCATTGCTGCTGACCCGCTGCTGCGATGTGCCGGGGCGATGCATGAGCACTGAGCAGCAGTTGAGCCGAGCACTGGGTCAATGGCGCGCCGTACGCGGCTATGCGGGCGTAGGGGCCTAGGCAGGCAGAGGCACGTCAATTCTTGAGCACAGCACAGCAGCGCAGCGCAGCGCCGCGCCTTTTCATTGATGCAGGCAGATTCTTGGAGCCTGTAGAGCCCAACTGTGTAACGTAGGAGCTGAGCTGTAGATGGCTTTGGTTTGTTGCGGCGACGCGGTGACAGGTACTGACTGTGCCATAGCTTTTGTTCTGTGGCACAACATTGGTAGAGTTGGCGTACAAACACCAGGTCATGCAAAAGGAACTGTGATGGGGAAACACGTCAACGATTAAGGGCCTAAAGTTCACAAAAAGTCCATCAAACAAAAAAAAAAGATGTGGCAAACTTTAATAAACTGTGGTAGCCATCGAAACACGCCCTTAAGACGCTATCTGTGTGAGAAAGCAATGATGACTTATTCTTAACACACAGGGATATCTTTTTTATATTCCATACTTTATCCGTTTCTCGCATACAAGGGTTTCCAAGTTTTGGAATGACTACAGAAAGGAACTCCTGAGGCTGTCACGACATATTACATCAAGCAAATGATGTTACATCGACATCAACGTACAAGGACAGTTCACAATTCCGAAGATAAGGAAGTCGGCTGATATGTCCAATTATTAACCAGTCAAATTTCATACAGCACAACAAACACAGAGGTGTTTAAGGAGTCGATCCTTGGTAAAAGAAAAAATGAAGGCACCTAGGTTCAGAAGCCTTATTCATGTCCTCATGACATGATGAAATTATCAGTACCGGCGGCAGGACCTTACCAAACCTCAGGGCGGAGTTCACCAGTAGCTGGAGGCATCCATTTCCCAGAGTTGTACACGCTCTCGCCAACCTTCCATCCTGGAACATCTTTCATGATCCTGGCCTCCTCCTCAAGATACTTCTTCCACTCTTTGACAAATCTACAATAGTATCATGGACCATGGACCTCAAGAGTTACGTGAATGCCGGAAAAAAATATAACACCAATTATAATGACAGACAGCATTGAGTACCACCTTTCATCCTCTTCAGCTTGGAGCATCGGCAGTATAGCACTACGGGCAGCAATCTTCTCTTCTTTGAGTGCACTGCATGCAAAATTTCAATCCATGAAGCTAAGACTGATGAACCTCAAGGCAAATATAACATGGATGTGAAAAATCAAATGAACTAATAGGCCATAATGACAACTTAATGCTAGAGAAGCTAAAACACAAACACATCATGGATGCAAAAATTAGTAGTACTACTAAACACTGCAGAGCAATAACAAGCATGCCGAGGTAAAACTTTGATAGCAGCACAATTTAGTATCAAGTCATAGCATACATAAAGCCAGTTAGCAAGCTCATAAGTAATTCAGAGAAAAGAAATCAAGAAACATAACAGAAGGAAGACATATGTGATAGCTTATAAGAACTTGGCGTTCCTAAATCTATCCATTAAAGAAAACTAACTGGGGAAAAAGGGTATGATAATCATGCAATAATCACATTAATTACAAATCCATTTTCTGGTCTTTCAAAAAAGAAAAATAAATCAATTTTCACAATTGAATAGTAATGCCAAATGACAGTGCAAGCGTTGAGGTCCACAAATTTAGGAGTTAAGCCTACCAAGCTAAGCTATTAGTCACTTTCACCTAAATTGCGTTTTGAATATGCTGGTGGCCACTATAATTTATGGCAATTTGAACTATCAAATACTTCAAAGAAGGAAAACTCTACATTTCAACCTTAAACTTTGGCATCTCTCAATTTTACAACCGAAAAACCTTGTAGCAGACAGGTTAGTGAAACCTCTTAACAATCAAATCTGTCTACTTTACGCCCACTCCCAAGTCCCAACCACCGCTACCAATCACATATACAACCTAGGGTGCTTTTGTTCAACTCAACACTAATGTGGCAATGATAAGGTGGTTTAAGCTGATTTGGAGGCCACATGTTACCAGAAACTACTATGTTTTAAGATAAAAATCAAGCTGATGCCTGAGTTCAAGGATGCAATCAGATTTAACGAATTGGTATGGATATTATATGATCAATATTTCCGCAATTCACCCCTACTTCCATAGCTAAACAATTTTCGTACACGAGTAGATGATATCCAGGACAGTCTAGATACAGTTAATCAACTAAAACTTAGGTACATATATAGGAAGTTCATCGCATGCCTCTGGCTCTCTAATGCATCAACTAAGATATGCAGCAACCTCGACTATTTTTGATCTGTTAAATATGTATTCGTATATGACGTGCAACTGGAAAACATGCATTGTTGCAGTACGAAGATGCATTGATATCACGTGTTTCAGAATCCTCAGTACCCATATGGTCTGAAACTACCCGGCTCTTAAGTTAGAGACGCAATTAAAGTACAACGATCTGGTTCCACCGAAATTAGCCAACCAGTAGCAGTTTGATAGAGTGATGTCACATCAGTTACAAACTAATTCAATGACATATCAACAGGAATGCAATACATCGATTTCCATAGGAACCATCGTTGATCCATTTCCGGAATTATAATGAGAAGCGCAATGTAAGAGGCAGGCAACGAAATGGGCCGGGTAAGTGCGCACTTACCGGCGGACCTTGTTCCCCTGGCCGACCTGGTACATGCCGTACGCGAAGGCGCCGAAGGCGGTGAGGAAGATGGCGGTGGCGCTGGGCCCCGAGGTGGGGATCCGGCGCGCGTAGCGCACGGGCGCGAACCCGCCCGGCGGCGGGCCGTCCTGCACCAGCGGCATCTCCTTGACGCTGGCCATCCCCGGCTTGTTCCGCACCCAGGCCTCCGTCATCTTCGCTTCCCGATCCGGACGCCGGGCCGCCGGCCTGCAGATCTGGAGCTCCCCGCGGAGATCAAGAGAGAGCGCAGCTGTCGCTAGGGTTAGTGGAGGGTGGGAGAGGAGACGAGGATGGCAGGTTGCGTTGTGAATTGGGGGCAGTGAGAGACTCGTCAATTTCAGAGGTCTCCAGGGTCTATTTCGCAAAGAGTGCAATTGGGCTTGGGTGCCGTCTTGTGGAGTTCGGCCTGGTTTTGAGGCCCAGCAGGCCAGCTCCTGAATGCACATTTTCCCTACGAGTCTTGAGATTGATTTGACACTGCCTATTTGTGCTTGGCCGATGCGCAAACTCCATTGGCAAACAAACTACCTTAATCTGCTTTCTCTGTGAAGTTTGTCAGATGTTTCCACCATTATAAGGACGAACCATGAAAATGTAGCTAAAGAGAACTCTGGTGCAATGATTCCTGGACATGAATGGTCATTTTTTTTCATGCTACAAGGCACTGTATTTTCATATTCTGTTTTGTATGTCTCGTTGCTGTAACCTGTAAGTTTGCCTCCTTTTATGTCCCGGACAAAATTAATGCACACAGTTGGATATGTTTTTTATTTGTTCCGGGTAAATGCTTGATTTATTGAACCTTAAGACACCATGGAATCCTCAATCGGATTTGTTTCATGTGCTCTGATGCATTCTGTTTAATTCTACGCCATTTGACTACTTTCAAGTACTCGAGGCTTTCAGGCTAATTTCCCGTCAAGTCATAGTCCAACTAGTTTTTTTTTCATGAAGCATTCGAATTCAAACTCGAGACAAACTTATACTCAATCGAGATGTATTTGAAAAATGTGAATTCCTACAGGGGGTTTTGTTTAAATTGTACAGAGGTCTTTTCGCCCGTTCAAATCCAGCCCGTCAATTAGATTAAAAAAAAATTCCCCAAATCCAACCGCCCGCCCAAACCCACCGCCGTCTCGCCATACCGTCCCCGATCGCGAAACCCTCTCGGCCGCTCGCCGGCGATGGAGGCGCCGGACGAGGAGGCTGGGTTGGGGTTACCCGAGGGCGAGCGGCTGCTGGAGGTGACCCTCATCTCCGCGCAGGGGCTCAAGCCGCCCTCCGGCCTGCGGCGGCGGCTGCAGGCGTACGCCGTGGCCTGGGTGGACGCCGGGCACAAGCTCCAGACCCGGCCCGACGCAGCGGGCGGGCTCGACCCGGCGTGGCACGCGCGGCTCCTCTTCCGCGTGCGCGAGGCCTCGCTCGCCGACGACTCCCGCGCCGCCGTCTCCGTCGAGATCTACGCGGCCGCCGCGGGGTCCTGGCACCTCGGGAGGGACTCGCTCGTGGGCTCCGCGCGATTCCTGCTCGGCGACCACCGCCTCCTATCCCGCCCCGTCGGCTCCCCCTCCATGTTCGCTGTCGGCGTGCGCCGCCCCTCCGGCAGGGTCCACGGCCTCCTCAACGTGGCCGCAAGCCTCGTCGCGGTACCGCCGTCCCCGGCCGCCTGCCACGCCCTCCACCTCTCGCCCGCCGTCTCCCTCAGCGGCCTCTCGGTGGCGCCCAACCCGAGCCGCGTGCTCCGCGTCCTCAACCGCGCGCACCCCACGCCTCCACCGTCCCCGAAGCTGCTTACGCCCAAGAAGCAGCAGATGGTGGTCAAGCCGAACAACAAGGTCGCGGACGATGGCAGCGATGAGGAGGGGGGCGAGGAAGAGGCGAGGGGGATGGGCGGGGTGATGTTCTGCGGACCTTGCGTCTTACCGTATCCAAGAAAGATACACACAAGCCCCTCAGACGAGAACCTGCAGGCCTTCGCTCGCATCTTCTCTGGCGGGCTCAGGCATTGCCGAACGGAGCCCTCATTGCCAAGGAGCCCGTGCAAGTAAGCTCCATTCTTTCAGTTGATTCCTTGTGAAGATAGTCTGTTTCCTGTTGTGGGCAATTAGCTTATTGACGATGAAGATATAGCGCTGAGTTGTATCATAGCATCTCTTGTTATCACTGAGTATACGTTACATCAGATTGTGTGGATTTAATGGAAGTGTAGAGAATTAGAGCTGCATGGACCAACCTTGAAATTCTTTGTTGGCCTCTTGTCTGTGATGTTGGAAGTGTCAAAGTGCATTGTGCGGTCTGCAAACCCTTACATATAATGGTTCAAAGAAGCAACAAAACGCCACAAAAGAAAGATAGAATTCATGGGTATTTGCTCCATTTGATCAAGAATG
Organism: Panicum hallii; assembly: GCF_002211085.1. Lineage (NCBI taxonomy): Eukaryota > Viridiplantae > Streptophyta > Magnoliopsida > Poales > Poaceae > Panicum > Panicum hallii. The sequence goes on along the minus strand of NC_038050.1, from coordinate 69,267,606 downwards.
CTTTCAGGTCATTTTACCTTCAAAATGGTCCGAATTAGATGGTCCATGATATACAACTTGTTCATTCAACATATTAAATATTTCCTCAGTTCTTGTTGGCATATAGCATTTGTAGAGTTTACAGCACCATTGAATGAATTTCGAGTTGTCATAGCCATTCGTGCTGCCACCTTCAAGAGCCAAACTGAGCTCACATTTAGTTAGTTTATCTCCATCTGTCAAGGAATTTTGCATAAAGTCATGCATATCACACTGTACATGTCAGCAAAGGAGCTATAAATCAAGATGAAAAATAGGTCTTCAGTGCAAGGCGTCTAAACATGTTTGTATACCTGGACGCACACAATAAAACATAAATGGACCTTCACATTTAGCATAGTTTATCAGCAGAGAAATTACACTATTGTATTTAGATTTGCATAATCAGAAGTCGTGAAAGAAAATAACAGAAGTGCCTTAGGTATTAATTAGCTTTATCGTAAAGTGCAAGCTACCAATGTGATTGACAGAATGAAATTCCATTCTTCTAGTGTAAGACAATTTTCAGCTGAGATAATCATAAATTGACTGGAGGACTGCAATTGAACATGGAAACTTTTTAGTGGAAAGTTGAGAAAATCATCTCTCTTGTATGAGATGATGTCGGTTAATATGTAAGGCAATGGGCTAAAATATATTATGGCATCATATATCCTATCAGTAAAGGAAATTTTCGGTGATGTATCAGACAAAGGAAGAAATACAAACTGTTGTTTGCAGCTGAGACATTTCAGTTTACAGTCTATGCTCTGTGATCCATTCCTTTTTGGTTTACCTTTTTTAGGGAGCCTTTTTGGTTTACTCAGAAAGGGGTAGAATAACCTCTGCAGTTCAGCATGGCAACTCTTTTCCGTTGCTTATTCCCAGTAAGGAACACAAAAGGAAACTTGAGAAGATGCAAAACATCAAGGGGGTCTAAATCAAATGTTTGGTTAAGAAGACGAGATGAGGCTGCAATCAATTGTCAGTAGTTTCGCAATAGAAGTTTAGGGTCCTATGTTACTATTTAAACCAGAGGTTGCATGAGAAACCAACTGTAAATATCAAGTTAGCATTCTTCACTCTTACATTGGGATTGAGATGAATTTAGTGTTTCAAAAAGCAATGCTAGGCAGATAGGAAGAATGAAATTGATTGGCAAATTATATGCCTGTAAAGATGTAGTACATGAATGCCTGCAGCGAGTAAAAATGCCTAATTTGATTACGAAGATGAAGGCTATCAACTCCCTTCAGCTGTGCCAAACATCATGAATAGATCTGGAGAGAACAAACAACATAAATATAAGCTGGTAAGTTTCGCTGTCGATCGCTTTGCTAACGTCAGTAATTTCATTATTTCAATCAGTACATGGGGGGTAAGTACCTGACGAATTTGTTCGCATCAGACCATGTTGGGTTTGCCTGTGTTTTTCCACCCACATCCTTGTCGTGCATTGCGTCTCATCTTCTCATTGAGTTGGCAGCACGTTTGCTGTTTGTGCGTGGTCGGGCGTCGCAGGCGAGCTTGGTTCGCAAACTGACTGACCATGACCTCCGTCTCGTCGACGGCTCCGCCGTCGACTAGGACACGGTGCCCGCATGATTTTACAGCACGCCGGGCTGGCCAGATGACAGAATACCAGCGCGCTACTTGTGCCGTTGAGAGGTCCTGGCCCGTGACGGCGTGACGCGCGGCCCATGATCCATGGATGATGCGCCGGGGCAACCGCAACGTAACGGCTGTCGGCGAGCGCCGCGCGCACGGCGGCAACACGCTGCACCAAGCTACGCTTCCTGACGGACACCACGCGGGTGCACTCTGCTCGCCAGACGAAACGGAGGCGCTTCCTGTGCGCGTGCGGGGGGCCTATCCCCCGCTTGCGGTAGGTAACTCGGTAATCCTCGGCCGGCCTCGCGCGCGGCACACGGCCGCGATCTCGGCGGCGCCGGTGGCCTCGTGCCGGGACACCAGCTTCCAGCTCAGCTCCTCGCTGCATCCAGCACGCGCGCCTCGTGCCCCCCCTGCTTAATTACTCGGCCAGTCACGCCATGCGTGGAGGTAGCAGCTGCACCCGAACTCCGAAGTGAGCGGCCGAGCCACAGGCAGCCTGTGCAAAGATGAGCGCACGAGGCCACGCGCTGCCTGAGCACCTGTAATCCAGCATAGCCATGGGCGGTGATGAAGCCCCCAATATTGGTTCTGATCTTCAGGCTGCAAATCGCACAGACATGTCTAACTAGGTTCAGATTCTCCGAGCAGATCGGGACTGGCAAGGTCTTATGGTAACTGAGGGCGCACGATGCGTGCCATGTGAGGGCCGACCGACCGAGGAGGAGGAACATTGGGAGCGGGATCTCTGGAAGGTAACTGTAAACAATCTCTCCGATCCAAGTCTTCTTAAACCCTTGCATGGTAGATCGTACTGATAGTAGACTTGAGAACACCGCACGCAAGGAACTGAAACGAGCTCGGATCTTGAGCCGAGAGTGGCACCGACAGCATGTGCCACGCACATGACCTTTCGCCGGTGCTCGCGACGAGCACCCTGCTCTGCTGGCTACCCATCGATGAGATGCTTGCACTGCATTCCGAGCTTCTGACTTGTCCCTGGTGGTGGTTAGTAGGAAATAAGAAGGTTTTTCCTGACCGTCCCTGGTGGGTAGGATATGAAAAGGAAAAGACAAGACTCATACTCGAGAATGGAGTAAGGAATCGGACAAAAAGATAACGCGAGACAGTGTCCGATTTGTGAGGACAAAGCAGCTGCAATCTTCCGCCGTAAGCTCAAGCCAGTGCAAGTGCAGTGTCGTTTCAGTTGGGTGGAAATACAGAGAATCTGTCGCACCGACTGAGAAGGAGAATCCATCCACCGTTAACGTTTCAAGGCTACCGGTTAAAATCTTCTCCTGCCTCAATTTTGTATCAATTTGCTTGCGGTTCTACACGGAATCACGGATCAGCAGGCCTCCTACTCCAGCAATCCGAGCCTTAATTGTCTGATGAACAAGCGAAGAAACTTCACCTTCTCCTGTTGTCATCTAGCACATCGGATATTCCTGCAAGTTGTGGCCACGGATAAAGCAGCGGTGGCGCACGTTCCTGCGCTGAGGATTTCCACAAAACAAGGCACTTGACCGCTGGGGGGAAAAAAGAGCAGCGGTGCCTAGACAAGCTCAACCCCAGATGTTGGCCAGATCCGAGTGAGTCAAGCAAGAAACAAATTACTTTTGGCTGGACAACAATGCTACCACATGGGGATCACGCAAGAGAAGAAAGAAATTCTTGCAAGTTGCCATGAACAAGCAATCCTACTGGCCGTCACTGGGTGGAAGAACAATCAGCGGCGGCAACTGGCAAGCAGCTTTGTGCTCCTGGTCCTGGATACGCTGCCGGCCCAAGAAAAATGCGGCGGAGCTAGAAGTAATCTCGACGTCGTGAACTGTGCGACAGGTCCGGCCATCCTTTCCGGGACCTGGACAGCATCCCTCATCCGCAATCTGCACCACACGCCATAGCCACCGAATGTTTTGCGTTATCCGTCTAGCACCGGTCCAATCGACCCCATCAATTTGATTCGAGGCGCTGATGGTAGCCGCGTATCTGCGTCGATCATAGCTCTTCTTCACTGTGACCTGTGACGAGGCCCTAGTGTGATCAGTCGTTCTTGCCCACCCATTCTGAATTTCTGATGACTCGAAACTGTTTCCAGCATCGTCGCCATGGTTAGGTATTTGCATCACCGACGCCTGGCTAGGTATTTCAATCATGTTACCACAAGTCTTGGAAGGAAGAAAGTTTCCGTTTCATCGCATCGCCGACGCCTAGCATAGATGGGTAGTTCAATCTTGTGATCCTCTTTCCGATCTTGACAAGATTAGGCCGGAATTGACAGGCACCCTACCTTCCGGAGAAAACAAATTCAGAAATCGGAACGGATTCTCCTTGCACAAGCCTGGCCACCTGATCCGCTTGCCCAGACGACATGTATATGCGACCTACCATCAATTCAGCTTGCAGTGCTCATCACTTCATCTGATGATCCCAATCGGAGGCACGTACCACCGACAGAGAACCGAATCGATATTGTGTATTCTTATAATCGAATCAATTTTCAATCAAAGTGTTCTCAAGCTTGACAGAGCCAGCGACCATCCCATAGGAGAGGGCACTGCAGTTATGAATTGTGATCAAACTGAAATATTGAGCATCAGCCAGATGAGTGATCCAGCTGGCAAAATCCTGACGCATTGAAAAATTGAAGGAAACGGGATGAATGATTGCTTGGAGGAGCTTATCCATCAAGCGGAGAACAGTGCATCATCGTACCAAACTCTCCAGTTTTTTTTTTTAAAAAAATACCCCAGTCGAGTTCGAGTGGCCCATCGCACGCATTAATCAATGCGAAATCTTTGCTTCCCTGGCCCAATAATTAGGGGCCTTATCCGAACAGATACGCCTCCCTGTCTTGCTAATCGCACACGCACACACCTCCTGGCGATCGCATCCTCCGCGTCGGCGTCCGCTTGCTCTTGCCTCTTGGTGGTGGTGGGTGGGTCGCCGGCCGGCCGCCCTCAGCGAGCAAGCTACGCGGTGAGGTCGAGCCGTCGAGGATCCTGTCAGGTGGGACCGGCGAGCTGGGATGGCGGCGACACGTAAGGAAGGTGCTGGAGACACGTGGGCGTGCAAGGTTGATTGACCGCGAGGCTGCGCATGGCCCCACGTGGCGGTTGGATCCTGTGCCTGCGATGCCGGCTTTGATATCCACAAAATTATCCAGACCAAGGTCACGCGAGCCAGGAGTGTCCCAGGACTAATCAACGCATCACTGTACGAGTGCTCATCTGATTGGTTACTTTTGCAGCTTCGGCCACCTTCAGACATGTAATTGCGCATCAGCATCACAAATTCACTGTACACATGTATGAATTGTTGACCACTACGTATCTTCATATATATAAACTGTAGGCAGGAAAAGAGAAAAATTAAATCCATGATATACATATTTCCCTGTTTATTTTCCCTAACCCTTGCTGGTGGAGTGATCTAGTTTCATGAGTTTTTTTTGGGGGAAACTATCAAAGCTTGTGTAAAGAATTTATTTGCAATAAAAGTAAAGTCCAAAAATCTTTTTTCCTCACATAAATACAAACTAGTAAAATGTATTGGATAAAAACTAGAAGACGGAGTACAACCTCAAATGTCCTTCTTAACTTTGCTCCATTTCATATAAACTATTTATTTTATTTTCTTATAGTCTTGACGAGGTCATACATATAACATATCAAGTGATGTCAGCATTGATTCTTTTATCGAACTATTATGTCAATGAATGGTGATGGAAGCTATACTTGTTGCTGCATCTGGATATAGAATTTTTTTTAAATACGCTTAAAATGAACCACCTTAACCAGCAAAGATGGTTAAAAAAACAATACTAAACCTAAAAACAGCGAGCAGCTGCAAAACCATCCAGAAGCAACTCATCGGCGCCTCTCGGTTGCTCCGGCCGGCAGAACCGCTCCCTACCCGCCAAATACAAACTTCTGGGAGGCCCTTTGTCGTAAAGCGACCAAAGGAAATAGATATCCCGAGGAAATGGCCGGAAACCCCCACCCCACCCCACCCGGCCACCCCTACACCGAGGCGGAGCTCCATAGAAAACGACGCCGTCCGAGCGGCCGCAGCGCAGCCCGCCGCCTCAATACCTCAGGCACAAGCTGCTCCGTTCCCTCCCCATTAAGCCTCCCCCCACCCTTGCCCCTTCCCCTTCTCCCTCACTCTCGCCGCCATTCCCCTTGGCCTGCTGCTGCTGCTGGTGGTGGTTCCCCGAATCCAAGCCTCCGATTCGACCGCCCGTCCGAGCTCCTCTCGAGCCGACCTTCCGCGCCGTCGTGGTCCGCCTTGCGCGCAGGTAGCCCATGGATGAGGTCCCTGCCACCGCCGCCGTCCTCGACTTCCGACCCGGTTCATCTCCCCCACGCGACTCCGCCGTTCCGCGCCGCGACACCGGTTAGCCCTCCCTCCGCCGCCGCAGCGGCTTCCCGCTGGACGTTGTTCTCTGCCTCTGCGCGGTTGGTGGTGTACGGAACACCACCCCCCTGGCGTGGTCGGTAAATGGAACGCCCGGCCCCTGCCGTGGTTGGTAAACGGAAGACCAACCCCCCTGCTGTGGCGGTTGAACCGTTTGTTTGACTGCTCGCTGATGATTTTGCTGCTAACTTTTGTTTACTTCTTCGTTTCCTGATTCAATTCAGCTTGGTCTGCTCTGGATGCAGGCGGTGCAGAGGAGGTGCCAGGAGTTCCGGGTTTTCAGGACAAAGGCGCCGTTGCAACGGAGTTGACGGGGTCAAAATCGGCCGTTTCCGAGAGCCAGGCTGTGAGTGGTGATATTTCCGGAGGTCCTGCCGGCGGTGATGCCGGAGGCGTGGATGTTTTCTGCTCAGAGAATGGCGCCGAGCTTGAATCGGCGGAACCGGGTGTTCTGGACGTCAGATTAGGGGCTCCAGTGGTGGGACACCATGGCAGGAAGTTGGATGGTATGGGTTTCGGCTCTGATGAAGCTGGTGAAGTGGAGGGGATTTCACTGGTTGAGGTGTCCCCATCAGATGCCAGTTCAAGTCTGGATGCCACTAGGTCGATTGGTGGCTACTCCCTCGTGGATGGGTCTCTGCCAGAGGCCAGAGGTGCCCAAGGATGTGAACAAGAGGTGCAGGACGTACCAACAGGGACCTCTACTGCTGTGGGCTTCCCCAATGGGGATTTGAGTTCTGGATTCGGAATTAAGCAGAGTGATGATGTGGATGGTAGAAATGGCCTTGCCGGAGGGGAATTAGAATTGTCTACTGATGGTGACGATGCCAAGCAGGCCACAGAGCTGGCTGGTATCTTGTGTAACGAAAGAGTGGAGGGGATGGAGGCTAATTTGGAGGAACGTGAGGCCTCAAATGGTTCCACAGACCGAGTGGACAGGATGGAGACGAGTTTGGATGACTCTGAGGCTTCGGACGGCTCAACCACGCAGGATTCTGATACAGATGTCGAGACAGAGTCGAGTGGTTCTAGTATAGAGGAACTAGACACAGGATATGGAGCCCACATCCCTCAACTGGTATGTGTTTTGTGCAAACTCCTGTAGGAACTAGGCAGTACTTGTCCACGTTGCTATATTTCACATAGGACTTTGTTGATGCTTTTCCTTTCTAGTTCTGTTAGTAGTTCATTTGAAGTGTTAAGCTAGCTGTAGAGTCAAAATTCTTCTCTTGAGATAATTGAGGCCTTAAAAGAAGCATATTTGTCATATATTCCTTTTTGTGCTGCATTTTAAAAATTTATCTATGAATCAGCAGCACCCTAGAATATTTTCTATGATGAGAATTGAAGAGCCACAAGTTGCAGATTTGCCATGCATTTTATGTACATTCTCTTTCCTTACGCAGTGCACTTATGTCGTAATATTCTGTTTTGTGAGGATATGTTTTAGTCCATACTCTGCTCATTTATATACTCGTCGGAGATGGTGCGGAATTATGAGGGTTAGTAGATGATGTGTATGAATCTTCTTTCCCCTTGCAGGATCAAGCAATCTGCAAGGTGGCCAGAGAAAACAACACGTCAGGAACGAAGAGCTCTGATAGGTATTATTTTGCTTTATTGCTATAAGTATTTTTAGAACATAAACTGTCAGCAGTCAGCTCATAGTTTTGATCTGTTGCACACATATGTAGTGACATATTCAATTAAGGCTTGTGTGTACTCTAGTTTCTATTGAGAGTTGGATGAGCTCATTGTTTTGTATTGTTCCTTGGTATATATATGACTTTAATGTTCAATTCGTCACAGGATGACTTCAGTACCTGAATCAACACTTGTTCTGGCTTCAGGTGCAGCAATGCTACCACATCCTTCAAAGGTACTGCAACCAGGACTAAATTATTTGGGGTGACTTTTGCATCTGATTTACATGTGCTTCTTTATTTCGAGACAAAACAAAAGACACAGGTTTCCATGTTGATAATAGTGCAGTCACCGTTTCTAAACATTAAAAGTTGCTTCCGGATCATTTTTTACTCCTTGGATATTTCTCCCTTTATTTTTGTTGTTGTGACAATAATACATGTGAAATTTCCCAGGTATCAACTGGTGGTGAAGATGCATATTTTATAGCTTGTGACGGCTGGTTTGGTGTAGCTGATGGAGTTGGTCAGTGGTCATTTGAAGGTAAACAATATCTTCTTCTCCACTGTAGTTGTGCTCTAGTCCATCCCCAGCATGTTTCTACTCCGTGCCTTGTTTCTTAAGTTGTATTATACTTGCTTCTGAGAAGTGATTATTTGCTGTCATAGTGGTACTCATTACAATTCTCAAATGCTTATTCTACGCTTGTGCCCTTACAAATTGATGTAGCAATTTTCTGGCACACTGGGTGTATTTGTGGTTAAAGTTGATCACTTGATGTCAACATATATTTGGAACCACGTGAGGGAAATACGAAATATGTTTACGAAATATGTTTGTTGACTTTAGGGAATGCTTTAGACCTTATTGAGTATTGCCTTACAATCATGCTGATAATATTCCATGCCCAATACTGATACAGTGATATAGTCTATTTACATGTTACGACTTTAAGACATTTTGAAATTGTATAGGATGCTGAATATTTGCATGATAATTAAAATTAAGATTTGGGAACACAATCAAGCAATAAGTTAGGACAATGCACTGCAACAGACTTGCCTGGTTGCAATTACGGAGCAAGGGTGAAATGGTGATAGTGTAAGCATGGGAAGTCCATGTAAAGTTGGATAGCATGATCAAAGGTGATAGGGACGAGATACTGACTGTAAACCTAAATGGTGATAGTTACATTCCTTCTTTTCCCATCAGACACCAGAAATAAGTGACATGGCTACTGTAGTACTTTTAAGATGCCAAATTGACAAATCTGTAACAGTTGGCAGTTGAATTTTGTTATTTGACTAATAGTTATGGTTGAAGTTGCCATCCAATCTGCTGGTAACTAGCCAGGTGTGGGTTAGGTCAATGACTCATAGGTTTTGCTAGATAACAATGTCTTACCAGTTTCCACAAAAACAGGACAAAATCATGGGAGGTAAACATGGCAACAGGACCAACAGTATAGTAGTACAAATGCCATTGTCGTGTATCAAGTATTACTGTATCCGTTGTCCAGCAACAAGAGAGGGGTGTCGCTGTATCCGTTGAGAAGAAAAGGAAAAGGAAAAAAAGGGGAAGTGAAGTTATGTAGTCAGATTGGAAACTAAAGGAACTTGACAAGCCTAGACCTGAATACAATTTGGCCTGGCATGAATTAAAAGAAAAAGATTGCACACAATCACAAAGGTATTTTACGGAGACACCTATTGCGTGTTGTATCTCACATATGTGCTGGACACGGTCCAATGTAGCACTTGGTCAGGTAGAATCCATGTGTGCTGTTGGAGAGACTGTATGAAATCCAGTGTTTATTTCTGGCCATTATGTTTTTTATCTTTTGGTTCATTAGTTTGAAGTACCTATGAATTTGATTTTTCTTCACAAAATGTCAGCACTTCTAATTGTTGATGTGATTTTCCTCTCAGGGATCAATGCTGGACTCTATGCGAGAGAATTAATGGATAGTTGCGAAAAGATCATAACAGAGACCCAAGGAGCTCCAGGGATGAGAACTGAGGAAGTTCTCGCAAAGGCTGCAGATGAGGCACGGTCCCCTGGTTCTTCCACTGTTTTAGTTGCTCACTTTGATGGTCAGGTACGTTTTTTGATTAAGCTCGAGACTTGGCTTCCCTTTTTTCCGTACTCCCTCCGTTCCAAATTATAGGTCGTTTTAGCTTTTCTAGATGCATAGCTTTTGCTATGCACCTAGATATACGCTATGTGAAAAGCCAAAACGACCTATTATTTGGGAAAGAGGAAGTATCTATGATGGTTGAATCTGTGTGCATTATCCTCAAAACTTTGATATACTTGTGTGTGAACTTGATCTTGCAGGTCCTTAATGCATCAAATATCGGAGATTCTGGATTTCTTGTCATAAGGAATGGGGAGGTCTACCAAAAATCAAAACCAATGACTTATGGTTTCAATTTCCCATTGCAAATTGAAAAGGGTGATGACCCTTTAAAACTTGTGCAGGTGCCGCACCACTTTCTGATGCTATTGATTTCCTCTTGTAAGCTTTATCAGAATGTTGTGCTCAGGCTGTTCTTGACTGGCAGAAATATGCCATCGATCTACAAGAAGGTGATGTCATTGTAACAGCAACAGATGGTCTTTTCGATAATGTCTATGAGGAAGAAGTAGCAGGGACTGTCTCCAAATCATTAGAAGCCGATCTCAAGCCCACGGTCAGTACTCAGTGCTCAACCACATGAGCATTTTCTTTATGCAACGGTTCATAACCTAATGAACACCCTTCATAGAATAAAACTGACAGGCAAGAATGATCCTGACACGAACCATTTTTCGAAACATTGCAGGAGATCGCCGAACTCCTGGTTGCTAGAGCGAAGGAGGTGGGGCGGCGTGGATTTGGAAGTAGCCCATTTTCAGACGCCGCTCTCGCAGCTGGGTACCTTGGTTACTCTGGGGGCAAGCTGGATGATGTAACAGTCGTTGTATCTATTGTTCGGAAATCTGAAGTCTAAACTATAAAACAAGCACCCGAAAGTTCAGTGCAGCTCCGAGTTTTTGCTACAGCTGCACTCGCTGCCAAATGCCCATAAGCATTTTGTGCGCCATGAGCACGAAGCCACAGACCTGGCTTACGCTAAGCCAAACGTGTATACAGTTATACATACTAAAAGATTGTGTCAGTATATCTCTTGAGCACGGCCCCAGCAAGTCGCGAGCCGTTTCAGTGAACTTTATGCGACTTGATGTACTCTGGCAGGAGTAATCCATTCGTGACTTGTAACATTATTATCGTGCGTAGCAATGAAATCCACGAACAATGCACGTCTAAAAGAGGTGCAAAACGAAAAGGGAATTCTCACAAGATGCATCTCGGTACAGGGGCTATACGCTGGTATTGGTAAGACGAGTGAACGGACTGAACTGATGGACAACAGGTGTGAGCCCAGCTCACAAGACACGGTACCCGAGCAGAGTCGCGGCAGCAGCTACTGCGGTGAATAAGCTATGTGCTGATGCTGCCGAGAGGCTGGCCGCGCCAGAACGCGCCGGGGAGGGAGCTGGAGTGCTGGAGGCGATCCCAGTTCCTTCAGCTGCCGGTGATCCCGAAGGAGCTGGCGACGACGGCGACTGGCTGAAGAACGGGGCCCCGGCAGATGGTGCGGGAACTGAAACAACGTGAAAGGCAGTTTGCTTGAGTCGCCTAGTACTGGAATTTTCGACAGGCTTTCTATACTCGGAACAGAGGCCAACGAGAGCAGGGTAATGAAGAAACCAAACGTACCCGGAGACGCTGTGGGAACACCAGGAACAGAAACTGCATTGGCAACCACAAGAACGTTGCCATCCATCAGTCAGACGATCGCACAGCTCCTCGGTTGCAGAGGCTAATTAAGGAACAGCGTGAGGGCGTACCGTGGCACTTGCTGACTGGCGGCGTCTTGACCTTGCAGACGGCGGGCAGCTGCAGTGCCTTGGTCATGTTGAGCGAGATGCCGAGGTTCTGGCCGCCCTGGAACAGCTGGCAGAGGCAGGCCACCTCGCCGCGCACCACGTCCCGGAGCCCCGAGCAGCAGGTCGGGTCGGGCGTCGCCACCGTGCTCCCCTCCTGCACGTAGCTCAGGCACCCCGCCAGGCTCAGCAGCGCGTCCGTGCAGTCCGCCGACGGCGCCGGCGCCGGGGCCGCCGTGCCCGTGGCGCCGTCGACGCGCGCGGCGAAGGCGGCTAAGAGCGCCGCGACCGTGAGGGCCAGCAGGCATGGCGACCGCGCCATGGCCGTCGTCTTAGCCGCTGCCATTGCTCCTGCCGTCCTGCTGCTCTCGTGTTGGTGCAGTGGTAGCGGCGCGACTAGTGGTCGCGACTGCTACTTGTAGATGTACTGGCACTAGCGGGATTTGTTCGTGTTCGCGGAATGTGGCGTGTGGGAACGACGACGGGGTGCACGGGTTTATGTGGAGACGGACTACCGCCGGCACGCCGCCGCCTCGGCGATCAGCACACGGCAGACGGCACTAGTGGGGAGTTCGGTTGGTGTCTCCGCCGCTGGCAGATGACAAGAGGTGGGGGCAGTGGCCGCACGGGTAGTGTAGTGGCACACCACTTGGCGCTTGCACACGGTGTGCGGTGCGATGTCTCCGAGCCGTTCTCTGGTGGTCGCATGCTCTAGGCTCTAGCTAGTGGCTGTGATCGCTGATGAGTGCTGCATCGAGCTGGCGATTAAACAAAGCGAAGGGCTGCTGAGGATAGTGTTTTTCTTTTTTGCTTTTTTTCCCCGAGCGGCGGTGCGCCTGAAATGATGAGGCGCGATGTGGCTGTGGCTTTGAGCTAACGAACGGAGCGGGTTGAGAATTTTTTTCCCGCTTTCAAAAGGGATCATGATTCCACGCGAATATGGCAAGAACTCTCTCCCCCTCTTGCTCTCTTCCTTCACGACTACACCAATCCATCCCTGCCTTTTCCCCCAATCTGCCACTCTGTGGCTGCAAGGGGCGTCGCAACCGTCACGCACAGTAGAGAAGAGAACTAGTTGAGCGAGCGATGCAGCGGACACCCGCGCGATGAGAAAGTGGGCTCGCTAGCTTTTTGGAAGATTAGTGGTGGGCGGCATGGAATGGGGAACAAACTAAGTTTGTGAGTGGTAGGCTGCATAAAAGTCTACCCAAACTTGCATAGTGTAGAGTTGGATGTTTGGTAGTCTGAATAGGCAGGCTCCAGTTGTGCAAATGGTCTTGTACGGCTTGCATAGTGAGAAACGCAAATAGGGCTCGTATCCGGTTGTGCATATACACTGATCCTGGCTGGCCAAGTTTTGGCCCCAGCCTAGCTACAATAGTACAATCCATGGAGCGATGCAACTAATCAAACAAAATCTTATGCGGGCTAAGATAACATATGCAACCAACCAAATAAACTTACGAAATACTAAATAAATCTAGCTTAGACTGGCCTGCATAAATAAACAAGTAACCAATGCCACCTACAAAACGCGCACGACGGCACGGGCAATGGAATCCACCACGACGCTGGGACCAAAGTTCACACAAGGTGGCGCGCGCCCACCTCAAAAAACCCTCTCCTTTTCGCGCGCCTCAAGTCTGAACCCAACGACCGACTCCGCGCCTGATGGCTGCTGCTTACGCCGCCGCGTCGAATTGCTCACGTCACGATCCACGGTCAGGCTAAACAACACCCCCTCCACAAAAGTCAAGCACACTCTCAGAGCCAAACAAAACAGACCAAATTCGATGTCATATATAGCAACGAATACGAACAAGGTGTTCGTGCATTTAGTATTCTTAGTGTCAGATAAATCTACTGACAGCCATAGTAGAAACAACTAGTGACGAATCGAGAAGGGAAAAAAAAAATCTAGTAATTTCAGACGATGGTATTGCCACTGATGGTGATGGGACGAGAGAAACGGGAAATGCCTAACTTAGAGCGATGGCGGCGACGGCGGATACCAGCGCCGCAACCGTGGAGGCAGCCAGACCGGCGGCGCCGGAAGTAAGGTCGTCCGTGGGTGGCGCGGATCCCTGGGTCGATGGCGGCGTGGCCGTCGGCGCTAGAGCTGCACTTGGACTTGGTGGCGACGGGATCACCGGAGCTGGAGCTGCGCGGCACGGCGGCGCAACGCGTTAGCCTACTAAAGCCAGTAAGCCACTGCTGATTTCCAGTTCAGTTCCAGATGTGACCCAGCAAGGTCCCAAACTCAAACTACACTGACACAAAATTAATGGTCACGGCTTACCAGGTGGCCCTGGAGATTGAATCACGGGGGCTTCTGCTGCTGGAGCTGCACGAACAGATTGTCAAGCATCAGAGTTACGCTTACGCATCAGAATGCGACTTTAACTTCAGGATTTATAAAATGGAAACGATCTAGAAAAAAATGAGAAGATAAAAAAAGCGAATGGGCCATACTGGGCCAAGTTCTGCGGTAGAAGATAAGCCCAAGGGCCTGGCGGGCCCAATCAATCGAACGAACTTACGCGGTGCACGGGGAAAAGAGAGTGTAGTACCGTGACGGTGTCGCGCACGTACCGGGCGTCGGCGGCGCTGGAATTGCGGGCCACGGCGCCGGCGTGCTCGGGGCAGGCGCGGGTGCCGCCACGGGGGTGAGCGCCTGCATCACCGGCGCCGGTGGCGGGGTGGCCGGCACGAGCGGAGACGGAGCCGGCTGCTGCGAGACCGACGGCACCGGCGCCGCGACGGGGCTAGAGCTAGAAGGCGGCTGCGCGCCCGGCGCGGGCGTCGGCTGCACGGGCGAGATCGACGGGCCGGCGGCGGGATGCGCGGCAGCGGCCGCCGCCTCGCCCGACACGGCGCGGCGATGGTGGAAGTGAAACGCCCTTACGGCGGAATGCACCACGGAGGTGAAAACATCTGCAGCAGCAACGGGGACAAACACACAGATGTAAGTCTTGAGATTGATGATGGAATCTGAAAGAAAGAAAGAACATACAATGCTGTTCAGTGAAAACCTCCTGATGCAGGTACGGTGAACTTACTTGATTCGACACCGGTGGCCGTGGCACAGAGCACCAACGCCAGGACGGCGAAGCTCTTGTGCAGCCGCATAGGCATGGCGGCTCCGGCGAGGCTGCTTGGATTGTTGCCCTCGGGACGACGTTCAGTTACGTGTCCAATATATATGGAAATGACTAGGCCGAACCGGGGCCACCCTAAAACTTCTTTTTCAAGCGGCAATTTTTTTTGAAGCAGCCTAAAATAAACTTCTATATATGTTTCTTTTTAAAAAAAAATGCGTTTGTTTCTCGCCGCGGTTTCCTTTTTTTATTGCGATGTATTCGGTCTAGAGATTTTTGTTCCCTCATCCCTAACAAAATTCGTCAACAGGCAGGCTAGGAGAGTCTGTTTCGCGGATGCCAGGAGCCGCTCTTGGCAGCACTTTTACCTCATCCTCATGGAATTGTGACGGAAAACATGGGAAACACTATGCAAGTCACGGATGAACACATATTTGCAACGAACACTAGCAGGAATCCCTTAGGAATACAGAGGGGAACTAGCACCCTCAATACATTATCATGCGATACAGTTACAGGATTCGTGCCGCTAATAGCAGAGCCCTGATAATTACGAGCCTGACGAACAAACCCATACAGAAGTGTACAACAATGAGCAGGAAAGAACGCAAAAAACAAACGAGAAGCCAACGCAGTCCCACAGCTAGCCTCGCCTTTCTTGTTCCCTTCCAGTAGGCGCCCTCTGCATAGCCGCAGCGCTCACTTGTACTCCAGGATCATGTTGTTCTCGGGGGCCAGCCCAACGCAGGCCCTCATGATGTTCTCCAGCATCGCCCTCTGCTTCGCCAGGGCGTTCACCACCGGCGTGCCGGGGGGAACCTGTTGTTCAGTTTGCGCAAGACGGTTAGTGCTTCGATTATTGGAGGAAAATGCTGCGCAGTGATGCCAGAATGCATGAGACCGAGAGCTTACCAGGGGTGCCTTGGTGAGGTAGCTCAGGATGGTGGCCACTGGGTGGAAGGAGTGGAACTTCTCCTGCACGAGAGGAAACATTTAATCGGATGGTGTTCAAGTGCTGGAGCACCTGGCACGGGGTCATTCAGTCTGTAGACTGAGCTCTTACCTCTCCCTCAGCTTTCAGCTGGATCCTGGTGCTGAGCTCAGCCAGGAGCACCAGATCGAGAATGATTGGTGCGGCGAGGAGCGAGTCCTCGCAGGTGTTGTGCAGAACGATGGTGTTCTTGCCGCCCATGAAGATCTCAGAGGTGTACTCATCCATGGCTCTCTTGCTGTCCCCAACGTACGGCACATACTGCATTTATGAGTGGCAAGTTTCAGAACAAAATCTAAAAGTTTATGATAGTTGCGTGTCTGCAATCTGCCCAAGGTTGAAGATTAGCTGACAGACCTTGATCACGACAACGTGATCAGGATGCTCGCCGGGCTCATAAAGGATAGCGTTGCTTGAGACCATGTCATCCACCACATTGCTCTTGGAGATCTCCTTGGACCGGAATGTTTGAGGGGCCGACAGGTTCATGCCATCGTTGTTTCCCAAGTGGTTGTAGCTCACAATTGAGGTGGGCTGCAAGATCATAAACAAAAATTAATGTTAAGGATGGCGTTAGCCAAAAACAGTTTGTCAACTTAATATAAGAGAGATATTAGGTCTGGCTGCTATTTGTACCTTAATTCCAGCGCCAACAAGGAAATCAACCAAAACAGACTTCATCTTGGTCTGTCCACTCTTGAAATCATCACCTCCAATCAAGCAGTTGTTCTTGATAGCAAGGTCAATCAGCCCTGCGCACAACAAACTAGTATAAGCCACGAAACAGAATTAACAAGCCACAGAAAACTTTGCGCACAGCAGACTACACACCAGGCACAAAGGTGTTCTGGGGGCTTCCATTGATGAACGGTACACCCTCCATGACACAGGCAATGGCATATAACGTCGACGGTGAGATCTCTGCCTCGTTCTTGTCTACAGATGCCAGGAGGTTCTCCACTGTGTCGTTGAGACCAGCACAGACACTGCTGTACCTTTCAGTGTTTGCAGTCCACAGCACAACTACCTTGTCCACCTTGTTCTTCTCCTTGAACTCCCTGTTTCATTAGCCACATAAGCCGTAGCTTTTCTAAGGGATTACTTATACTAGTGAACCATGTTGCTTTAGCCATGTTAATCTAGATCCTCAAACCATATCTATCAAATAACATCATTGATGATGATAACTGCTTATATTGACAGTACTTTCAACTCGCTGAGTCCTCGTGGAAGTGTAAGCCACTGCTGTATAATTCATACACAAAATGGCACTACTTTAGAATGTAATATGACACAGTTTTTAGCATGCACGCCATATAAACGTCTATTGCATCAGTTAAAAAATATGTTCGGTTATAAACAGAGTGCCTATCATGGTTCACATGCACCATGTTTGTAACTCACTTGTGTTAATTATACAGAGGCACATTAGCATTCATGTCTGTATACCTGATGTCCTTGATGATCTGGTCAACCTGCTCTTTCTTGGTGCCCTTGATGACATTGTTGGCGCGAGAACCCTGGTTAGCTGCGATGAAGTCCGGATCATAGATGCCGGGAAGTGGCACCATGGACTCCATGTAGGGCCTGAGCTGCTTCTGCAGGTCAATGTCCAGCACCTTGGCCCTGGTCATGGCATCGGCCAGGTTCATGTTGCTGATGTCCCAGCCTCCGAACACAATGTCATCAGGGTTCACCTGAAAACAAGTTCAGCTTAATCATGGCAGGAAGGTACAAATTTTGCAAATCTGCAGCCAATCAGTGACATCAGTGCAGCAGGAGTAATGAACAGGACAATCATTTTACGGTCCAAAAATGCTGGAATCTTTCTACTGACCCACAACCTATTGACTTGCCCAAGTAGGATCACAATATGGCACAGCTTTACTTTTTCAACAACTTTTTTGACAAGACTTTGCCTTTTTGTTATCAAAGTTTAACTTTAACATTCCTTTCAGGAAATCAGAACTTTTATTTGTTTATTATGCAATGTTTAGCATCCCTTTCAGAAAATCAGATACTTTGTTTGTTTATGCAAAGATTAACATTCCTTCACTTCAGAACCACTGGCCTTAAAGAGAGGTTTATTGTATAACACCAACTAGCACCTTCGGAATATGCCTTGTTCTGCATGCGTCTTTGCTTTGAGTAAAACAAGACTGCAGTAATATTAGATTACCATGGGCAGGAGGCTCTTGAACGGCGCGTGGATCTCCTCCCCGTTGTAGCTGCCGACCCTGATGGTGGAGGCCTGGGTGAGGGAGCCGAAGTAGTTGGCCTGCTGCACCTTGTCCTTGGTCGCCCATGAGATCCCCCTGAAACAGGACCAGCAAGTTCAGGTTTCAGGGCACGGAAACACGCAGGAACGGGAAAGCAATGTTGAACGAGCACTTACTCCCTGTTGGCGATGACCCCAGCCGTCAGCGTGGACCCGTTGTTGCCGCCCCACCCCACGAGCATCACCCTGCACCACCGCACAACACACGACAGAAATCAGCATCTTCTGTCGGACAAGTGGCTAATACACTGTAACACGACGATTGCACGTAGCCAACGTGCACAGGGACAGGAAGAAAACAAATTGTTCAAGATGGCAGCATCTGGCTCCGCACACTTGCAAGTAATATACTAGGTGAGGTTTCATTAAAAAAATGTATACTAGGTGAGGAGTTTTTGTCCGCTGCTCATCGTCCCAGCTGGACTCGGATCTTGCAGAAACAAATGCAACCAGCTCACGTGCACAGGGCAAAAACTAAGGCAAAGTTCAGACCTCGGAGGATAAGGACGTTGTATTGTTGTACAGACTACAGAGCAACAAGCCAAGGTTCGCAAACCGCCGTAAACTCAACTGAGAGAACGCAATTTGGCCTCTTGAAATGTCCCTCTCACGGCCTCTGCGCACGAAAAACGAACCCCGAAAAATACGGGGCGAGAATGAAAACAAAAACGGAAAGCTCGGAGCACCATGGAAATTCAAAATCGTGCAGATTCGACGCATCCGGCCGGGCAAGTGTGTGCGTGACTGTCAACGACGACGGGTCGTCATCAGGCAAAGTAAAGATTCCATCAAATGTGAACGCCGACTGGCTGATCTCGACGGAGGAGGGGACGACAGGGGGCGAGGGAGGGCGGGCTGCGTCCGTACGTACCCGAGCTTGGGGACGGCGGTGCTGGTCCGGAAGTTGTACTTGACGGACTTGGGGCGGACGACCCAGCGGGAGGCGCCGTCCTTGCCCTCGTGCACCAGCTCCGTCGTGTCGTACCGGTACTCCGACTCGATCTCCGACGGGCCGTACCGCACGTTCGGGCTCTCCACGCGGAAGCTCTCGATGAACATCTTGCCTCCCCTCCCCTCTCGGTCGACCACTACCCGCCTCACTGCTCTCCTGGAATGGAACGCGAAGAGCAGCGCGAGCGAGAGGAGGAAGGAGGCGGCTGCGCTGCTTTGGGGTGTGATCGGGAAGGGGTGCCCGGGGCGGGGGATTTATAGCTGGTTCGACGGCCACTGCCACGTGGATGCACGCGAGTAGCTGGATCTTCCGGGGCCCACTTGAGAGAAATGGGCCCCACGGGAGGACGGAGGCGCGAGAGACGGTTTGAGCCGCCGGGGGGGCTTCCCGTTGCCCGGAGGTCCGCCAATGGAGGGCCCCGGCCACCCGGGAATTCTGCTGGATCGCAGGCAGCGGAGACGGGGGCCCGGAGTTGGGGGGCGTCGACCGGCGGCGGCCTGTGAGGGAGAAGACGGCGAGCGGTCGGGATGGATGGTTCGGGAGGAAGATGGAGGAGCAAAAATTATTGTGCTGTGTGAATTTGCATAATCATCCTTCTTCTTTTCCTGTTTTAACAGCCGTATGGATCTCCGTGTAGGGAGGGACCACATGGGGACCACCACATGATATCGGTAAAACAGGCAAAAATGCCATTCATGGCCATGGCACGAGAGTAGTAGTCCCGAGAACATTTTAATTTATTGCGTCATCACACTGAAATTTAATTAGTTCCATTGAATAAATTTCGATGTTTTAGAAGTACTTCACGACACAAGGACAAAGAACATTAAACAACGGCGGACTCAAAAGCAAATCTTGTATATGTTCTTCCTAGCCACTTTTTCTACCGTGCGCCACAATGTGAAAAAGGTCCAAAATCGTAAGTTTTGACAAACAATTGTACTTTTTGCAACAGGTAAATTAAATTACTTTAATAGAATTGCTTTTGGTATATCTGGAGATGATTCTAATTATAGAAGTTCAGAATAGATTATAAGAGAAGCTGAAGGTAAAAAAAAATATAATTAGATTCTTTTTATACCAGAACACACCCTATAATAACGGTCGAAGGGAGTAAACACGGAAGGAAACATTTGGCTTAATTTTTCTTTAAATGCCTATATTTAGGTGAATATGTGGATTTAAAGGGGATGAAAACGCTAAACAATTGTTCACCTATCGTTTACTTATATTGTTTAGCTTTTTATCAGGCTAACGAGCATATAAACGAGCACAGTTGGTGATCGTGTAGCGTTTAAACGGGCTAATAAGCTGTCATTGAATAGTCGCTCAATAACATGATATTTTTAAATGCTTGTGCTACCTATGTAAATATTTGGTTTTGCTAAAAAAGACAAATATCTGGATTACAATTACATGCCTTTTGATGCGTGCATTTGCATCATTTCACATAAAAAATAAATAGTTTGGCCGTGTGACCTCTAAAGGGGCCCTTGTTGCCTACAAGGACATTACTAGGTGCGTGTAGATTAAGCCGGTTAGCAGCCCGATCGGAGCTGGGCGCGTTCAAGAAAAAAAATAGTACACGAATAGGATTGATCTGTTATTGGCATTTAACCATGTTGATCTGCATGTCATCGCTGCCGCATGATCAGGCCAGGATATTAATAGATCAAATCGGTTGTTGGATCGATAATACAGAGGAGTGCTATAATTTCACCATAGCTAGAGGCCTAGACGCATGTGTAATCTACACGAGCTAGCTCCATACTTTCATGGATCTGAACGTTACAATAAACATTGTAGCGATGACACAATTTGGATGGGTTATGCAGTATCAGGGACCAGCGACCGCCCGCTCCGATCTGCATCGAGAGTTCAGGACCAAAGCAAAGTTCAAGTTCAGGTGCAGGTTTACAGTTT
Source organism: Panicum hallii (assembly GCF_002211085.1). Taxonomy (NCBI): domain Eukaryota; kingdom Viridiplantae; phylum Streptophyta; class Magnoliopsida; order Poales; family Poaceae; genus Panicum; species Panicum hallii. The sequence continues at coordinate 69,246,739 of NC_038050.1, read as the reverse complement.
TAGAGCACCCACCGCTTGCTCCACCAGGCCTGGATCTACCTGTACGTACCAGGAACATCTGATAAACTTGACAGAAAAACAAAAGCTACTAAACATCTCATAAGCTAGCTAGTCATGGATTGCAGCAGGGATGCGAATCCAGTCGACTCTGTTAGACTGCCGCATCAGAATTGAAAATTAACACTTCTCTGGCAGAGAGCGTGAGAGGATAATGTGCGTAGAAATGACAGCCGGGTAAAAAGTTGGGAATCGGAGAAGGAAGGATCGAGAGAGGTCATGCGCAAGATCAGACGTACCTCTCGCCCCAGCGGACATCGGTTGGTGAGCCGGACGTAGATCGCCGCACGCACGTCCGGCAATTCCACGCAACCCGGGGGGCAACGCGCAAAACCTCCGCGCGCGCGTGGCTGAGAACCGCTCGCCCGGCGAGCCCACCCCACCAAGTGGCGCTTTTGGTGGCGTGGAGCTCCCGCGCGGCGTCACGTGGTGCCCTGCTCTCGATCGTGGCGGAACCTCCTGGAACGCCCCTGCCTCAGGCCTCACGCCGTCAGGCTTGTGCGGTGCAGCTTCGTCGCGGCCCACCTGGGAGCGGTCCATGGACCCCAGCGCGCGGCACTGACTCCCACCGAAGCCGCCGAGCGCCTGGCGCCACGAGTGGCCCTGGCCCCTGGGCGCGTAGGCGCAGCGCACGGCGCACCCGCCCACGGCCATGTGGTGGTGCGTGTGATGGCGGGGGCGCCATGTGGCCCGGATTGTTTGTCCTTGCATGTAATGGCCTTGTCCTTGCATGTAAGGGCTCAGAGCTCTCGTCCTTGCGTGCAAATTCAGGAGGAGCCACCACTCTCTGTGATTCGCAGAACGCAGCGGCGAGGGCGTCGTGTTCCGATCCATGTTTCCTGGGGCGCGGTAAATAGTTGCAATCTACTGTTACCGGACAGGGTGGGGCTAAAATTTTTATATTGTTGGGGGGGGGGGGGGGGTGGTTAATCCTCACGTGTTACCGAAAAAAAAAGTCGAATTTCCGATCCCTTGCTTTTCGCATCGGAATAAACTGACTTCATGCAAACAAATTTCGATGTTTTGTGACACATGCAAGCCAAGAGACCGAAGAAGCACGCATGAGGTAACCAAGTCCGCAGAGAGCTCACTTCACATAAAAGTGCAACGGAAAGAGAGAAAAACAGATGCTCCGGGTGCCATCGAAGTGTATTTCGAGAGAGCTTCTGAGTTCTGACGGCGGACAGGAGACGAGATCCTCCGGATTTCGCCAGGCTTCGTTCCTCCACAAGTCCAAACAAAAAGATGGATGGATGCGATCAAACTGGAAGCAAAAAGTGTGGAAAAAGAGTTGCTGACATGGATGGGCTGGACGGTGGCTCGCCAATTCGTGGTTACTACTACCGGCCGGCCCTTTGGTTCATTCTGGGAGCACGCAGGCCGGAGGTAGAACATTACCACTGGCCCATCTCGTCCCATCGTCCACTTTTGCCCCTCCGCTTGCTTTTTCAGGCTTTCGCATGCGCGTGCAACTTACCACTGCAGTCGCGATCGTGGCTAGCGAAAGCGCATGATTCACGAATTTCTTTGGATCTTATTATTGTAAGCACGATCTAGGGGGTTCTTGCAGTTTTTCTTCTGAGGGGTGTTATTGCAGGCTGCTCCTCATGCTATGTTCAGCAAGCATCGGCATTTGTCAGGGCCTCAAGGGAGAAAAAAAAAAATTAAGGTTGTGCTTTACCGCGCAGAACTTTGTGACCTATGATTAGAAAACAAATGACGTTATTTGGTGGACAGGCAGCCAAAACGTTGTGACCTATTCTTTCATGTGTTTTTTTGAAGCACGCACACATTCATGACTCAAATTTCACCAACTTTAACAGAGGGTAGCTTATCAAACTGTAGAAATTTGATAATACTTTTCTGAGGGATGTAATTCTTGTCATGTGCAATGTCACGTAAGAGATGGTCGCAACGTTGTTTCCTTCAAAGCTCGCAAGCTCTAGTAGAGAGCAGGTCTTGGGCCAGGATACGCGAACGGAGTGCGAGCGCTTTTAACGATTCTCCTTCTGTTGGTAAGTAACCCTAGCTGCTCGAACAGATCGTTTTAGGACTCGTTTTGTCCTCGGAGGCTCCTCTTTGCTGTGATTGTGAGCAATGATTTATCCAATTATTTTTACCACTTTGCCATGTTACTCGTGGGTTTGATTTCCGTGTGGTATTCTGCTAATCTAATCTAATGCGCCATGTTTGGATCGATTAGGTTCTTTTTCAATACAACAACACTAATCTACGCGACCATTATCCACGAGTTTTGGGGGTTCTGCTGAACCCCTACGCACCAAGACAAGTCCGACCATTGTTGCTGGTACAATGAGCAGGCCAAATACTCGAAATAAGAACAAGAGGCCTCGCGCAGACGAATCTGAGAGCCCGTCTGCGGCTGTTTTCAAGTATGCATTGCCTTATTTCCTTGTCAGAAGCTGGGTGTTCCTTAAAATGGCCTCAATGTTCACGTTCCTCTTACTTTTCTGCTACAAAATTTGCAGGAAGATACATTCCACTGGCGCTATCTCTCAGAGTGATATCCGCCAGCTTTACATGGTGTGGAAGCCGCTTTGCCATGGGTGCCATTGGAACTCCAAGGACTCGGCAAACTGTTTCTGTGGGTTGATTCCCACCACCAAAGGGGTTCGTAAAACCGGCCTCTGGCAGAAAAAGCAGGAAATTGTCCGTGGTCTTGGTCTGAATCCATCTGAGGACCTTCGTGATCCCACTGAGACGCCTGCTGGATTGACTAACTTGGGTGCGACCTGTTATGCGAATAGCATACTGCAGTGCCTTTACATGAACACCTATTTCCGCTCAGGCATTTTCTCATTGGAGCTGGACGTTTTGAAGATGCTTCCTGTTCTAGATCAGCTGGCTCGGTTGTTTGCACGGCTACACTCTAGCAAAATGGCTTTCATCGATTCAGCACCTTTTATTAAGGCATTGGAGCTAGACAATGGTGTCCAGCAGGATAGCCATGAATTTCTCACCTTGTTTTTGTCTCTCCTCGAGCAATCATTAAGTCACTCCAAGGTCCCTGGAGCTAGGACAGTAGCGCAACATCTGTTCCGTGGCAGCATGTCACATGTAACAAGGTACCGACTATGCATTTGAAGCAATTGTGTATGTTTCCTTAGCAGCTTTAGGTTTGGACTTTTGACTGTTACAAAACTAAGCTTTGATCTGCTACAAAGTCTGTATTAGCAAGATTCTGATATAATGTTGTTTGTAGTCCTGTCAATTGCTCAACTACACTCAGCCTTTTAATCACTGCTCTGTCCACTACAGAGCTGTTGTTGAACATGCTTACTCTATGAAGGCTCACTGCGTGGTTATCCTGTTGGATAGAAAATGAGCCTGACATGAATTCTCGTGAACTAGAGTTTTTTTGGGCACCTGGTGCTTAGAGAAGCTATGCTGAGGCAGATTCCTAGGGCTTTGTGATTAGATTGATAACTCATACTCTTAGTTAGAAAGAGATAAACTAGACGCGTGTGTTATTTCTGGCAAGGTTTTTGCATTCTGTGTATATTCACATTTACATAACCTGTCCACATCAAAGTGACTATTTTCGATTCATGGTGCTGATGTTGAATGAAATTGAAAACTATACCATTATTCATAGTGTACGGCTGAGTTTCAGAAAAAAGGTAAAGAAAAAAAGGATGAGCGGCCTCATTTATTCTATATCTACATTGTGTTTATGTGTTCATGGAGTGAAATTACATATGTTTCTATACTGGCCTAGTACTTCAGTGTTGACTATGATTTATCTTGTTATTTGCATACTGCTTCTTTGGACAAGCTACCAGTGTAATATGTGGACAACTGATGCTTAACCATCATATGCTTAAGGTGCTCATCATGTGGAAAGGATTCTGCAGCATCTTCAAAAATTGAGGACTTTTATGAGCTGGAACTGAATATTAAAGGTTTAAATAATTTGGAAGAAAGTCTGGATGACTATTTTAGTCAGGAAGAACTGGATGGGGAGAACCAATACTTTTGTGAGTCGTGTCAGAAAAGGGTGGACGCTACTCGCTGCATAATACTTCGATCATTTCCTCCAGTTATTAACATTCAACTTAAGCGTTATGTGTTCCTCCCCAAGGTGATATACATTGATCCAAAGCTGATCTATAGTTTCATTAAAATATGTTCCTTTCGCATTTCTCTGTCATGTGTATTTTCTCCTTTCTTTTGGTAAAGATTCTTTCTTTCTCATTGCCAGACAACAACGAAGAAAAAGATCTCTTCAACATTCCGTTTCCCAGGACAGTTTGATATGGAAAAACGGTTGTCAAACTCCTCATCTAGTTATACTTATGAACTGGCTGCTATTTTAATCCACAAGGGTACTGCTGCTAGTAGTGGGCACTATGTGGCACATGTAAAAGATGAAAGCAATGGGCAATGGTGGGAGTTTGATGACGAGACTTTATCCAAACTTGGTTTGCACCCTTTTGGTGAAAACCCAGGAAAGAAATCAAATAAAGGTGATCAGAAATCTCAAGGCATTCCCACAGCAAACAATAATAATAAAAACAGAACAATAATAATAATGGTCACCAGGAGGCTGCGCTGACTTCTACCTCAGGAGAGATGTTTTCATCTACAGATGCTTATATGCTGATGTACAAATGTACCAGTAAGGATGGCAGTGGCACCGAAAGCAATAAAATTATAGAAATCACTAATGATTCACTTCCACACTATTTCTGGACGAAATTAATGAAGTAAATGCATCGTATATGAAATCTTGTGAGGAATACCAAAGCAAGAAGGACAACAATTTGGCATATATAACAGAGAGACGCCAAGAAGTAAAATCTGTTCTCATGGGCTGCAAATCCAGAGGATGATTCATACTTTTGGATCGCAACAGACTGGCTTCGCCAGTGGGCAGATAACATCACTCCTCCCTCGTGAGTTTACTAGAATGCTCTTTTTTATTGGATCCTGCAGTCCCGCCCTACATTGAAATGCTTTGTTTTCTAAAGTATAATATTCTCATAACAAAGCAGAATACGCAACTGGTGTTTGTCTAAGCGCTACGAAAAAGTTGTAGCATCTTCTTGCTAATATTATTTTGTACTGATATACTACTGTTTACGATAAGGGCAAGCTCATCTGCTAAATGATAATAAGATGGGTATTTAATCCAATCAATACCATGATTTATATCATAGAAAAGGACTCTAGTTCTAAATTTAAATAGAATGGGTGGCACCGTTTCCACGAAGCAAGAAACAAACCATAGTCTCTTCTCTGTCACTGGCACTATCATGCTGCAGGGATCCAGGGAACCTCATAGGACTCAGGATCTGTACCGAGAAAGTTGACAACACTCCAATTGCTTTTATGTAGCAACTGAGCGTGGCCTTTTGATATTCCATACTGAATTGAAAATGTTCTTTTTAAAATTATATCTTGTTTCTGCAGTTTTATTGACAATGGTCCAATTCAATGCGAACATGGAAAGGTTCCAGCATCTAAAGTCACATCAGTTAAGCGATTATCAGCTGTAGCTTGGCTTAAGTTATTTTCAAAAGTACAAAACTTCTGCACTTCTCGTTTTGCACTCCATAGAATGTTGCTTCACGTTCCTTAAGTTAAATATTTTTAAATAATTCTGTCATTCAGAAGCATGCTATAGTACTGTAGCTGCAACATATAATATTTTGTACTCATTTCTAATTCTCATGGCATAATATTGATGAGTTTCTTTTTGCTGTTGTCATTACAATAATTATAGTACGGAGGGGGACCAGCATTGAGCACTGATGATTTTTGCATGAAGTGTCTCAAAGATGGGGCGAAAAATGCAGTGTCTGCTGATGTCTACCGTGACCGTAAAGCATCATTAAAAAAACTAGCAGAAGCAGCACTTGGTGGTAGTTGTCCAGATGGCCCTTCTTACTTTTGTCTCAAAGGCATGGTATGCAAAGTGCATCCTTCTCTTAATTTCCAATCTTGGTTCTGCACAGTTATTTGTACAGTCTAATATTTTTGGTGCACTTAGGATTATTCCTGCATTTGTGTGAACTGTTCACCTTATGGCCCTTTGATTCTCTTTTCTGGTGATGTTTTGTAGACCCGTGCATCTATGCAAGATTACTATTCATGATATGTACTCTCCGTCTCTGTGTTAGTGTTTTAACTGTTTAGAGGAGCTCAATGTTGATCATGGTTCTTATGCAATTATTTTCATCGCACTTGCTATGCTATATTGTTCTCGAGTGAGCTTTTACGGCTTGGCCAATTTTAGTCTTAAGTTTTCCTCGCAGTTTGTCATTTTTGTCAACTTTGCCCTAAGCACATTTTACTCTGAATCAGCTGTGTGCATGCACGCTAATGCCATTTCCTTCTTTTTACTCTTTCCTGGCCCACCTCGTTGCATTACTTCACCAACCTGCTGGTTGGTCATGCTGATCATTTTGTTCTTTACTTCTAGGTTGACTCATTGGCTGCGAAGAAAAAAAATGCTGTTTTGACTTCCGATGCTAATAATGGACCAACAAGTGCTTTAAGATGTTGCCATGGGAATCTACTGCCGGAGCATGCTCCAGGGGCAGAGCGGGTATCCATAGCAGAGAGCCTCTGGTTATTTCTCAATCAAACCATCAGTGAGAAAAGGGCTGATGATATTGTAACTTTTCCATCAGATTGTCAACCATGTGAAATCTGCTGTCAGGATTTGTCTGATTTTGCGTCTGTTGAGGGTAATCTTAGGTAATATAAAGTCAGGAAATTCACACCTGATATTGGATTCTTCGCTCAAAAATTATATCTAACATGCATTTTCTTATACATGGGTTTGATTTTCAGAGCAGTGAAACTCAAGCAACGACAGAATCATGAAAAGTTAATATCTGGGAAAAGCTTCACACTTAATCTTGGTAAAAAATACTATTTGGTTCCTTCATCTTGGTTGTCAGAATGGAGAGCTTATATCATAGCTACCGGAAAAAATGTTTCTTCACTTTCTGAACCTTTCTTGAAGCTATTGTCAATTCACTTATTTGAAAGCTAAACTAACAGAAGAGTGGAACTCTAATATTTGAATTTGAGAGTTTAGATGAGTGAGAAGATTTATGTGGAGAACAAATGTGAACCCTATAGAATTTCAAAGCAGGTCCCTGGCAACACTTCTATGCCCAAGTTTTGAGATTATTTATTAGTAATATCTGTAAACTACTTCCGAGAGATTGTTATGAGGATAATGGTTGCAACTTTTACATGGTTTGTGAATTCGTTTTGTCTTGATTGGAGTATCTGTGTGTCCTTTTGATTGTTGATATTGGCTTGCTTAGCTGTTTTAGAATTGATAATTAGTTGTTATTTATGTTGCTTGTTTCATACAAGACGAAATTACTTTTTATTGGGATGGTTGCCATGATTTTTTATTTAATAAGATTTTCTGTAATTAATCTGTATTTTAAAGATGACTGCTATGAGGATAATGGATGCAACTTTGACATGGTTTGTGAATTCATTTGTCTTGATAGGAGTATCTGTGTGTCATTTTTATTATTTTTCTTTTCTGAAACAAATTGGCAGGAGGTCTGCCCAACACATATTAATATAGGAGGTTGTCCTGTTGATTGTTATCAACCATACTACTTGTTTCTTATTACTTCTAGTCATTAGGTCTATAAAGTGATTTCTTTTTGAACCTGAGGTTTTATAACTCTCAGCATTCAAGATTGCTTCAAAGGCCTTTGGATCTTGTTTGTAAGCATGGGAGCATCACTCAGGAAACATCAAATGTAAGTTCGTGCTCTTTACTAATTTTCTGTTTTTCTTTCTTGCTTCTTGCATCTGTGTTTCTTGTTTCTTTTCCTCTTTTGCCGTACCTTCTGCTTTGCGCTTTGAGGGGAAGGGGGGATGTATCCTTACAATCTTAACAGCATTTGCAGCACGAATTTTAAAAAGGCTTCCTCTTTTCTTTGGGCTCCCACAACGAAGTTGTTCATCTGAGTCACAGAATACATCTTTTCTTTTTCTTTTTGCACACAGTTTACCACAATAATCAGCTTGACTGAAGAATTTTAGCTGGTTCAAAGCCATGTCCGGTGCCTTTAACCATGCTTGGTTCATCTTTAAACAGTGGAAATGCAGTATGCAACTAGCAGCTCAGCAACACTGAGTCTCTTTCTGTCTTGCATTATTCATTTACCCCTTTCTTCTGTTCTTGCATGCCCAGCAACCACTTCACTTTGTTTTTGTTCTACCTTTGTCTAACTGCATGGTTGTTTGGGGTTTTGCTGATATATGTTGTGTTGTAAGATAAAAACGAATAATTGGAACATTATGAGTTGATTATCTTCCTTTGTTTTCAGTCTGACAGGTTACCCATGATCCCAGAATATGATTGGAAATGTTCTCTGAGGAGTGGAGTGCCACTCCTGGAAAAGGTATATATGCTGAAATTGCTTTTAGGAAGAGCGTTCAAGATAAACTGCATGGGTCATATGAAGCAATGTCAATTATGAATGGAGATCTAGACCATTTGGGGGTCAGAGAACCCTATCTCAAAACTGATCCTGAGGTAAGCAAACTGTTAGGTTGCACTGTGACCTGACAGCGTAAGTTGATATTACTAGATCCACCATGGAATATATTTTCACAGTAGAGGACTCTTTCTATCTGATATATTATATTTCCAATTTCCATTGATATTATTAGTCAGTGATATGTTGGAGACCGTGTCCACCCTAGTGGATGATAAGAGGAAGTAAGCAACAAGGAGATTGATCTTTATTGGGATGGAACAGAAACATGCTATACTGGTATGCTTGAGGCGAAGCAATGTGGTGCTTTCACAATTTACAAAGATATCATGGAAACAAATTTTGTGAGGTTATTTCTGTAACTACATATCTCTTTAACAGAAAAACGTTAGTATCAGCTTTGACAACCTATGTAACTAAAATATTTGAGATCTCACCTCCCCGTAGTTGAGGCTGGACCCCATCTGATAATATGGGATGTAAGAAACTGCAGATCTTGAACTTATGCATATTAATTAAACTCTTCGAATGAAATGATCTCTAGCTCTGTGCTGCTTCAAAAAGGTGATGCTACTTGTAGTAAGTTTCTTGAATGTCTGGGCTTCTAGATTACCAAAGTTATCTAGAACTGAAATGCTTTATCTAATGTGTATGAAGGTTACTTCGTATTTTTCTGCCCTTTTCAGCTCTACCTATGAATTTCGTATGCTAGGTTTGTGAAGAATGTATTGGAGAAAGAGAGAGCTGTGCATTGGTGGAGAAGCTCAATTACCAGAATGAAGACATCCATGTTTATTTTGTCCTTGGAAAAGAAGCACCAAAGTCTATCAAAGAAGCGTCTAAAGCTGTTCCTGTATCAGATCGTCGGACTTCAAAGCATTCCAAGATCACAAGCTCTGAGAATTCAGTCAGTTTGAAAGTTTCTAGTTTTACATCAGTCTATCAGTTGAAACTCATGATATGGGAATCTTTAGAGGTATGCTATAGATACCGAGACTACAAAATTTTTGCCAGTATGATTACTATTATCGGTATTTGTTTAATTCCGTGTGTTTAAAAGGGACTGGCATTTTGCTTTTCCGTCAAAATCTGGAGCATGCTTTCCTGTGATATTATATTTATACCTCTGCTTCTTTGGATGAAGGTAGATTATTCAAATAGCTTACTTGTGCTCTTGTTACATTTAGATCGTTGAGGAGAATCAGAAGCTTCACAAAGATTATGTTGAGATTGAAGATGACTTTGCTACTCTTGCTGACAAGAGTATTTTTGCTGGGGATGTTCTTTGGGTAAGAGATTCTGAAATCTATGAGAACCGTGACATAGCAGGTGAAGTACCAAACATGACGGATCTGCCAGATCATTTCTGAAAGAAAAATAAGATTGTTGATGGTTCTAAAGTGTTTTTCGTTTATATGTTTCAGACGAGATTTCAGAGCAGAAGGGTGATTTACTGCAGGCTGAGGAAGGATTTAGAGGGACTCTATTGACATCAAGTGTTTCAGCACATCTTTGTCAGGATATAGCACTTAGTGAACGAGTTCCCGCTCTCAGGTACATTGCTGCATTCCTGTTGGCTTATGCTGGTTAAGGTCTGAGAGGTGATTATTGACTTGATGATTTCTTTATACTTTGTTTGGTTACATATCATCGTTTTCTTAATAGAAATTATCAAGTTCATGCTGATTGCTGCCTTGCTTAAGAATTTTCATTTTGGGCATTGCTTAAGTTACATAATGTTTCAACACCCCTATTTTTTTTCTATTGGCGTTCCATTCCATGCTCCGTGCATGGCATAATTTTTTTTTGGTGAACTCTTGCTATCTGCATATGCACAAAAGTAACGAATCTGGAACATTATTCACTCATACTGAGATGCTCAGCACATTTTGGTCCAGTTTTATAACCTATCCCTCTTCTTTACTGCTTACTTTTCTTTGATCTGGTATTTGCTAATTCAAGAGATAATGACACGTGGTTATTCGTGATGCGGAAATCTGATTGCTTCACGGGGTAGTACTGAATCACGGCGGTTCTTGGCAGCCCGGGCGGATATTTTTAATCTGTCTTCCCTTGTGTCCCTCCGGTGTCGCACTTAAGGTCGTTTTACGTATCCTCACTTGAGCGAGGAAAACCGAAGAGACTCGTCCTGTCGTTATCAGTCTTCCCCAAATGTAATTATGACTAGGTTGTTGGCTATTTCCGGCAGTTTTGCCTGAATTCGTAGTCGTTTTTCTTGGCTGTGACCTGCGACTGAGGGCCGAGCCTTGTCTTGTACAGTGCGAACCTGATGGCCATGACTTTCCATCCTTTCTACTCGGTGCATACGTGCATGCATGCTCAGAGAGATGAGCTTGGAAATCGGGTGGCTATTTTCTACATTAGCTGATGCCTAGCTACTCTTAAACTTGCATACTAGCTTGGATGTGGCAGAATGCAAAACGGTCATGACCTATACTGTGCGCCTGCATCCTGACAGCATATTCTACATGACTAGATGCATTGACTTTCCTTGACTGGCCTCACCCATCACGCATGGAGACCACGGAAGAGGTTTTGCGAGTGGACTAGAGGTTGGGCTTCTGGTGCTAATCAGTAATCCAATCCATCCATCCATGCCCAAAATTGCGGCACGACTGACGCGGCAACCCACCCACTCTCGTGTCGGCAGAGTCAAAAACGTGCCGAGCGAGTCCAAACGAAAGGCCCATTTGTGCAACGAGTCGCGGTCCACCAGGGCACGCGGTTACGTGGACCATTCGGTCCAACGAGCCGGTCAATGGCATGGCCCGACCCAGCACCAGCCGGTTTCCGTGAAACAGCTGCGGCCCCCAGCCAGCTTCTGCTTACGTCCGCGTGTCGCCGCGCTGCCGTCATCATCCCGTGTTCCCCCGCTCGGCTCGGCTCGAACTTGGATTCCAAACGCAACTTGACTAAACTGCCCCCAAGTAGACTTGGCTTTGTGTCGCTGGCTGGTAGATTCACTAATGGATCACTGTGCTTAGCCCTTTTCAGAGAAAAGACACTGTGCTTAACTAGTGACTCCATTGTGTCAGTACTGTCCTCCGCACATGCCGATGCGGTTGGGAAACAGGATGCGGCGACAGCGACGGTCTCTCTGCACGAACCATCATCACCCGCTGGGGGCCAGCACAGGACGGACCTACGCAGGTTGGCCTAGGCCGGTCTCCGTGATCTCTCCCTCTGTCTGCCTTTGCGGCTCCGGCGTCACCAAGATAATCACACTGGCCATTAAATGCGGTGATACCTTGCATGGGGACAAAAGTGTCTTCCAACAGCTCGGCGATTGGACGGCGCGCCCAACGTCGGGTGATCAGCAGCTGCTGTGGTGTGAGACGCAAGTCTTCGGACGACGGCGCCGTTTTTAACCACACAAGCTGCCGACGGGAGCAGCATTTTTACACTTGCCGACTTAACTGTGAGCCTGTGAATCGAGTCTCAAAGGAGGCCGGCGTTTTCTTCGTAGACCACCGGCAGCTTCTCAGAAACCTCGAGAGTCCGAAGGGAGTCAGCGTAAAAAATGGAACCACATATTGTCTTGTAGTGATAGTGATAAAGAGCACGACAACAACAGATTAGGGAGTCCTGTGTCACCATCACATTTGACCACACGAGACTACAAACAAGTCGTGGCAGCTAGCTAGTAAGACCTGCAAGTACGTTCTGCAGGTACAGACGTACAGCAAACAGGCTAGTAGATGGCACTGGTGAGAAATTTATCCAGAGTCCAAACAATCTAGCCTCAAGAGGAACCTTTGTGCAACTTGCGCACGACAGCCCCGTCACCCTTCCTAATTGCCACGCCGTTGAAGTGATAACCTCAAGTCCAAATTATTGCCAAGCCATCACGGACGGGCAGCGATTAACGAACAGTGACACGGGCATGCCCCCTTCTCCAGCAACAGCGACGGCCATGGCATCGGCGTAAAAGGCCAAGCACGACGAGCCGGAAACGAGACGCGTCGACGCTATGGTGTTGGAGTATCTCGCTTCAAGGAAAACGCGCCGGCGTACGGTGATCAGGAGGTAGCGTCGAAGCGATTAATTAAGCCAGCCGGCCGGGATCTCTAAAAAAAAGAAGCGATTAATCAAGTGCAAACAAGGCCATTAGCCACGAGCTGTTGGTTAGTTTGGTGGGTGGGATATGCCAGCCTGCTCATTATTCCGTGGCCGGTGGGGATCATATTTTAATGCATACTCCTTTTAACTAATCGAGGATTAATTATTGATCTTTTTGTTTAACTATTTAGCCCTACGTTGCTTGTAGTTGTAGTATTAATACTGAAGCGGCCGGCGATAATCACATGCGAATCACGGATCCACTCTACACCTGGCTTCTCATCCTTCCTTTTTCTCATCTGCGAAGTGACGGAAATACCCCCGCCGCCCCTTCGGATCTCACCAAGCAAGGGAGCCTTTTTCTTCCTCCTCTAGTCCTCGTCATTCCGTTCTCGGCGACAGTGAGTAAAGCAGCGGAAGCCACCACCAGTCCCGCCGGTTCCCGAACCCGCTCCTTGCCTTCTCTGTTTCCACAACCCGGTTGCCTCTACCACACCGATGGGCGCAAACGCAGCCGCGCGGGCTTCCACCCAAGTGAAGTTGCTCCCACCCAGAATTATCTTTTAATAGCAGTCCTCCTCCGCCTCTCTACTTTTTTCAAGCAAGCTCCGCCTCTCTAGTGGCTGTCCTACGTGGAGTGGAGATCCACTCGGAATTGGATTGCTTTCTTCTTTCGCTGGTAAGGGTTTTGTTTTGTCGGGGTCAGCATCTCTTGTTTGCTCTGAGAAATGAAATCCGAAACCTGCTCGCCAGGATAAAATTCGGAAACCCTAGTACATCTGGGCTGTGGAATCGATTGTTTGTTGTGACCTTATTTTTCAGAATTTTTGGTAGTTCTTAAAAGGGGAAAAAGAAAAAAAAATGTTTCTCATGATCAGCTCTTTTGCTTTGACCGTGCTCATATCACTAGGACCAGGCAGATATAGGGCAGGGTATAGGAAAATTTTGCATAACATAGGTGGCAGTGGCGGACGTAGAATTATACGAATAGTTGTACATATATTCTTAATTTTATTTCTAAATATATATCATTCTATTACATGATTGTTAAATAAGTGTAGACTTTATTTTCAAATGAAAATAAAATTTTCTTAACTACTTTGAAACTAACAATCCTAAATTTATAGAAGAACGTAACCTTCATATGTTTTGCAAGTTGTTTTTGTTTAAATATATTTTTAACTTTCTAACTAAAATATTTTGGAAGATATCATGGCAACTCCTAAACTTTAGTGATAAGGAAGTTGTCGGTTGGTTGTCTTCACCGAAAATTTAATCGATCGCAGTGTAGTTGTGTTAGACAAATTACAAACATAACCATTACTTTATAATATCATACTTAGAAAATGTTCATTTTTTTAAGTAGCGATGATGATATTTTTATTAAAAAATCTTTTATCTAGAACCATCATTAAAAGAAAAAATATTTATAGTTTTTTATATTATCTTGAAAGAAGTATATATCTATTTAATTTTAATAATATTCTAAAAGTATTCTTTACAAGATAAAAAATTTAATGTGAAAATCGGCATATTATGTTAAGATAATATTTTAAAAATAAAAGACTAAATATTTCTATCAGATTTGGACCGTTCGTGTACACGCCCACCCTTATTGCCACCCAGTGGTAGATCTCTATATAGGCTATAATGGGCTCCGGGCCCCTTGCCACTTTTTTAAGACGTTATTGTTGTTGTATTGCTGCAGTCCATCCAAGTCCAACTGTCTAGCTAATTCAGAGAACAAGCGGCCATCTGGAAGCAAATTGTCTTCCTCTATATTTTGCTTCATGTTCCACCACTGCGTGCACCGCCCGTGCTTATTGCGACCCCCCGTGCATAACATCCAACCATGGCTTCCCGTGCTAGTTGCGAGTGCTCATCCCACCGCATTCATCGCTGTGATCTATTGATATCGTCTACCTCCAGCATGTGCTGCTAGTGCTTGACACGGTGGCCCTAGAGCTACTGACTTTGGGGAAGAAGAATAAATAAAAAACTAGCATCTCATAAATATTAATTTTTATTTTAGAAAATGTTAAATTTCTTCTACTCATATGTAGCCTATAGAAAATGTTGATTGTACTACTTTCTACAAAATATTGATATATGTTTTAAAAATATTGATTATGTTATTTTCGAATGTTAGTCTGATTTTTAAAATTGTTAATTTTTTATGTTGAGATATTAATTTAGTTTAGATCATGGAGTCTTTACTCTCCTCTCTCTCTAACAAAATTGGTCGAACCTGTCCAGCCCGTGGGACGGCATCTGCTGTAGTTTTATTCATCCCCACGACTAGGGGTAAGCATAGTTAACGGAGACCAAAACCCATATTTTCAGTTCTAAATTCGGTTGCCAGATCTGAATAACCAAATTAACTACGGTTTTTTTTCCGATTGTTGGGCTTGGTTACCGAGTAACCGAACTACTCCTATCTATTAGCCTTAATAGCATGTACAACCCAGACCTAATAAGCAGACCTACACATATAAATGATTGTCACCTCTCCAGTTCATTCATCCCGAAATCCCCACCCCATCCATCCATACCCTAGCCGCCAGTCTTCTCGTATCTCTCATCGGCGGCTGTGGTGTCCCCTCCCCTCCTCTCCTCCCCGCAAGATCCGGTGTGCCGGCGTGCCAGCGCCTCCACCCGTCTGACGGTGACGGCCTGACGGGCGATGCGCTGGGCGGGCCTCCGTCGGCACGAGTTCCTCTCAGCAGGGCGGCCCTAGCAGCTCGCGGCCCCACCATCTGGCAGGTAGCCGCCGGCGGAGCAGCTGTGCCTTCTCCTTTGACGGGCAACACGCCCACACGGCAACAAGGCCCGCTCCTTCAGCACCGCGACCCATCTCCTCCCTTCGCTCCCCCAGCGCCCGCCGCTCTCCACGCGGTCGGCCCGTGCGCCGCCCTCCACGCTCCCCTGCCCAGCTGCAGCTCGAGTCCGGCTGGTGCGGCAGCACCCTCCCTTCCCACGACTTCTCTGTTCTTTCTCTCGGCCTCGGTCTTCCTTTCCTAGCGGCGACGACAGGGCGAGTTGCGCTGCCCGTTGTTCGTCGAGCGACGGGCGCTTCGCCGGCGACGAACATCCGACAGGGGTATGCCTGCCTATTCCCCTCCCTTCCCATCCTGCTGCGCGAAATCAAACACCCAAACCCCTAACATATGGTACTTGTATTCGGATCTGACCATGATTTTACCTACTAAATTCGATCTTTTTGCAACAGTTATTGCCTATTCCCCTCCCTTCCCATGTCCTATTCTACAAAGTTCATTATGTCTGGAGAACGGGAGCTGCATGGCATAGGCACCGTCACTTCATCATCTCAACCTTTTTGACTCGTTGTTTGGTGGGGAGGATGTGGTCGTCCAGTACCATGTTGATGTTTTGGCGTGCAACCATGCGACACCTAGTAATTACAGGCAGGCACTTTGCAAGATTGTGTATTTCATCTTTGGTCCACGAACGATTTATGATGGCCACAGTTGCTCTCAAAATGTTGCTGCCATACCAGATGCGCTTGGAATTTTGGACACCCCAGCTAAATGATTCTATTAATTCCAATGGATCAGAAAATGACATCTCTCTTGCATTTTTTTCCTCCTCTGTCCTGCTTTTGCTCCTGTTCTGCTGCTCTAAGTGGGTGAGAGGGAGGGAGGGAGCGAATTTGGATACCACTGCTAAGTGTTTAGGGAGTTGGTCTAGCTACGTTGGCGACAGGCCTATAAATGGACTTTCCAAAAAGAAGTTTAATAATTTGACATTCATCTTTTATGAATTTCTTAGCTTCTGTTATTTATGGAGGATTATATCAGGATTGCCTGTGAGACTATTGGGATTCAACTTGCAGATTTGATAATTGTGCATGTATTCTTTTCAATGTCATACTGCCATGGCATAAATCTGTGGTACTGGTACGTCAACAAATAAAATCCAACAAGGAGAATTTGTTGATTCTGTACAGTCCATTTATGATCTCTTCAAACCTTGACTTGATGCACTTCCTGTGCTTAAGCCTTTAAGCTGGATCGTCTTATCTGCAATTGTTCAACGCGACTATCTATTTATGTGTTTGTTGTCCATTACAGTTACACCACACAACGAAGCTAGACTTTGCTCCTTATGTGCTGTTGTAGTAACATTGGTGAATTTCCCATGTTGTACGAGCACAAATGCTACAATACTTACACCGACACAATTCCTTATGTACCATTAATATCACGGTTCAGGGAATATCACATGTGGTACTCCAGCAGGTGCTAGAAGATGTGCACTGACACAACATGCAAACATTAAATTCTATACTGCACAAAACGTATAAGATGACATGTTTAGATTGGGTGGTGCACCTAGCATGTTTTGCCCTGCTTTTCCAGACATCAGCATGTCTATTAAGTCTTGACCAATTGTCATTAACCAGGGCCATGATACCAACTAATTTTAAATTAACCCATTAAATGTCTGTATACGCATTTACTCTTTATGGATCTATTCTGTGTTCCCACTGGGTAGTTGTTTTTAAGTAATAACTTACATTCGATTTCACGTGTTGAATGGGAAATTATTATTATTATTTTTGTACCTTAGAGGTTTGTACTATTTATCTGTTCTTCCGTTATGATCTACCAGTAACTTTGTTTTTCTACAACTTCAAATTCATCTTACCTTTGTTTGTTTGTCTTGTCCAGTCGATATCATCATGCTGAGCATTTTGTGGTAGACGGCAAGATCATATCTTTGGGTTCCAGCATATACCTACTCCCCACAAGGTTGCTCTAGAAAATATGTCGACACATGCCTCTAATCGGTCGTACAGATATCCGGACAATACCCAAATACCATACTACAATGGCAATCTAGTGCCAGTTGGGGGCAATGGTACTTACTATATGCCACAAAATCATGATGATGGTCACTACATTTCCTCTGATGACGGATTGCAGACCAGTAATTCTAGAGCTAAAGGTTTTCAAACACAGTACTGCACCCTAGACTCGTCCTCAGCCAACTGTGTTTATCCTGCACATAGCTCTACCTCTTCTCAGAGTCAAAGTGGGAGTCCCCTGTCTCAGCAGGAGAGCCACTCAGATCATGCATATGGTTCCTCTCCAAGTGCGTCATGTGTTACTCAGGTTCCCAGTTGGACACTTAAGGATCTAGAAAATGTGATGCTCGGACCTGATTCTGACATAGGCAGCCCTGACAGCTCCTTACTCTCTGGCACTGCTTTGCATGAAAACAACTGGAGAGAACTTTTGGGAATTAAAACCGGGGATTTGAGGCAGGTAATTATAGCATGTGGTAAGGCTGTTGATGAGAATGCTTGCTATATGGACGCACTAATGTCTGAGTTAAGGCAGATGGTTTCTGTGTCTGGTGAACCGATGCAACGTCTGGGAGCTTATATGTTGGAAGGTCTCATTGCGAGGCTTTCTTTCACTGGACATGCCCTATATAAATCTCTGAAGTGCAAAGAGCCTGTGGCTACGAGTTCTGAGCTCATGTCCTATATGCATCTTCTTTACGACATCTGTCCATTCTTTAAGTTTGGTTACATGTCTGCCAATGGTGCCATAGCTGATGCTGTTAAGGGTGAAAACTTTATTCACATCATCGATTTCCAAATCGCTCAGGGGAGTCAGTGGATGACTATGATTCAGGCCCTTGCTTCAAGGCCTGGGAGACGACCATACCTAAGAATCACTGGCATAGATGACTCAAATTCTGCTCATGCCCGAGGTGGTGGACTGGATATAGTTGGACAGAGGTTGCACAGCATTGCCCAGAAATGTGGTCTGCCCTTTGAGTTCAATCCTGTTCCAGCAGCTAGTCATGAAGTTATGTATGAACATCTTTGTGTAAGACCTGGGGAGGCAATTGTTGTCAATTTTGCTTATCAGCTGCATCATACACCTGATGAGAGTGTGGGCATAGAAAACCATCGTGATAGGATATTGAGAATGGTCAAGAGCCTCTCTCCAAGGGTGGTGACTCTTGTAGAGCAGGAGGCAAATACGAACACGGCACCTTTCTTTCTTAGATACCTGGAGACGCTTGATTATTATACAGCAATGTTTGAGGCGATAGATGTTGCTCGCCCCAGAGATGATAAGAAGCGCATTAGCGCTGAGCAGCACTGTGTTGCTAGAGATATTGTCAATTTAATTGCTTGCGAAGGTGCGGAAAGAATAGAGAGGCATGAACCTTTCGGAAAATGGAGGGCAAGGCTTGCCATGGCTGGATTTAGACCATACCCGTTAAGTCCAGTGGTGAACAGTACCATCAAAACACTGCTGGATAGTTACCACAGCTGTTACAGGCTTGAGGAGAAGGATGGTGTCCTTTATCTTGGCTGGAAGAACAGAAAGCTGGTTGTATCTTCTGCCTGGTGCTGACATTTCCAATTTTGGAAGAAGCTTTGTTTAGGTATGTTGCTGGCACCTCACATTACTTATCCCAAACTTATGCATGTCTGTGGCAACTTTTTAGTTTCTAAGCTTGGAACCACATCAGCCTTTATGCATAATCTTCCATTTAGGTGAGGAAACTAGTTTAGTAATACCTGACCCAGTGATTTGCTACTTTCCAAGCTTGGAATTGTTAGTCTTTTCGGTTGGTTATATATTTCCATAGTTAGATAAGGAAACAAATCAAATGATAAGACCCATTATAGTTTTTCCCAGAAGATTATACTGGGACTTATAGCCCAATGCGAGTGTTCTACCTGAAGTCCCTGGACATATAAAATGGGATAGCAAGCAGCATTGGTCTTGCCAAATCAACTAAGCTTATGGAATAATGGAATATCATGCTTCTACCATGCAACGTAGCTTAATGCATTTTGTGCTGTGTTGCTTCATGATTAAATAACGTCTTTTGAGGGAAATAAGATTGTCTATGGATGGAACACATGCTCATGCCATTCATAGGTACATTCCTTTCAATAACACAATTACTTAGTTTGTATTTTGTTCCGTACAGGTTCTTTCGTGGCTTTGTGTTCAGCACATGAATCCAAGGTGGAACCTAAACTTCTCAATGCGGACTTCCTAATAAAAAACAACTTGGTTGCTTCCTTGCTGACTGTTGTTGCCCAGCTTTCAAACAGTCCCATGCTCACCATCATTTCAGACTCAAATGGTTTATCACTGGTATACTCATCATGACTAGGTTCCATCCTTATCTAGGAGCAAGCAAACAGTGGCCCCCCCCACCTTCTACTGGTCTCAATGTTGCATGTTGGTAGAAATCTGGTATCAGCTTCCGAATCTGGATTTCTGAAACCCTGCATGTTGCATTTAGGTTGACTTGTACAATGCTATATGAGTCTGAAGCTTATGCTGGCCTTTCGGTAGTAGGCACAAGAAGTGCCATTAGTCTGTATGTACAACCTATGCAGCTCGTGTATTGTACTTACATACAGTATGGGTGAGTTACTTCGATACTATGCCTGGTTTGTGGTGATCACAGTTCTGTTGGGCGTTAAATCCTTTTTGGTGATTATTAAGTTTTGCTCTGCATTAATACGGCACAGAAATGCAGAGCCAAGATGGTAGGCAGGGACAAGGAGTGAGTGTGTGAATGCCTTATGACGTGACGTTCACCTGATTGGATGGCAGCACGCCTGATGCGTGACTGAACCACTCTGCACCAAAGAAGCATGCCAAGCTTCCGGTTTCCACCACCGATCCCAGTTGAATGCTGATGCTACCTCTGGATGGATTCAGAACTCCAGGCCCTCTGTTATAGTGGTGCCTGTAGTGTGTAGTGGCTCTAACTTTCGTATGCGTGTCTTGTGATGTTTTGGTTTCAGTCGGATCACTCCATCGGAGATCACATTTGGTTGGCAAAACAGCAGAATCCCATCTGTGAAGCGGCTGTTTCGTTACGAGGGCCTCATCTTGTGTCTGAAACTCTGAACAAATTCGCTGGCTATATAATGAGCCATCAACTGAAACACTGAACAGATTGATGAAGAAATCGTGGCGCCATTGCTCATCGATATAAATACGCAAACGCACCCCACCCGGCCCACGCAGGACGCGCCGCACCACGGTTCCGCGCGTCGTTCACATGCTTTCGCTGCGGCGCTGAGCTGCTAGCTGTTGCAGGGTTGGAGTCGCTGCCACCCACACTCCATTCTCGTCTCCCTTTTACCCTCCTTTCCCTCCCCCAATCCATCATCCGTCGTCGCATCTCTCCTCGGTAGCCATCTCTTCAAGGAAAGTAAAGGTTCCTCATCATCTCCTTTCGTTTCTTGGGAGCCGAGAGCCGCTGGGACCGCCGGACCGGTGCCTGTCCTCCTCTGCTTTCTTTCCCCCTCTTGGAGTCTTGCTGCTGTGAATTTCTTCTCCTCCCCGGTTCTTGATTGCTGAGGGTGAGAGAGGGTGCCGGCGGAGCTCGGCTCCGATCGCCTGATCTTTCCGTCGATTGACCAGGCAGCGGGTGGCGGTGGTGCATTTCTGGGATGGGGCTGCTGTTCGTGGAGCGGCTCGAGGGGGAGGGCGTGTTCAGGTGCCGGCGCTGCCGCGTGGACGCCGCCTCCAAGGACGCCATCATCTCCAGGGACTTCTACGGCCGCACCGGCCGCGCCTACCTCTTCGACCACGTGTATGTTCTCTGCCGCCTCCTATTTAGCTTTGCTAGCTCTCGCTGCAACGGTTGCCTTCCCTTGGCGGAAATGGGCTGGTGGCCGCTGGCCGGTAGGGAAAGAGACTGCGTTTGCTCATGTGGAAGCTGCTCCTCGATTCCTCATCGGGCCGGGCGAGTTCGTCCGACCCGCAAGATGTGATCTGAACTCGGCTGGTAGTGCAGCTGCACTGCAAATAGGGTGCCGGTTTCAGGTTAATCTCCGTTGGAATTGAAGCGAGATTATAGAACTTTGTTCATCTCACGTTGGAAGCCATGGTCATCACAGGTTCTCCGATACTAGAAATGCTGCTGCGAATACCACGAATTTTGGCTTCCTCGTCGAACTATTATAACATGCCTATGATATGCCTGTAAATAAGTTCGTAGTATGGTTACGACGTCGGAGCCTTTTCAGCGTTGACAATGGCTTAATCCATTCCTTGTTACATAGTACGTCTCTGTGATGTTTGAGGTCCCGACAGATGAGATATGCACGCTTGACCAGCCATCAGACTGTACTCTTGTAACTTGCTTCACAACTTAACGTAGTGTGCTGTTGGATACTGTTGGTATGGGTGGGGATCACATCGGTTTGGCAGTTGACAAAGAAAAAGTCCTAGGTGTGTTTCAAGGATGACAAAAGGCTAATTACATGTTTGGTGATGGACTGATGGTTATAGCTGCAGTTTGTGGTGTCTACCTTAAAATGAAAGCCACTATCATGAGTTTAACGTAGTTCTCCTGTTTTGTCATTATTATTGTATTTGCCACAAAACCGCTCTCATTCCATTTTATAAAGTCGTTCAGATAAACTCACTGCCACTCTGTCAGATTGCGAATAGCTTGTAACCAGAGCAGCACAAGTCAAAATCCTATCTGTATCTTGCGGCTATCTGCCTTTGATCCATGCATGCCTGTTCAGATATGGTCATTAAAATCCATTTTTCTTTGGCAATATTTCAGTGTGAACATATGCTTAGGACCTAATGAAGATCGCAATCTTGTAACTGGGCTCCACACAGTGAATGACATCTACTGTAGCTGCTGCCAACAGATTCTTGGCTGGAGATATGTAAGTAGAAACATACTTTGGTTTATCTTGCAACAGTGATTATCTTTCTTGGGTTCATGCTCGATACTAGACACAATAGCAAAATTATTTTTTTAAAAAAATAACACAAGAATTATCCTGTGGCAATTATCTGAAAAACGAAAGAATGCTGAAGAAGGTATACATATAATTTCTTCAAGACACATATTGAAATTCGAGCGACCATGAATGCATGAGGAAAGAAGATTAACACTTCATTCAGTTTGTCAACAAATTACTAATGCATAAACTGTTTGTCTTGGAACTATTAGCTAACACTAAAGTGAACTCTCTGTTTCACCTTTTGGGCTTAATTATTGGATTGCAAGATGAATTAAACTCTAGTCTTCTAGAGATGTCATGCTCACATTATTCTTCGTGCTTAGTTCTTTTGCCCCCCTGTTCTTGAGAGTAAAACATAAGATTGCAGTGAAGAAGTCAAGGATTTATACAATTTGATAATATAATTTGAACATCTATCTTTTTTATATGATCTCTACATACTTGTCATTGATGCCGGTGACAGTTTTGTCTGTTCAACCCAGCTTCAGGCCTCATTCTGCTGTTATGCTCACAAGTCACAAGAACTCCTTTACCCCGATCATATTAACTGTTGCTCTGTTAGTGAATAGATTTTCGTTACCATGTAAAAGAAAAGACATGATACCATTCCATTCCTCAAATGCTAGTCAGGTTTTTGGTGGCCAATTGCTGGCATTTACTCTTGCACCTCGTTTTGAGTTTGCATCAACCAGTAAGCATAATGTCCATATTACTACCATATTCTTCATATGATGTATCCTAATTCATGGGTGGTGTTCTGCAGGAGAGAGCCTATGAGCAAAGCCAGAAATACAAGGAAGGGAAGTACATCCTGGAGAGAGCTAGAATGGTGAAAGACGGCTGACGATCATTGGAATGTTCTTTACCACTGAAAATCGAAGAAGCGCACAACTATAAAGATATCGGGCAGCTGAGTTCACTGCCGATTAGCTAGGAAGATGACTGATTGCGGATGGTGTGATTTGTGAAATATTACTGATTCTGAATTCTCGTAAAAAAAATTCTGGTAACTTGTTAGCAGTGCTAACGTTTGGTGAATCATTGGTGATCCGGTGAATAGTAATGAAGCTGATTTCACTCTGATCATTTCCCATTCAGGCATCAGCCCTTGTGGGACCTCATGATCCCACGGGCAGCCTAGTGGGCCCCCCGCTTCTGGAATCTGGACTCGGGCTCCTGAACCGCATGCGTCTCGAGCGGCCGCTCTATATAAGCGCGCCGGCATTTCACACGCCTCATTTTGAAATCCGCAACTCAATCCAGCGCGATTCGGTCGCCATGGAGCCGAACAACGAGCAGGGTGGCGCCGCCTCGTCCAAGCCCACCGCCGACCTCGAAGGCGGCCTCCACGCGATGCGGCTCGGCGATCCCTCCTCGCCGCGACTGCAGCCGCACCAGCCTGCGGCCACCTCTTCGCTGCTGCTCGACCCGCAGCAGGTGCTCGCGCCGCCTGCGCCGCCCGTCGAGCGGCCGCCTCCGCACGTGCCCCAGTCCCCGCCGAGAGAGCTCGCGCCGACCGCGACGACGCCCGACATGCGGCTGCTGCCGCACCAGCACCAGTCACAACCGGAGGCGCGGAGCTACGGCGGCGTCGAGCCCTCCCCAGCCGACCGCATCCAAAGCAACTTGGGCAACTGGCTGATCTCGAACGCCCCGGCCGCGCCCACCCCATCGGTGGCGCCGGAGCGGAGCAAGCTGAGCGCCAGCGCCGAAGCGTTCCACCCCACCTCCATGCCCAACCTCTCGGTAGTGCAGTTGCCGCATGCACTCGACGCGTACCACCCATCCGCCCTTCTCGGATCGCTGCGCGCTGACGCGGCTCTCTTCCGATTGACGCGGGAGCATGTCCGGGCTCGCCTACTTCGCCAAGGCACGTTGGATGCGTATCTTCTGATGTCCCCGGAGTTTTCGCCGCACGTGGTCCGCCTGCTTGAGGAGCGCGACGAGACGATGCGGCGGTGCGTGCTCGCCAAGGTCAAGCCCTTCGTGCACACGGTCATGTGGACCCGCGAGGGGCACGCTGTGTTCCGCGAGCTGCTGCGCGCCTGCGAGGGGCGCTTCGACGAGCTCGAGGGCATCGTCCAGGCCGCGTGCAACCGCAAGGGCTTTCTGATGATCGTCGTCCAGCAGAGCCTCGGGTACGTTCGCCGATCAACTCCTCCGTCAATTTTGCACAAATTGATGCGAAATCTGAAGTTGAGCCCCATGTTTCTGACGAATGTTCGCCGCGCAAGTTTTGGGTACACGTTTTTGCGATTCACATGTTCAATAGCAATTCAAATGAAAACCGAGAGAGATAGATCAATGTGCACATGCGCCCTACATAGATTCAAACTTCAAAGTGTTCATACTAGTTTTGTTGAAATGTCGAGATCTGCTAGAATTAATGCTGCCGTAGAACTAAACGGCGAGCGTTGTGTTGTTTGCACGGTGCAGGGTGATAGCTCTGAAGGAGCTCATCAGGGTAGTGGCGCTGAGACCTCAACTGCGCGTGACGCTCCTCACCGCGCTCTTGAATGAATGCCTGATGGAGCAGAGCAAAGGTGATGTGCTGCTTCACCATTGCTTCATCGTTCTGCCTCACGAGGATTGCAAGGTATGTGCCTACCATTGGGAACACGACGCGGCTGCGAAAAGCTATTGGCCGAGCTGAGCTCTTTTCTCTCTCGATCTGATGATTTCCTGTTATTAGACTATCATCCAGGTCGCCGTCGCTTCCATTGACGCGATGCTATGTTTTCCGATGGGGTGCTACTGCCTGTTGGTGTGCTTGTGGAACGCAACAGACGGCGAGCTCCAGGATCTCGAGGACAAGATCTTGAGGCGGGTCAGCGTGATCGCCACGTATCAATGCGGGTACGAACCATGCCTGTCGTCTTGTGCCGATGATCCCTCTCATCAGCTCTAGAGTTTTTTGTCGCCGGAACTGACAAAACCTCTTTGCGCTGCAGCACCAACTTCCTGGAGTATGCCCTGACGTTCGGCAGCGAGGAGCTCAAGGTGCGCATCGCGAAGCGCGTGGCGGAGAACATCGTGGACCTGTCCGGGCACAGGCTGGGCTACTGCGTGGTACAGGCGTGCTTCCGCCTGACGAGGTCCGTCGAGGCGGTGGAGTGCGTGCTCTCCGCGTTCCTGCTCCTGCGCCCCAGCGAGCTGGAGGCGCTGGTGCGAGGCCCGCACTCCAACTCCGTCCTCGCGGCGCTGCTCGACACGGGCAAGCGCGTGAGTAGCCGTGCTCTTGCACACCCTCCTCCCTCGTCGCTTGTTTAATTTGATGCGCTGAGATCTCGATCGTTATTAGCTGACTGCTGTTTGATCGGCGGCAGTACTCTCCGAAGCTCGCGGAGGATCTGGCGAAGCGGATCGAGGCGCTGCCGGCGGCGGTGCTGCAAGTGGAGGATGCGCAGCTGTGGCTGTTGATGTGGGTCATCGATAGGCTGTTCCACTAGCAGCTGCTCCATCCAATAGGCAATAGACGATCTCTTCTGTTCACAGCGCACATCGATGTGTATACGTGCTTGCGACTGTAAGTAGATAGTATGCCGCTGGCCGTGCTGCAAGACACTGCAAAGAGGCAACGCGTGTCATGTGTTCAGCTCGTATCGATTGGTAAGTAGGCGATGCTGCAACTTTGGCTTGTCCAGGCTTGGTTGATTGTTGAATGTTGATTCCATGATGAAATTTGAAACGGCAAGTCAAGGTTTTCTGGAAGTCCTCTTTTTATGTGCCAAGCTTATCTTTAATTTCCTGCAAGCCGATTCATTATCAGGTCAATTGTGTATGAGCATATTGGCTTTGTCAGGGCAGGTCATAATTCAGCAGGCCCGGTAGAAAACCTGGAGCTGCTGGAGAAAGGCGGTGCACGGGCGACACGCTGTCGCCAGGGGGGTCGTACTCGTATGGGTTTGTTAGTTGTTACTAAGCGTCCGTTTTCCATCGAAGGGCCCCACTGGTTAGTGACTGATCCTGATTCCCCGCGCGTGTCCGGAGCTCGGCAATCGCCAATCGGCGCAGCAGCCGGCCTCTCCGACGCGTCCTTCTCCCCGCGGTCTCCGGTCCCTCGCCGCCTCCGTGCCTCCCCAACATGTCAGTCGGCGCGACCGATGCCGGCGCCGGCGCGGGCATCGTCCCGGCTGAGCGCCTTCAGGCCGTGGGCTGCACGCGAGGCTCGCTCGGCCGCTCAGAAGTCGCGCCGAAGCTGTTCGACGGAATGCCGCAGAGGTCCATGGTGCTGTGGAACATGGCGACCATTCAGTCGCGGTGGACGGGAAGATGGAGAGAAGCTTTCTTACACACGGACGTTGGCGATTGTCGTGATCACGTGCTCCGGGGCAGGAACCCTGAGTCAGTTTGGCTCCTCAGTTTTGGACGTGAACCCCGTTCTGCAAGCGCGGATAGGCGCTAGCTGCTTCCAGTTCCAGAAACGGGAAGGGAAGGGGGATGCACGGTGCTTGCTAGCGCCGCTGGTGGCCTGGAACTGGTGCCCGGGGGACGCCAAGGATCCTCCCGCCAGAACCCAGACCAAGGTAGCAGCGGATTCAGACTCGGGCAACGTGGTCTGTTTCTAAGGAATCGAATGGCCAATGGTGTTTCATTGGTTGGTGATGGCAAAAGGCAGCATGGCTCTAACGGACGGGTCTCAAAAACGTTAGGGAGCACAGCACAAGTTACTGGAAAAGATTGAAATCTGAAGAAGGTCAAAGCCTGAATTACAATTTATAAGGATGGGAAGTTCAGTCTGGAAAAAAAATTGAATGGTGAAAGACGCCTGAAGACGATGGAGTGTCCTTATTGTCAGTTACCGTGTGTACAGAAGTGTGTCTGCAGTTATGAATTCAGGAACCTCAAACTGGAATAAGATATGTCAGCGACTCTGCTTTGATCGCTGCCGGTTTACGAAGAACACTGGCTGCCTCAGCTGTGATCTGTGGAAATGCCATTTAACCCGGAATGCCCATGCTCTTAGCTGGTTTAACGTGCTAGCATTTGGTAAGTGATTGGTGATCTGGTGAGTCATAATGCTGATTTCTTACAGCTAACAGCTTGCTTGCCTGGTACAAGTGACAAGCTCCATTGGCTTCCTTGCTGCAGGGGTAAGAAAGAGAAGAGACGCAAGACACAGGTGTATGCAGCGCTCCATCTGCAGGGGGGCACTGCCTACTGCAACCAAGTGGGGCCCTCCCCTCTCCCCCCGTCTGGAGCCAGACACAGCCAGCCTGGTGAGCCAACCGTCCTGCTAAATGCTAATGCAACCCGCCCCGTCCCAAGAGCCCAAGAGCCAGCCGTTCTATATAAGCGCGCCGCCCACGCCTCCCTCATTTCAATATCCCCAACAAATACAAGCGCGATCAAGCTCGTCGCCTCCATCACCATGGAGCCGACCAAGCAAGGTGTCCCCGCCACCCCTCCTCGTCGCAACAGCAGCCGCAGCCGCAGCCGCATCTGCCACCGGCCCCGTTGCCGCCGCCGCAGCCGTATCCTCCACCACCCGCGCTGCCGCAGCAGCAGCGCGACGTCCAGCCCCCGCAGCCGCCGATGTTGCTCCTACCCCCAGAGCCGCCGCAGGGGCTGGCGCCGACCGCTGCGCATGGCGTGCTGTGGCAGCCGCAACAGTTCGTGGGGGTGAGGCCGTACTTGCCGATGCCGCAGCCGCAGCCGCAACAGTTCGTGGAGGTGAGGCCGTACTTGCCGATGCCGCAGCCGCAACAGCTCGTCGGGGGAGGGCGTACTTTCCGACCGATGTGGGCCGGACATCAGCCGGTGGTCCTCAAGCCAGCGCCATCGACTCCTCCGCGCGGGATGATAACGCCAGCTTCGACACGCCCGCAGCGCTGACCAGGTGGAGCCCCGATCGAGGAGTCCGGCGCCGGCTATTCCTCGCAAGTTGACGCTGGAGGAGGAACAGGCTCTCTGTCTCGTCCGCCAGCTTGCGCCAGGGGATGTGGGCTTCGTGGGTTCATCCCCGTGCTTGGTTCGGTTGCTCAAGGAGGGCTGTGAGGTGGTTCGAAGGATCGTGTTCGACGGGGTCATGGGCGCCTTGCACTTCGTCATGGGGAGCAGAGCGTGGCGCGTCGTCTTCGTCGAGCTGCTTCGCGCGGGAAGTTTCGACGAGCTCAAGGTCATCGTCAATGTCGCGTGCGAAAGTGGGCCCCCCCGATCCACGTCGCGGATGATGCACGCGGGTAAGTTTGCGAATGAATCCCTCCATTGATTTTGAGAAGAAATGGTTCGGAAATTGAAGCTTCGCATTTCGCTTCCCATAGTTTGATCAATCTATCGAACTAATTGAGCACAGCAATTCGTTAATTCAAATCTAGCCAGAGAGAAACCTCAGTAATGAGTACAAATCTAAACTGCATAATATTCAGACAAGTCTTGACTGAAGCTTGCAAGCGACCGAAGTTTAGCAGTTCCTTGAATCCTTTCGATACTAATTTCCTCAAAATGTTCAGACCATTTGCTGTGATTATATTGATTCTTCGGTGAACTTAAATCTGGGTAATATCAATGTATGTGACCTTGTTGTTGTGTGCGCTGCCCAAGGTGGGGATGGCATCTCTAGAGGGTCTCTTCAGGGCGGTGGAGCCGCACACCGGACTGCGCCAGCAGCTCATCAATTGCCTCCTGAACGAAGCCCTGTTCCACCACAAGAAAGGCCCGAATCTTCACCACGTTCCCTTACGAGGATTCTTCGGTATGTAACAGAGCCCACAGCTTGGCAACAATGGGACATACCATTATACCAATGCGCTCTCCTCCGTGTTCTCTGATGCGCTTGCTTTTAAATTGTCATCCAGCGTGCACTTGGCACCTTCAGTGATGTGCTCTTGTCCGAGTTCGGGTGGAAGTCCATGTTGGAATGCTTCGTGGCCTCGAGAAACCCCGAGAACCAGGAAATCGAGGAGCTCATCGTGAGCCACACCGTTCAATTCGCCAAGGGTAAATACAGGTGCGAACTGAACATACGATTACATAAAGCGTCGTCCGATCATTCTGGTTTCAGTTTTAGCATTCTCAAGATGAAGCGTTGTGTCTGAATGAAACTAACGAAGCCGCGCGCCGGCGTGCCGTAGCAACAACTACTTGCAGGAAGTCCTCGAGCGCGGCAGCGACCAACTCCAGGAGAACATCACGGGACGCGTCCTCACAGGGAACCTGGTGATCCTGTCCTTGGACAAGCACGGGTCCCACGTGGTACGGGCGTGCTTCCTCCGGACGGGGTAGTGCCGCCCGGTGCTAGAACGCGTGCTCACGGAATTCGAGCACCTGTCCGAGTGCCAGCTCTCTCAACTGGTGCAGGAACGCTTTGCCAACAACGTCGTCAGCGACCTGCTCCGGGCCGGCAAAGACGTAAGTAGTCAGCTAACTTCCTGTCATTCCGGTGCCGGCGCCGGGGCCTCGATCCTTAGCTGCCTGCCTTTTTTATTCGTGTCGAATGTGGCTTGCAGCACTTCTCGGATGCGACGATGGCGCTGGCACGGAGGATCCCGGAGCTGCTGGGGGTGGGGCGGGAAAAGGAGAACCAGACTTTGTTCGTGAAGAAGGTGATGAAGGCCGTCAGGGAGGTGCTCTCCTAGCAACCGCTGCAGTCTTTGTTCTGTTCATAGCGCACCGTGAAGCTTGCAAGGTAGTTAGTCTAAATGTCAGTCGGTCTGTCTGTCATGTTGCGCAAGGATCATGGATGTGCCAGGCCGTTCTACAAAGCGGCGCTGCGTGTCGTGTGTGCTGTGTACTTCAGCTCGTGCGTTCATATACTACAGCTTATACGTGTAGTTGCGAGGCTTAAAAAAAAAGGTACCCTTCTCCACCGGTCCACCGCTTCTTCCTCCCCAAAATCTCCGGTCCCTTCGCGTCCCCGTGCCTCCGCATCCTGGCAATGCCATCAATGCGGCGCCCGTGCGGGCAATGTCCCGGCCGAGCTCTCAGATGTCACGCGGAAGGTGTTTGACGAAATGCGGCAGGAGGTGCTGGGGGCGGACCAGGACGAGGCGTCCCCGCGGCAGGTGATGGTGATGCAGGTCGTCCGGTAGGTGTTCTCCAGGCAGCGGCAGCGCTAGCCGACGATTTGTTCTGCTCGTACGCGACGGTGCGTGCGTTTCGAAATCGGGTAGGACTCGGTGATGGAGTCCGACCCGGCCGCCGCGTCGGGTTCTCGTGATCCCGTCCGTTCCGAGGAACCCACACTTATATATAGGTGCGGCCGCAGCCCGCAAAACCCTCAACGGCAGATTCGCAACGCAATCCATCCGGTTTGAGCTCCGACGCCCCCGAGATCGCCATGGACGGGACTCAGCAGAGCACCGCCGCCACCGCCCTGATGGACCCCGCCGCCGAGCTCGGCGCCTACTTCCGCGTGATGCGGCTCGGCGACGACCCCTCGCCGCGGGAGCAGCCCAATCCCCAGCCGCCGCCGCAGGTGGTGCCCGTGCCGGCCGCGAGGGCCGAAATTCAGATGCAACAGCTCCAGGCGGCGGCGGGGCAGTACTACTTCCCCCAGCCGCGGAACTACGTCGTGGGCGAGAGCTCCAGGGGCGCCGGCTACGTCCCGCCCTACGCCTCCTGCAGCGCCGCCGGCTTCTACAACTCGCACTTCGGCGCGCACAGCCCGCGCCTCAACGCCGCCCCCGCCCCGCCAGCGACGCCGAAAAAGCCGGGCGCTGGTGCCGGACACTTCGACCCCGTCGCCGCGTCCCACCCTTCGGAGTCGTCGCGCTCGTCGTCGACGCCGATCCCGAGCCCGAGCACCAGCGCCGCCCACTTCCAGCTTGTGCCCAGCGCCCCTCACCTCGTCGGTGACGCCTACTCCAGCCTAAACCCGAACGCCTCCGCTTTCCAGAGCACTCTGAGCGTTAACCCGGTGGACTACCGATCCTGGATCCCCACGCCTGTCCGCTACTACTACCCGACGCTGGAGCAGGTCCGCTCGCGCCTGCTCCGGCGCCCGATGGATCCCGACCTCCTGAGGTTCCCGGAGACGGCGGCCCACGTGGTCCGCCTGCTCCTGGAGGGCGACGAGCAGGTGCGCCGGAGCGTGCTCGCCAGGGTCAGGAACGACGTGCTCAGCGTCACGGGGAGCAGCGAGAGGCAGGCCGTTTTCCGCGCGCTGGTTCGCGCCTGCGCGGGGCGGCCCGACGAGCTGCAGGACATCGTCGAGGCCGTGTACAAGGGCAATGGCTTTCTGATGGGCGTCGCCAAGCACAATTACGGGTACGTTCCCCTTCTGAAAAAATAATCGAGCCTGGCCTTTTCTGATCAAGCTTTAAAATTGTACCCCCTCAAAAGATCCCTCAACGACCCTTCAAAAAAAAAGATCCCTCAATCAATTTTGCGAAAAAATTGGTACTGCCTCCTTTAATTTGGTATGATCACAAGTAACAGTAGTAGTATTTTGCGCACCGATTCACATGATCACTTGAGTAGATAGATACTCGAATCGAAACTGAGATGGAAACACAAATGTTCAGATACCCTTTTACATTACATGGCGCAGGTTGGTAACTCTTGTGAAGGAGCTCGTCACGGCCCTGGTGCCTCACCCCCAGCTGCTCGTGCAGCTCATCTGCTGGCTCCTCCGTGAACGCCTCATGGAACAGTGCAACGGCGCGGAGCTGCTTCAGTACTGCTTCACCACGATGTCTTACGAGGCCAGCAAGGTATGAACATGCCATACTTGCTGTTAATTTTGACCTGTCATTTGCTGATGATTATTTACTTGGTTTCTGCCAGATCATAATACAGTTCGCCACCGTCATCATCGACGAGCTGCTCTTCTCGTCGTTCGGGTCGAGGTGCCTGGCAGAATGCCTGGTGTACGCGAGGAACGGCGAGCTCCGCGCTCTCGAGGACATCATCCTGAACCGCACCGTCGAGATCGCCATGGGGCAGTTCAGCAACTACTTCCTGCAGCGCGCCATCGAGTACGGCAGCGAGCTCCTCCAGGTGGCCATCGCCGACCGCGTGGCGGCGGACGTGGCGAGCCTGTCCTTGGACCGGTTCGGGAGCTACGTGGTGGAGGCGTGCTTCCTCCTCGCGCGCACGCCGGTGCCGCGGCAGCGCCTGCTCGCCGCGTTCGTGGGCCTCCGCGCCAACGAGCTCGCCGATCTGGTGCGGGGCAGCTACTCCAACTACGTCGTCTCCAAGCTGCTCGACGCCGGCAAGAACGTGAGCCCTCGTTACCTGCCACGTCGATGAATCCGATTTCGATGCTCCCTTGATAGATGCGTGCATGCTTGTTTGGCGCTGACTTGTGGTTGACTGGCATGCGATGCAGCAATTCCCGCAGGAGGCGAGGTTGCTGGCGCGGCGGATCGAGGGGCTCCCGATGGCGGTCCAGCGCGAGATGCACGCGCGAGGGGTGATGAGGGTCGTCGGCAAGCTGAACCACAGGCACCTAGGCAGCCACCGCACGCTATACTAGACGAGATGTTGTTCGATCTGTAGTAATTCTTCTTCTTCTTATTCTTCAAGTATGTCATGTAGCCCAAGGGATGAAGGATGCCGTTGCCGCGATGCGGCGTTTTGTGTGTCATCTGTAGAAGTACGTGTGCGTGTAGCTGTCTGTTGGGTTGGTGAGGTCCATCTTCTGGTTTGTCAGTTGTTTTGCTGTATCCCCTGTGCAATGTGCACGGTTACTGACTGTTTTCTGTAGGCTTGGTTTCGCTATATATGAGAGGTATAAAATGAGGAAGTCCTATTTTGTGCGTGCGGTCTTCTTAGCTTAGCACGTTCAAAACAATCAAACATAACACAGTTTGTTTGTTTTTTAAGAAAGAAAAAAAAATTGTACATGCTTCAGGACCACGTTACACTTGTTGGTTAAAACAAACAGTTTAGAGGCAGCAATCGATGTGCAAATCATGGTAGTGGAGATGGGCGCACTGGGGCTGAAAACTAACAAACTATATCTAGTGTGGATTGTGACATGGAATCATAAATCTCTGATATAAAGCTACATAATATGTTAACAAAACGAACAGATCGCAATTAAGCATGCCACTCAATTGTTTCTCCTGTTTTAGGATGGATGTCTCCGTGAAAAGAAGCAACAATATTTTGGCAAAAAGTAGTACCTCAAAACGCATACTGGTGAAACAACTATTCCCGTGTAACACAAGAAGATCGTTTGAATCTAAAGATAGAATAACACGAAGGCAGTCTGTCCTTATGACCAGAGTCCATGTTTGACTTCCTAAAATATTTATTGGACTTTGTCAAAGAAATTTTCCTATAGATACAAACCTAGCTGTAAACCTAGCTGTACAAAGGGACCAGAGCTCATTCTGGAACCCAAATTTCCAAGGTTAGTCCACCGGTTACAGGTAAACCGAATCCTCTTCATTTAGGATCATAAGTTGACATATTGGACAAGGAATAGTTGTAAGATGAACCCTTCTTGCCTGATGATCGGGAGACAGCCGCAAGGGGATCTCCAGAATAGAGCCTTGACCTTGACGATGCACGCCCACTTGGAACATTCAAAGCACTTGGTCCAGGAGCTAGAGTGCTGGACCTATATGGCCTGGAGGATGTCACTTCATAATCTGGGCCACCATAATGAGTCGGAACAGCCGGCGCAACAGGGACCTGACTTTGGATGCCAATTGGACGATGATTCCCAGTAACTACTTGCGAAATCTGGGTGATGGCAGGTAGTACATTCGGGTTTAAAGCAGCTTGGTACTGATTTGGTGCCACAGCAGTATGGATGCTCTGCCTCGGGATAAATTGTTGACTAGGAGTTCCAGCTGAATGGACATTCTGGCCTGAAGAACCTAGCACCACATTGTCTACCTTTGATCTCTTAGCAGGCTGCATCAGCTGCTGTATCTTCCGCTGCTCCTCAATGTTCTTGCTAACTTGTTGAGCAGCTGCCACCGCTGCGGCAGCAGCTCTTTTTCTCTCTGCACTTTGCTTGTCCAACTGTGCCGTTCGCTTGTTGGCTTCTTCCAAAATAGGCAGTTCTTCTAGCTTATGTTCCTGAATGAACTTCTGCAATGTTCCGAGCAGCATGCGCTCTTTTGCATCAGCTGCATTCTGCCAAAGTCCAAGATAGTTTAGGAAATAAGAACTGTCTGTACAACCTTTGGTGTAAAATGTTCATAATAAACAGTACTGGAGCAGACATGTACCTGAGAGGCAGGATCATCTCCCCTGATGCGGATCATCTTCCCAGCTAATGCAGCAGCACTAATGTACGACCTCAGAACAGGCATCAAAGGATATTTGTGCACAACATTAAGAGCTTGAATGAATTTGACCGCCTCAAGCTGTTTACTCTTTTGTTTCATTTTCTCAATGAGAACTGGTACAAAGAAAATGTTTCATTTTAAGGTCAATTTTTTCATCAAGAACAATTATAAACATTGAAACTGGAACGGGAAACAACATTACTGCCATGAATTTTTATAACAACAAACACAGAGCTGTTCCTGGAAGGCTGACAAATAGACTATAGTGTATTATGAATAAATACATGACATGTGCCTATGATTGAATCTTATTGGCGGCATTTCTTTAAAAACACTCAAGAGCATGTTTGATGTTAAGCAGAGCTGTCAAAGACATTCACTGCCCCCCGATTAGCATCCAAAAATCTTCCTAAACTACAAATAAAAAAGATTCAATTTATAAAAAAAGAGAAAAATGATGGAAGGAAACAACACATTTATAGAGAAGCACACATTGTTAACACACAGCTGAAAGGATTCCAAAAAGAACAGTGCAACATACCAAACAGGTGAAGAAATACAATTGCCAACAAGATATATGAGAACATAACAAGAGCAACAAGAATTTGGCAGCGTATGATCAAGCATACTCGTAGAACATACTGATAAGATAACGACATAACTAGGAAGAAGGAACAGCATCATATATCTGGTTGATTATCTGAATGATGCTAATTTGAGTAAAGGAATAACAAGTTGGATTAATTAGCAAGTGTAATGAAGTCTGATTTGAATTGATTGAAGCATCAATGAGTTAGCTTAGGAATTATACAGAACTAAAGGGTGCTAAATATCCTGACCATTGCGTTGGTCAATTTTAAGTAATAGCACCAAATATCATGACCATGTCGGATTCAAGTGGAATTTGGCGTGTCCCCAAAAAATCTGCCGAATCGAGTACTTGCAAGTCGTAACCAAGTTGGACAAGTGACACCTGCATCCGTGTCGATTTAACTTACAACTAGGGGAAGCACAGTCTATATACCTAGGGGAAGCACAGTCTATATGCCTAACCTCACTTTCATTGTCTGAGCAGGGAACCAACCTGCCAACCAAACACTTTCATTGTCTTGAAGGTGAAAATTACAGGAGGATAGCTCTCCCAAACAGGCCCAGAGTAAGCATTCTAACACAACACACGATGGCATGGCATGGATCACTGCAAATAACATGTAAACCAACTACCGCTACAAGCATCATCCTGAATCCGCAGGCCAGATGAGTGACTACCCAACTTGGTTGGACAATTCAGCACACAAACAACAATAATGCTAGCATTCCATAGTCCACAGAAAAGAACGAATTATTTTCAAAAAAAGAACAGAACGAAACCAACAAATTACCGTACACAAAGTAAATGTACTTTACCAGGCATATGCTGGTCGAGGTCGAGCCCAAGGCCAACGAACGCATCGACGGCGCGCTCCCGGCTCGCGATCGACACGATCAGATCTAGCACCTCGCTGGCTCCGCCCACATCTTCAACCAGCCCAAACACCCCCACGAGAAGCAGGAATGCGAACATCTCCTGCTTAAACATCGCCTCCGGCCCGATCCGCTTGCCTCGTTTCCAGTCCGCCGCGACAGCTCTGGCCTCGTCGCGCGCCTCCGGCGACGGCTTCACTCCAATCGCGCGCAGCCGGTCGAGCAGGCCGATGAGCAGGCAGCAGGACACCTTGATGTCCCCATCGCTCTTGGCCACCTCCGGCGGGGCGCGGCAGAAACCCGCGGCCGCGGAGAGGGCCAGAAGCCCCGGATCGGGCGCCACCAGGAGCGCGGCGTCGAGGGCGCGCGCGGGCTCCTTGAGCTCGTCCCTGTGCTCGGTGAGGTGCGCGCGAAGCCCGGCACCGTCCATCGCGGAGCATATCAGTTCGAGCTCCGAGAAGCCGGCGAGGCGGGCGGCGAGGGTGGAGTCGAGGCCGGCGGCGTGGGACTCGACGGAGCGCCACGCGGCGGTGAAGGCGTAGAGGGCCGTGGAGTAGGTCTGGAGGGAAGCGATCGCGGCCGGGATGGATTGCGCGGCGTCGGCCATGGCTACGATGTCCGAGACCCTATCGAGGTTTGTGCTACGACGGATGCGGGTGGAGCCCCCAATTTCCTCCTCCGACGGCGGACGGGTGGAGGCGAAAGGTGGAACAAGAAAGAGACACGGTCGTTGGGTCCAAATTACCACCATTGGGCCCATATAAATGTGGCCCAAGAAGCACCAAGACCCTACCCATAACTGAAAAGGCAAGGTCCATTAATTTGTATTGCGATCCTTGATGTTAAACCAGAACTTTGCTTCCAGAGAGACGGGAACAATAACATGTAAAAATATAAGCCATGCAGTAAAAGGAATCAAATCTAAACTAAAGAAGATAGGGACACAATCATTATTGAATGTACATTATATAATAAAATATCTTAACATACACACGAGCACGAATAACTATACTATTGGCAACATATACGCTTGGAAGGCTGATGTGCTAGACCAAAGGCGCCGCAAAAACTCAACTTATTTTGTCCCTCTATAAATTTTTAAAAGAGAAGCATCCGTAGGTTCGAACTGCATCACGTATTTTATATTTTTTTAGAGAAAATGCTGCATGCACGACGCAAATGTCTTCACCTATGGACACTTGCTATTGTCCAATATGCAAAGACCAAAATCCAACCGCGCGCGACGTCCTTATTCTCTCCTACCTAACACCCTTTTTGTGCGGCTCTGTAGGTTCGAACTACATCACGTATTTTATATTTTTTTACAGAAATGCTACTTTTCCAGCGTGGACGACGCAAATGTCTTCACCTATATACACTTGCTATTGTCTAATGCGCAAAGACCAAAATCTAACCGTGCGCGACGTCCTTACTCTCCTACCTAACACCTTTTTTGCAGCTCCGTAGGTTCAAACTACATCACGTATTTTATATTTTTTTTAGAAAATGCTACTTTTCCAACGTGCACGACGCAAATATCTTCACCTATAGACACTTGCTATTATCTAATGTGCAAAGACCAAAATCCAACCGCGCGAAGTTCTTACTCTCTCCTACCTAACACCTTCTTTATGCGGCTTTTTCGGTATTCCTAACAGCCCGAGCCACGGAGACAACACTACTACCCACCATTCTTGCACCTCACCCCGTGCACTCATCGCGCTGCTCCTCTCTCACTCGCTCTCCCCCTCCTTCATTCCGTGTGCTCTGGATCCGGTGGCTAGCGGCGCCGGCAAGGTGGGTCCTCCTCTTCCTCCTCCCCTTATCATG
The DNA here is from genome assembly GCF_002211085.1 of Panicum hallii. Lineage (NCBI taxonomy): Eukaryota > Viridiplantae > Streptophyta > Magnoliopsida > Poales > Poaceae > Panicum > Panicum hallii. The sequence goes on along the minus strand of NC_038050.1, from coordinate 69,208,829 downwards.
ATGGGGCATGGCCCATGTTAGAGTTCAGGATTTTGTGCTTGGGGTTGGGGATGGAAGGGTTTTATGATCTTCAACTTTAAAGGGATGTAGTAGTGGATTTTGTATGTTTCACTAGATGGTGGAAGAGAAGATGGTTCGGTAATGGAGATGCCAATTGTTCAAGTCTAAAGTGCTTTGCGGCGGCGGCGGCTCATCGCCGAAGCCAGGCAGGAGACGCTGGGGGCGAGCTAACTTCAGGGCGTGGTGGAGGGATGGCAGCGGTTGAGGGTGGTGGACAATAAAGTCCATTGTATATATACGTGGCTATTCTATCTTACTAATTAGTGGAATATTTCTATATGCAGTGTGTGAACAAGAGAGGGGCAGTGTGTTCTCATTTCTCACGCTTTTTCCAAAATCGCTAGAGATGATTCCCTGCACGGCAGCAATTGCTCTCGTGGTTGCACTGAACCTGGCACAGTATACCTCCCTCGCCGCCGCCGCCGGCGGCGGCCCCAGGGTCATCATCGTCGGCGCGGGCATGTCGGGTAAACATGCATTATCCATACCAAATCCTCCACTCTCTCTGCCTTGTGTACACAGGGCGCGCTCATGCACCACGTACCGTCATATCATGACTCTTCGGTTTGTTAATGCAGGGATCTCGGCGGGGAAGAGGCTGTGTGATGCCGGGATGACGGACCTGCTGATTCTGGAGGCGACGGACCACGTCGGCGGGCGGATGCACAAGCAGAACTTCGCCGGCATCAACGTCGAGGTCGGAGCCAACTGGGTGGAGGGCGTCAACGGCGGCAAGATGAACCCCATCTGGCCCATCGTCAACTCCACCCTCATGCTCAGGAACTTCCGCTCCGACTTCGATCACCTCGCGCAAAACGTCTACAAGGAGGAGTATGTCCTCAAGTGAACTGAAAAGGCTTAAGCTAAACTAATGAACCAGCTTTTTTTCTAAACAAAAAATCTAGTGACATGAGTTTTCTTTATGCAATTGCAACAAAGACGCGCACCACACTGCCATCATGATGGACAAACACACAAGCTTAGAAAAGTTAATACAGCTGGCTGTGGATGTATGTATTCACGAGTAGTATTCCCTTCGCTTTAAATTATTAGTTGTTTTGACATAGCAAAGTCTATAAATCTAAAAAGGTCAAAACGACTAATAATTTAAGACGGAGAAAGTAGCTTACATCCGAGGCCAAAAGTATGATGTTTATTGTGTCAGTAGGCTATGATTATATTTACTCACTCCACACTGTACAAGTATAATTGGTCAGTGGCGGAGTTAGGATTTAGAAGTTGGGTATTCCCATATCAAAAGAAAAGTTCCCAATACAAAAATGCTAAGGGTTCGCAATGCTACAAAACCATTCGAATCAAAGATGTTCCATGTAATAAAAAGAAATTACAATTATTTATAATTCCTCATGTGTCCATATCTAAATCTCCTTTTATAAAAGTATTTGCACCAAAACAATTAGTTTTATGCTTCAACAAGTAGCAAACTAAATAGAATGCACCGAGCTCCATAAAGAGTTTAAATCATTGATTTGTTATTCATTTTACAGCTCCAAAATTCACATTAAAAGAATATATACCGCTTAAAACTAAATATTAATAGTTATTGTGCAAGAAAATCAAAATTTGGGATGTGAGGTTCCATCACCAATGGTGCTAGTGCTAGAGCTAGCCAGATGGCTAATGCTCGATTCAACTAGTGCTGCTGCTAGCCCGCTACCTCGTTTTGATGCTCCTGATAAGAGTGTGACATGGGTACTTGATGACGTTGGGTGTTGCCGGCCTGGGAGAGTGGTGGGAATGCTACCGATTGGGAGAGATGTTGGCCTCCTGGGCTATCAGCTCTAGCCAGCGGGCTGGCCTGAGAGTGGGTACAGGATAATACTCTGCATCGGTATTGGGCTGAGTTATAAGTTAAAAACTAGAGATTTTGACCCAATATATGTGTATACTTGATAAATACTATTTTTTGGTAAAATAGTTGGTATTTCTAGGAATACTGAGGCATCAATACTGCCTCCGCCCCTGTAATTAGTATTTAGAGATGTTAGCATCTGTGTATTACTCCATCAAGTTCCAGATTTGTGTCATTTATTAAATAAAGACATCGACAACAATTTCTTTTAAAAAATATTATATTTCAAAAAATATAATTAATATTTTTGAAAATATTTTACCAAAGGGAAAATATTTTTGTTATCAACAGGAATTCTAAAACATCAAGCATATTGAACCAAAGGGAGCATAACATTTTCTTAACATCTTTTTGCTGTAAATAAACTGCAGTGGTGGCCTCTACGATGAACATTACGTTCAGAAGAGAATTGATCAGGCGGATAATGTGGAAGAGAGTGGGAAGAAACTTACCGGCACATTGCACACTAGTGGCCGAGACGACATGTCCGTCCTTGCCATGCAGCGACTCTACGATCAGTACGTATATCTACATAAACAGATTCATCATATCCTTAATTGTCTGCTCTGTTCTAAACAAATTAAAAAAGGATCATCTTATACATAATACTGTAAAAAAGTCATTGCATGCATGCATTTCAGCGTTGTTGTAAACAATAATCTAAAAAAAAGAAACTTCTTTCATGCTTAAAAATCAAGCAAGATCAGTACTCCGTATGCAACAAAATTACATGCAAAGTTCAAACATTGTGATCAAACACGTGCAAATGGTGTATACCAGCCAGCCGAACGGCCCCGCGACGCCGGTGGACATGGTGGTGGACTACTACAAGTACGACTACGAGTTTGCCGAGCCGCCGCGCGTGACCAGCCTGCAGAACACCGTCCCTCTCCCGACGTTCAGCGACTTCGGGGACGACGTCTACTTCGTCGCCGACCAGCGGGGCTACGAGTCCGTCGTCTTCTACCTCGCCGGCCAGTACCTCAAGACCGACAAGTTCGGCAAAATCGTCGATCCCCGGTTAAAGCTTAACAAGGTGCCTGCTACTAGCCTACTTGCCCTGCATACTTAATTTGCATTTTTTTTCCTATCTAGTAATAAGCACAAGTTAAATGACATTATTAGTTACTCGAGATCTCAATCATGTGTAAGCATATCGTCGTGAGCTTGGATCTGTATACTATACATGTGCAGGTGGTTCGTGAGATCTCCTACTCCCCGAGTGGAGTCACCGTGAAGACGGAGGACAACGCCGTTTACCTAGCAGACTATGTCATGGTTTCTGCAAGCTTGGGAGTCCTGCAAAGTGATCTCATTCAGTTCAAGCCCCAGCTGCCTGTCAGTCCCCTTCGCCTTCATACATAGATTGATCAACGAACTACTAGGATCGGAACTAGACATTCTCTTATTAGCCTGTCCAACTTAATTTTCGTCATCACAAACGTCTCATATTTTCCATGCACTGATCGAATCAGTCATGGAAGGTCGTGGCGATCTACCAATTCGACATGGCCGTGTACACCAAGATATTCGTCAAGTTCCCCAAAAAGTTCTGGCCTGAAGGGGAAGGGAGGGAGTTCTTCCTCTACGCGAGCAGCAGGAGAGGTTACTACGGAGTCTGGCAGGTAGTAGCCCGTCGTTTAATTAGCAGCGATAAGTGAAATTATGATGAACGCCATGCAACTGAACATCTTGCGGCGTCCTTATGTTTTCAACAACAACTCATCACCAGGAGTTTGAGAAGCAGTACCCTGATGCCAACGTCCTCCTTGTCACCGTGACCGACGAGGAGTCCAGGCGCATTGAGCAGCAGTCGGACAACCAGACCAAGGCAGAGATCATGGGGGTGCTGAGGAGGATGTTCCCTGGCAAGGACGTCCCGGACGCGACCGACATCCTTGTCCCGAGATGGTGGTCCGACAGGTTCTACAGGGGCACCTTCTCCAACTGGCCAATTGGCGTGAACCGCTACGAATATGACCAGCTCAGGGTACGTACTACAGATCCTTTTGTGATTTTATAATCTTATAGCTACTGTGATTTTGCTTGGTGTGAATCATGTAATAACCACATGCATGAACCTGGGTTATTGTTTTTTTTTTCTTTCCCTGCACTATAGGCGCCGATTGGGAGGGTTTACTTCACTGGCGAGCACACAAGCGAGCACTTCAATGGCTATGTCCATGGCGCTTATCTTGCAGGTACATGTGCGCACAAGGTCTCCATTTGCCTATTCGTTGGCTTGCCAGGCCTTCCTGCGATAAGCTTTGCTTGCACTTACACTGTCAATTTTCGTCGTGTGTTGTCAGGCATTGACTCTGCAGAAATTCTGATCAACTGCGCCCAGAAGAAGATGTGCAAGTACCATGTCCAGAGCAAGTACGCCTAGGTTCGAATGAACGGCCGATCGATCATACTGCGACGGCGAAATTGAAATAAGGCGGCTTCTTCGTGATTAAGCGCGCGCCAGTAGTGGTCTACTACCATCATCTAAGGTTTATGGTTAATAATTATGGATGCTTAAGCAATAAGTACGCTTGTGTTGCTTCATTCTGCTGTGGATTGTAGTGTTGTCTCTTTGAAATAAAACTTTTTTTTTCTGAGGAGGGGTGTTGAATAAAATTGTGTACCGCGTCTGCAATTTCACTAGGGAAAAGTTTGTTGTCACATGCTGCCCGGACGGTTGGTGTTGATGTCAGCTGACTCGCTGATCATAGAAACGCTGCATGATACCGTTCTCATTACAATCACAACAGTATATAAGGACTTCAACTTCCTGTATATGTAAGGGAAAGGAGAAATTTGATCAGTAAGAGCAAAGAAGAAAAGGGCAGCAGATTGCATACTCGGATTCAGAAGAGCACAACTGCAAAACGCATGGCAGTTTTTCTTTTTCCAACCATTCAAGAATCGTGGAAGTCAGTAACAATCTACAAACGAGCAGTATTTGCCTGAGCAAAATGCAGAAGGAAATTTTCAGTAGCTTGGATATAAGTTGTATCTTATGAGGAAGTTCTGCAATACTACGGAAATGAGGGCAGATTGCAGTCCCTGAAACGTTCCAGCAAACTCCCAACAATCTTCTGACGACACTAGGGATTGACACTAGGCAATATTAGCACTAGTGCTAAGTATCCTTTGAAGACTGAACTCACCGGTGGTAAACCAGTTGCAGAACCTTGAAATGATATATATCATACACACAATGCTGGACTAATAATATGACGGCTGGGCCGGTTCAGGCATTCAGAGTACAACATCCAATTGCTAGCAGGAATTATTTGGCTGCCATGGACCTCAACATGTTGCTTGCAGGAGCACGACCACACGGTTTCTGATGGCAATATTAGCACCACTGCTATTTTCTTGATTTCTTCAAGACTTAAAAGAAGTTCTTCATCAGCTGGAGAGTGATGAAATGATAAATTTGGAATGGATGTCAATGTAATACCAAGGGAATCTAATATGATGATCTTACACTCGCATGACATGGCTGATTTTTGGGCCCGGACAACCCCCAAAGTTGTAAGAAGGAAGTTGAGAAAGAAATGAAATCCGACCTGATATGGAACATGATGTTCACTGGTTGTTATACAACGCAAAAGGGATGACGCAAGAGCTGAGAAGTGTGACAACTATAATAGGTTTTGGGTCTCCTAGGCGACAGAGGTTATATATCTTAGCAATTGAACCAGTAGCTTGACTTCTTGAGTGAGAGCTCAAGATGTTAGTTCAAGCTTCAGATATTGAACGACACAAAAAAAAATTGCATGGCTTTACACTACCTGCTGCAGGAACCCAGAAAAGGATGTCAATGTGGAATGTAGTCGTGTCCCTGAAGAAGACGAAAAAACGATTACACCGAATCGACATCATCAGCGATGATGCATATTGCTACCCAATAATTGATGACCCTTGTATCAACAAGGAAATGCCAAAAGGGAAAACTTGATCTTGTTTGCTTCTACTGAAAACAACAGCGTCTTCTGCATCCATCTTTTACCTACTTTTCTTCTCAGTTCTATATTTCCTAAGGACCACAGGTGCATCTGAATAGTAGCGTTTGATGTTACTACATGGAATCACCATCGACCATTCACTTAAACCTGTAGTGATATTGAGTGGTTCATTCAGTCAAAAGCAGAGGTTCAGTTGCTCAGCTTGTACGTCTATGTGAACTGGAGCAGGTATTGCTCTACTCTGTGCAATTCATGTTGGTGATATGCCCAAGAGCCCATCATCACAATACGGTTTAAAGGCTCTAGGATATTGATCCAAGAGGGATTAGGGTTACTAATGGGCCTATAAGATAGAAGCCCATTAGTACGCCCTATATATACGAGGGAGGGGCTAAAGGGGGCGTGACAACCTGTGAGCCGCGCCGCCTCCCTAGCCGTCGCCCCTCCCTCTCTCGGCCGCCGCCCTTGCCGTGTGTGCGGTGCTAGCACACCGACGCATGGCGTTTCATCCGCGTACGTGTGGACTCCGTGGAGGCGCTGCTGCGACTGCTGCGCTGATCGGCTGCTGGGATCAAGGACGAGGAGCTCGGTTCGTGGGACGTGATCGACTACTTCATCTACATCGACGCGCGACTTCTTCCGCTGCGCTGCGCGTCTAGTGGTAACGATCTATGATCTTCTACTCGCAAGTATCTTGAATATATGCGGTAGTAATGCTAGCGTAGCCTACCCGTTTCCCTACAGTGGTATCAGAGCCATCTTGCATAGTTTTTTGTCTGGATCATTAGCATATAGGTGATATGTTGTTGTAGTAGATTGGATCTATTACTTTTGCACGGTTTGATTAGATCAATTGGTCATAAGGGGTTAAAACTGGAGCGAGTTGATTGCACGGTATGTGATAAAAGATTAGTTTGTGTTCTTTCTCTGTTATGCATACAGCATGTCCCTACCGGCTGGAATCACCATCAGGGACTAACTGTGTGCATAGTCAGCAGATTGAACCAACGGATCGAGGTCATGTGTAGATGCAGTCTTCTCAAGTGCAAAGTTTGCACGGTCAATGTGGTTGACCTAGTGAAAATTGAGGCATTATGAATGGCTCGGATTTGAGGTGATGCTATCACTCTGATGAGATTTTATTAGGATTCCATAGATCTGACCGCCGTTGCTTTCTCGCTATAGCGGCTTCCTAAGCGCTATTTTGGTACCGCCGTTGCTTTCTCGCTATAGCGGCTTCCTAAGCGCTATTTTGGTAGAACACGTCGTACGCCTAACTTATTTTTGCGGGGTGTGATGTGAATGGTATGGCCTCAATGTCATGTGATGATTTGTGCGGCCTGTGTGTCGCAAGTTAACACAACCGGGTTGAGGTTGCACCATTATTGTATAACGACCTGCGTGTCGACTTGTGATGTTTGAATCCTCATGTAATTATTTCACTAGCTATTAGATGTAGTAGCTTAGTATCTTTTCATGGAGGCTTCAATCATGATGGCGATGATGATCACTACAAGACAGGACGGATGGCAACGGAGGTCACCTTGGAGCCATGGCGATGGAGCCCATTGTGATGCAAGAGGCCATACTATTTTTCTGTCATACTATTCTTTCATGCTTTTACATATGGTGGATGTTTTAATCATGATAGAATAACTTCCCTCAGAAAAGGTTGAGTTTTTTATACCTTTTACCAATAGCTGCACCTATAAATTTTGATCGTTGTGTGGTAGGTTTACCAAAGTAGAGTACCCTCAGCTATCACTTTTGTATAGGGTGGATGTCGGACATTCACAAGCATAGTATTGGTTTACTTAATAAAGCTATCAAAACAGTTTTGGGCTTTAAGGCATAGGGTTGGGGCCGGGGCATTGGATGCCACCCAACAAACAAGAGTCGCATAGAGATGTGATTAGTAATTTGTTGCTTACCTGTATCACTATTTTTCTAGCCGTGATGCTAAAGCTCACTAGGATTTTAGTGATTATGGATCTTGAACCACTATATGTCATTAGAGGGAAGATAACTTTGATATAGTAGGTTGTCTTTTATTAAATCAGTTAATGAAAGTCTTTACATAAACTTAGTGCTGAAATCTTGCTTTACTTTAATGTTGTAGATCATGTCTGCCAGTAACAATTCCGCTTTCAATTTGCGTTCTGTTCTTGAGAAAGAAAAGTTGAATGGAACAAACTTTATTGATTGGTACCGCAACCTGAGAATTGTTCTCAGGCAAGAGAAAAGGGAGTATGTTCTTGAGCAGTCATATCCTGATGATCTCCCTGACAATGCAACTGCTGCTGATCGTAGAGCTTATGAGAAGCACTGCAATGACTCACTTGATGTCAGCTGTCTGATGCTCGCCACCATGTCCCCTGATCTGCAGAAGCAGTATGAGCATGCGGATGCTCACACCATGATCGAGGGGCTGCGTGGGATGTTTCAGAACCAAGCCAGGACTGAGAGGTTCAATATCTCAAAGTCCTTGTTTGCATGCAAGCTGCCAGAAGGTAGCCCGATCAGCCTCATGTGATCAAAATGATTGGTTACATTGAGACTTTGGACAAATTTGGTTCTGAACTTCACCAAGACTTGGCTACTGATGTTATCCTCCAGTCGCTCCCGGCGAGCTATGAGCCTTTTATCATGAACTTTCAGATGAATGGCTTGGATAAAACATTGAGTGAGTTGCATGGGATGCTAAAGACAGCAGAGGAGAATATTAAGAAGAATCCCAATCATGTGATGATGATTCAGAAGGGGAACAAAAAGAGGAAGCGTTGGACGCCTCCTAATCCCAAAGGTAAAGGCAAGGAAAAGAGTTCCAATGGTGAGTTCTCGGGCTCTAAGCTAAAGCCAGCACCTAAGGCCAAATCTGGCCCTACTTCTGAGGATGAATGCTTCCACTGTCATGAAAAGGGATATTGATCTAGGAACTGCAAGAAGTACTTGGAAGAAAAGAAGAAGAAGAAGAGAAGTGAGACTTGCACTTCAAGTATAAATATTACAGAAATTAATATTGCATTATCTTCCAGTGAATCATGGGTATTTGATACTGGATCGATGATTCACACTTGCAAATCGTTGCAGGGTCTAAGTGAGACTAGAAGATTTGCAAGAGGCGAGTTGGACGTTCGTGTCGGCAATGGCGCAAAGGTTGCGGTGTTGGCGGTCGGCACCTACCACTTGTCTCTACCCTCCGGATTAGTTTTGGAATTAAATAATTGTTATTGCATTCCTGCTTTGAACAAGAATATTATTTCTTCTTCATGTTTGGAAGAAGTTGATGATTTTAAGATTATAATAGAGAACAAACGTTGTTCTATTTTTTGCAATGGTATTTTTTATGCTCATTGTCCATTGGTGAATGGATTATATGTTCTTGATCTTGAGGATAAATCTGTCTGTAACATTAATACTAAGAGGCTTAGACCAAATGATTTGAATCCCACTTTTATTTGGCATTGTCGCTTAGGTCATATAAATGAGAAGCGCATTGAACAACTCCATAAAGATGGATTGTTAAGCTCATTTGATTTTGAATCATTTGACACATGTGAGTCTTGTTTGCTTGGAAAGATGACCAAAGCGCCTTTCACTGGTCATAGTGAGAGGGCGAGCGACTTGTTAGGACTTGTACATACCGATGTATGTGGACCAATGAGCTCAATAGTCAGAGGTGGTTTTCAGTACTTTATTACTTTCACTGATGATTTTAGTAGATATGGCTATATCTACTTAACGAGGCACAAGTCTGAATCGTTCGAAAAGTTCAAAGAATTTCAGAATGAAGTACAAAATCAATTAGGCAAGACAATTAAATTTCTGCGATCTGATCGTGGAGGAGAATATTTGAGCCTTGAATGTGGTGATCATTTGAAGCAATGTGGAATTATTCCGCAGCTAACTCCGCCCGGAACGCCTTAATGGAATGGGGTATCCGAACGGAGGAACCGAACCTTGTTGGACATGGTTAGGTCCATGATGAGCCAAGCTGATCTTCCATTATCATTTTAGGGTTATGCTCTTGAAACTGCTGCGTTCACACTGAATAGAGTTCCAAGTAAGTCTATTGAGAAGACACCATATGAGATATGGACTGGGAAGCGTCCCGGATTATCTTTTCTCAAAGTTTGGGGATGTGAGGCTTATGTCAAACGTTTGATCTCAGATAAGCTCACTCCAAAGTCAAACAAATGCTTCTTTGTGGGGTATCCTAGGGAAATCAAAGGATATTATTTTTATAATAAGGCGGAAGGCAAAGTGTTTGTCGCTCGCAATGGTGTTTTCTTAGAAAAGGAATTTCTCTCAAAAGGATTTAGTGGGAGCAAGGTGCAACTTGAAGAAATTCAGGAAACACCCGAAATTGTTTCAGCACCCACTGAAGATCCACGGGATGTGCAAGATGTTGCACAACCCGTAGTTGAGGCACCAGTCCCACGAAGGTCTATAAGGGCACGTCGCGCTACTGACAAGCTCAACATCCTTATTACAGAGGAGCGCCACGTATTATTGATGGAAAATGATGAGCCCTTGACCTACAAAGAAGCAATGATAGGATCCGACTCCGACAAATGGCTTGGAGCCATGGAATCCGAGTTAAAATCCATGCATGATAATCAAGTTTGGAACTTGGTCGATCAAATTGACAGTGTAAGACCTGTCGACTGTAAGTGGATTTTTAAGAAAAAATTAGACATGGGTGGAAATGTTCACATCTATAAGGCACGATTGGTGGCGAAAGGTTTCCGACAAATTCAAGGTGTTGACTATGAGGAAACCTTTTCGCCCGTCACAATGCTAAAGTCTGTTCGGATTCTCCTAGCAATTGGCGCATATTATGACTATGAGATATGGCAAATGGATGTCAAAACCGCTTTCCTTAATGGACATCTAAGTGAGGATGTGTATATGACATAGCCTGAAGGTTTTGTCGATCCTAAAAATGCTGGGAAAATATGTAAGCTTCAGAGGTCCATCTATGGATTGAAGCAAGCATCTCGGAGTTGGATATTCGTTTTGATGAAGTAGTCAAAGGGTTTGGCTTCATCAAGAATGAAGATGAGCCTTGTGTTTACAAAAAGGCTAGTGGGAGCGCACTTGTGTTTCTGGTCCTATATGTTGATGACATGTTACTGATCGGAAATGATATTCCAATGCTTGAAGCCGTTAAAACCTCATTGAAAAAGAGTTTTTCGATGAAGGATTTAGGAGAGGCGGCTTACATTCTGGGTATTAGGATCTATAGAGATAGATCAAAAAGGCTAATTGGATTAAGCCAAGACACGTACATTGACAAGATATTGAATCGGTTCAATATGCAGGATTCCAAGAAAGGTTTCTTGCCAATGTCACATGGCATTACTCTAAGCAAGAGTCAATGTGCTACGACACCTGATGAGCAAAAGAGGATGAGTACGATTCCTTATGCTTCAGTCATAGGGTCGATCATGTATGCTATGCTTTGCACGCGCCCAGATGTTTCCTTTGCTCTAAGTGTTACGAGCAGGTCTCAGTCAGATTTCGGTGAAGCTCACTGGACAATTGTAAAGAGTATCCTTAAGTACTTGAGAAGAACTAAGGATATGTTCCTAATATTTGGAGGCGAAGATGAGCTCCTTGTAAAGGGTTACACCGATGCTAGTTTTCAAACAGACAAAGATGACTCCAAATCGCAATCCGGTTTTGTTTTCTGCCTCAATGGGGGGGCAGTGAGCTGGAAGAGTTCCAAGCAAGATACGGTGGCTGATTCGACGACAGAGGCCGAGTATATTGCAGCTTACGAAGCTGCAAAAGAAGCTGTTTGGATCAGAAAGTTTGTTTCTGACTTGGGTGTTGTTCCTAATGCGTCCAGTCCAGTGGACCTCTATTGTGATAATAGTGGTGCCATTGCACTAGCAAAGGAGCCTAGAACAACCAAGAAATCTAGACATATACTGCAGAAGTATCACCTCATCCCTAACTTTGTTGAGAGAGGTGATGTGAAGGTTTGCAAGGTGCACACGGATTCAAACGTTGCTGATCCATTGATGAAGCCTCTCCCACAACCAAAGCATGAGGCACACATGAGATCTATGGGTATTAGATACTTATATCAGTAATTCTAGTGTGCATGGGAGATTTTGTATCATGAGTATGTTTATGTAATGATGAATAATTATTATTTGTTCCATGGATGATTATTTTACATTGATTATCAAGTACGTGACTTGTTCGTGAAACTCTTTGTTGACAATGATATGATTCTAAATTATCCCTAGTTTATGTCGTTATGTGGGACAACAACGACGTTGAGACTAGCACATGCATTAATTGATGATCATGTTTCACGGATCATGGATATGGAGATATCGGATTAATGATGTGGACACATGTTGGTGAACATGGTGTTGGATTGATCCACTCCAAGACAATGTTGGGATTGTTATTTTGTATGTGCCATCAGTTGTTCTTGAGTGTTATACCTACTGGATCCTTAGACCTGAGATCGCCATTATTTCTCACTGTGTGTAGTGGTGCATCTTGGGACTGCTAAACGCTACTCCGTAACTGGGTAGTTACAAAAGTAGCTTACAGGTGTGTCATGAAACATGGAATGGGATGTGAGCGGATCAAGATGGAATTTGCCCCTCCTAGATAACGGGAGAGATATCTCTGGACCCCTCGAGATAGTTGGATTTGAAAGTGCACGGCCATGCCAAAGTGATTAAAGAGTTAATCATTATGACTAAAGGTTAGTTATTAATAGAATCCACTATTAGATCGAGAGAATGGTCGAGCTATCACAAAGGTGGCACGCATCTCGCCTTGAGCTTGACTGGTATCGTGTGGCAAAGGGATCGGTGTATGAGTATATCTAAGGTTCGGCCGATATGATCTTTATGTGTATTTGTGAGTCACTATACCCTGCTAGGTGCCGCTATTGACTTGTGATTCGGAAATGATTTCCGATCACGACCACCTACACATGAACCTAACGGGTCACACACTTAAGGGGTTTGGAATGTTTGAAAGCTTGCCTGTACGATTGTCTCCGGTGCAAGTGAGAGATTGTTGGTGATATGCCCAAGAGTCCATCATCACAATACGGTTTAAAGGCCCAAGAGGATATTGATCCAAGAGGGATTAGGGTTACTAATGGGCCTATGAGATAGAAGCCCATTAGTACGCCCTATATATACGAGGGAGGGGCTAAAGGGGGCGTGACAACCTGTGAGCCGCACCACCTCCCTAGCCGTCGCCCCTCCCTCTCTCGGCCGCCGCCCTTGCCGTGTGTGCGGTGCTAGCACACCGACGCACGGCGTTTCATCCCCGTACGTGTGGACTCCGTGGAGGCGCTGCTGCGACTGCTGCTGATCGGCTGCTGGGATCAAGGACGAGGAGCTCGGTTCGTGGGACGTGATCGACTACTTCCTCTACATCGACGCACGACTTTTTCCGCTGCGCTGCGCGTCTAGTGGTAACGATCTATGATCTTCTACTCGCAAGTATCTTGGATATATGCGGTAGTAATGCTAGCGTAGCCTACCCGTTTCTCTACAATTCATCAGGATGAAATTAACATTGACACATCACATTGTGATGATTGATCATTTACGTTGAAATCAATGAACCGATGTCTTTTTACCTGTGCATCTTTTAATCTGCACTCTGCAGCAATGGCGGTAAAAGAAAGAAACAAGTGCAGCATCGATTTCCAATCTTCACGGAAGAAATTGTGGTTACCTTGGGTATCTCTGTCTCGTCCCCCGTAGCTTCTCATGGCACTTCCGGCAATTCAGCTTTCGGCCCGCCCCTCGTCAGCCGGGGGGCACAGCCGTGCCTGCTGCCTGCGGACCAACAGCTAGCATCGAGTCGCCACTGCTGCCTGCGGCTGCTCGGACTGGCTCGCCTCCGTGCTTGCTCGCTCCAGGAGGAAGAGCAGGGTATTGTTCATCGTGATTCCCACCGGAATGGCGGCAGCCGCGGCCGGCGGCGGACGGACAGGGCGGCGAGAGCAGGATCCAACCAAAACCAGGGGTCAATTTGTAAATATTCGGAATAATCGCGATCCAAATCAGAGGGAATATTTAAAGTATAGGGGTTGATATGCAAATATTTGGATCACGATTATTAATCACAACCAATCTAGAGGTGTATATGTAAATTCTTGAGGGGTTATCTGTAAATATTTTCCTACCGATGGCATGGCAACCGCGACGAGCTCCTCCTGCCACCGGCGCGCCCCGCCGCCGTGCCTTCCGCGCTCGCCCACCATTGAATCCACGCGCCTAGCCTTGCCTTCTTCTGGATTCTGTCACGCGCCGCTGCTCCCTGGTTGCGCACAGCGTCATGCTTCCTCCCCGAAGTACTCTACTCGCTCAGCTCCAGCCACCGTCCCGGCGTCCCCTGGCCAGCCTCGTGCATGCCACTTGCAAGGTGCTCGTCCTTCCCCCTGCTCTATCCATAAATGCCACCATCTCTCTCGCCGGTTTGTACGTGCGCTTGACTGGTGTGCCGGTAGGAGGCGGCGCTCGACGCTTTGCCCACATGGAGCACCTAAGTGTTCCCTGCCTATCTCGCTGCCCTCCTGGCTTTCTCAAGTGCGGTATTCTCTGTTCTTTGCTCATGCATCAGTGCAAAGACATGATCAATACTATTGGTCTACCTCAGCACACTCAGCAGCCATGGCTCATGGCTCCCCACGGCCGCCGGTGGGAAGGACGAGGCGGAGACTTTGGTGATTGTTTACTTCCTCGTAAGATTGTGATGAGTTTGTAACAATATAATTAACATCGCGCGTTGCACTAGAACACGTGCGCATTATTCAGGTCTTTTTCAAGCAAGATAACAGCATCTGCGTGCATGATTGCCCTGCCCGGCCCCAACCAGGAATTCAATTCGTGACAAGGAAACCGCGCGAACCGATTAATTTGCATGGACCCCGGCCTACGATTTTCTGGATCCACGTTGCCCCGATCCAATCGATGAAGGCACCGACCGCCCAAGCGCAACAAATATAGGCGACAGCGCCGTGAACGCCAGCTAGCGGCAAGCATACGCGGGCGCACCTGGCAGCCAGCCAGTCGCCCGATGAAATGGAAAAAACGACGACGACGTCGGTGCGCGCCCGCCTCCGGTTGACGACACGTGCAGTAGGTTCGTCCAGATTTTTCTTTTTGTAACGTGGCGGGACGCGCATGGAGACGCCTCCTTCCACGTCGCCGCGTCTCCCAGAACCAGGCCGTGCCTATATATGTATCTTTGCCTAGCGATTTCTGCCGGAGTTGTTTTCTCTGTCTTGGACAGGCATGCATGGACGATCGAGGACAGCAGAATGTGACAACCTTCAAAAACATGCAACGTGTGCCACTCAAAAGAGAGTGGGAGAAAAGGTCCACGTTGTAAAAAAAGAAAAGGAGATCCACAAGAGTTTGCATGAAAGATTTCTCCAACCCACAAGTTACTCAGCTCGTTCTTTGATACACAGGACAACTTCAGGTCTTCAGGACTACTTTGTAAGGATCGCCCGACCACAGCTTATACCATGGTGTATTTTAGGTTTGGTTTCTTGTTGATTGCACCAAGGCGGTGGCAAAGACATCAATGATGAAATCGGAAAATTTAAATGCAGAGGGCTCTCAATTATTCCTAGTCTTCAAGGAAGAGCCTTCGAAACTTTGCTCTCAATTATTCCTAGTCTTGAAGGAAGAGCCTTCGAAACTTTCTTGAAATGGAGAGTCTGTCCTACCACATTTCTAAATGTAAAAGTTGGTTTATTTTTAAGCACGTATTTAAAAAGCTAATTTTGTACTCCGTGAAAGTTAAGAAAACGTAAATGAATATTAGAAAAAGTAACTTTGCAATCCGTGCTTGTAACTTTGTACTCTGTCAAAATTAATAAAAAGTAATATTATTGTCTATGAAAATAACTTTGTGGTCCGTAAAATGTAACTTATGAATAAGAAAATTAACTTTGTGATTCATAGCAGGAAGAAACTTATTAATAATGTACATGACATAAAGTACTATGATATAGGAAGTAAGATTTATTTTTAAGAAATAGTAGCATCACTATTTTGACCAAAATATATTTAAGCGAGATCTTGTTTTGATTCTTGTTAGACTTGTTGTAATGAACTCAATTGTTCAATCGTACTTTGATTTGAATGTGTGGCTATGAAACTACAAATTTTTAGATTTAAAACTAATTTTTATGTGCTGATGTCATTATTGTGTTATTTTTCCCCCTCTCCCATGCAACATACAAGAACAGTGAGGTAAGGGCTCTCCATCAATTGTTATCGGGAGAGCTCTCTCCATGTTACATTCGAGATTTTTTTTCTCCACCAAGAAAATTTCCTCAATGTCGTTATTGCGATTCTTGTCCACTACTCCATCATGCTATAGTGGTAGGATATGATCAAATTTATATAGCTCTGTTGCCCTGTTGAGCATGTAGACCCTACATGTTTTCGAAAATTAACACAGAACACACACATTTTATTAATTATCCTCTCGACGATCAAAAATTTCTGGAGGAAAACTCCACCAATCGCGCGCGTATATAAGCGCACGCTGAGTGGCCGCAAGGTCTCTGCGAGCTACTACCACCATACAGTCGCGTCTCTTACGCTCTTCGTCTCGGTAGAGAGAAGAGCTAGGGAGGAAAATGAAGCCCTCCGTAGTGATCGCTCTAGCAGCGGTGCTGCTGGTCGCGGCACAGTACGCCTCCCTCGCCGACGCCTACGGGCCAAGGGTCATCATCGTCGGCGCCGGCATGTCCGGTAGTAACCAATAATCAACCATGCATATATGCACGGGCGTGCTTGTGTTCATGCATGCATGGCTTCGTTCGTCGTCATGATCGAGAGATGCATGCCACTGCGATCATCACATGCATTATTGATCACTTGCAGGGATCTCGACGGGGAAGCGGCTGTGGGAGTCGGGTGTCCGGGACCTGCTGATCCTGGAGGCGACGGAGCGCGTGGGCGGGCGGATGCACAAGCACAACTTCGGCGGCCTCAACGTGGAGATCGGGGCCAACTGGGTGGAGGGCGTCGGCGGCGACAAGGTCAACCCCATCTGGCCCATCGTCAACTCCACGCTCAAGCTCAGGAACTTCTACTCCGACTTCGACAGCGTCGTCGGCAACGTCTACAAGGAGGAGTACGAAACTTAATTTAAAATTTCATGTTTGCTCAAAAAATAAAACTTAATTTACCTAACCTGCATATATATGATGCACCTATATAATAACAGTAAGAGATCTTCATCTTGTCCGGATTGAACGAACCACAGTTAATATGCCCGTGGTCCTGGTCGAGATCTTATTATCACTGAAAAAAAAATGTTTGGCCGGCCAGCCAATATAATGAGCTGGCCAGTAACCTGACGATGGACGAGATATTCCTCCTCAAGTAAAGGAGAACGATGAACGATATCAAATGATGCATTGTGCAATGACCAAGACATTTGCCAAATTAAAGGAGTTGAAAGAAAAGAAGCTGCAAGTAAGCCTGATCAGAATCACATGCATTGATTGCAACAGACGATCGATCGAGAATGGACTGATATAATACCGGTGGTCTCGACCTTAATTGAAGAAAATATATGAAAACATGCATCTGTATTGATTCACTCTGCTTCATGTACGTACGTTTTCAATCTGCCACACCATTTTGAATCGTCAGTTTGTTTGTTTTCTGTTTCCATCCTTGCCCAGCGGTGGCCTCTACGACGAGGACTACGTGCAGCAGAGGATGGATCGTGCCTACGAGGTGGACGACATGGGTGCCAACCTTACCAAAATGATGGACCCCAGCGGCCGCGACGACATCTCCGTCTTGGCCATGCAACGCCTGTTCAATCAGTACGTCGATCGCCTATGTGCCTATGTATCCTGATCGATGCTGCATATATGATGCATGCGCTAGATACTAGCTGCTGGTACTGTGCTTTGATCGGGCGGGCCGTACGTGCAGCCAGCCGAACGGGCCTGCGACGCCGGTGGACATGGCGCTGGACTACTTCATCTACGACTACGAGTTCGCGGAGCCGCCGCGCGTGACCAGCCTGCAGAACACCAACCCGCTGCCCACCGACGCCGACTTCGGCGAAGACAGCCAATTCGTCGCCGACCAGCGGGGGTTCGAGTCCATCATCCACTACGTCGGGAGCTCCTACCTCTCCACCGACGCCAACGGCGCAATCTCCGACCGAAGGGTCCTGCTCAACAAGGTGCGGTGTTTATTATTACTTCCTCTGTTTTTATTTACATATCGTATTTAGATTTGATCTAAGTCAAATTTGATCAATTTTAACCAAATTTATAGAAATAATAATAATATTTACAATTATAAAAAAATTATTTTATTGAATCCACCATGAAGTATGCATTGATAGTGCATACGTTGGAAGTATGTATTGACAGTGCATATGTTGGATAGTATAATTATTGCTATATTTTTCTATACACTTGATTAAAGTTAGCTAGGTTTAATTTAGGACAAACCTAATACGATATGTAAATAAAAATAGAGGAAGTATCTGTGAAAAATTATGCAGAAAAGATCAGCGGAACATCTCTGGACGGAAGAACGAGATTGAAACAGAATTACGACTAATAAATGGAGAACGAACCAGCCACATGAGTAGTACATGTCTGTGACATTGATCCGTGGAATGATACATCGCTGTCGAAAACGACCATTAATTATATCTAAATACTGAAAGAAATATAATATTGAATTTCTAACGACAAAAAAAAGACAAAGAAATGGCCCAAGCAACATTGAAAAAAGAAAAGACAACGGCCACTAATCATCATACGCATTTATGCAATCAGCCTAGTTAGCTGGGTTGCAGGAGGCTACGCGTACGTCCCACTCGGTAGGTTTCCATTTTCCCATCGTTAGTAAAGCTATGAAACCACGTGGTGGAGAAATGAAGCACGCGGCTCAGTACACGTAAAGATCTGCTTGGACGAGTTTAAGTTGAGTGCTAAGTTTAGCATCTATTTGTACTCATATTTTTTCTAAAATTTTTAAATCTTGGTTAAAATTTAGCACATCCCATTAGCACTCCTATTTGAATGGGCTAGTGCTAAACTTTAGCACTTTTGAGTATTAGCACTTGGATCTAAACACCTCTTAAGAATCAAATCTAAGTGGTTTTTACCTGATTAAAACTGATCGATGGGAAGCCGTGGATCGATTCGAGTTTGATTTAATTATACATGCACGCATGGATATGGTATATGCAGGTGGTGCGGCGGATCGCCTACAACAACCGAGGTGTGGTGGTGAAGACGGAGGACGGCTCGTCGTACGGCGCGGACTTCGTGGTCGTCTCCACCAGCTTGGGCGTCCTGCAGAGCGACCTCATTCAGTTCACGCCCCAGCTGCCTGTCAGTTCCGGTCGCTTTTAAATTATCTGAATGAATTTTCGATTACTTAATCAATTTAGTTTATTAGCAGCTAGCTCCATGAATGCACGCATGATTGGTCGCGAACGGATATGAAACCAATGCAAACTAAACCTGCAGTTCTGGAAGATCGCGGCGATCTACCGGTTCGACATGGCGGTGTACACCAAGATCTTCCTCAAGTTCCCCCGGCGGTTCTGGCCCGTGGGCGAGGGCAAGCAGTTCTTCGTGTACGCGAGCCGGCGCCGCGGCTACTACGGCATGTGGCAGTCGTTCGAACGGGAGTACCCGGGTGCCAACGTGCTCCTGGTGACGGTCACCGACGACGAGTCGCGGCGGATCGAGCAGCAGCCCGACAACGTCACCAAGGCGGAGGCCGTCGCCGTGCTCAGGAAGATGTTCCCTGACGCCGACGTCCCCGACGCCACCGACATCTACGTGCCGCGCTGGTGGTCCAACCGGTTCTTCAAGGGCTCCTACTCCAACTGGCCCATCGGCGTCAACCGCTACGAATACGACCAGCTCAGGGTATTTACCTATTGATAGCCAAACCTGAAACCTCGATTATTCTTATTATTACCTGACGATCAAATTATTATATTAACCGTGTGTTGATTTTTTTTCTATACTACTCTTTTCTGTTCTGACAAAAAAAAGGCGCCGGTTGGGAGGGTTTACTTCACCGGTGAGCACACCAGCGAGCACTACAACGGCTATGTCCATGGAGCATACCTTGCAGGTCTCGAGTCTTTGGCCTCGTCTCTTTAGTATGTCTTTGTTTCCTAATGCAAAGTTGTATATGCTAGCTGCTTATGCGGCGCTGAGAGCTGTTTTTCAGGTGTCGACTCTGCGAACATCCTGATCAACCGCATCTTCAGGAACGAGGAGTACAAGGTCCGTGGCAAGTACGACAACCAAGCTGCAGAGGTAAACGGAAAGGTTGCAGAGGTAAAAATGACGGCAGCAGCTAGCTCCCCTCATATCATTAATTAGTGCCGCGCCGGCACGACCAGCTGGACTAACAGTAAAACTTTTTCACTGCAGGCTAAATGAATGACGATGAGCTAATAACCTGCCCCGCCACCACACCGGCTCACCCACGGACTAATAATAAGCTGCTCATCAGATGCATGCATGGTTTCTGTGGGTGCCTTTTTTCAGGCTTTCATTCGCTTCCCAGTCGGTTGTTCATACGTTTCTGTCTTGTGTTCTCGGATGTATTTTTCTGCCTGCGTAATAAAAAGCACAGACACTCTGCTCCTGTTTGCTGGTTTTGCTTAACGTCTACACGTTTCATATTCGCACTGGATCCGCTCAATCATTTCGGTTCGTTATCACTCACTGATCAGAGGACGATCGTAAACCATGGGCCTATCGACATCGACCCAAGCAAGGATCTGCTCTGATGATTATCCCATCCCTGAAACAAATAATAAAAATCGGTCTGGTCTGGCACAATATCCTCGCTTCATGCCGACGGGGCGTGTCATTATTGTCAATCTGAGGAAACAAAGGAAGAAGAATTTCCACAACTAGAGAGAGAGAGAGAGAGAGAGAGACGGCGACGGCAATAAATTCTTGGGACCCACGAAGAACTCACCGCTCCGCTGAAGATCATGTTATCGGTTGGGGGGGCATCGATCGCAAATTAAAGATGCGTCGCTGTGCATCAATCGCATTCTAATGATGCGTGATGAGGACTTGGACAGTTCCACCTCCATTGGTTAACCAGTAAACCTGCACAAAGTTTAGAACAAATAAACAAAGTGTTCAGAACAAATAAACAAAGAAATTAAATGACTTGATTCTACCTCACATAATTAAGAACTTGAATGAAAAGAGTAGAGAATTGAACTTGGAGGTGGTTGAATGCTCAAAAGAAGTGGCTGAAGTTACAGCATTGGGAGGCCGTGGCTTTAGGTTTGTGGTGAATTTAAATGAGAAGACATGTTCATGTAGATAATGGTAAGTTTCTGGCATTCCTTGCAAGCATGCAATAGTATTTATCACCCAACTTAGCAATACTCCTCTGAAAAAAATATGTGAACTTGTATTACTCCACTGAGAAATTTAGAGCAGCTTATAGTCAACTAATTCCAGCAATTACTAACAAAAGCCAGTGGCCTAAATCTACTCATGGATTTATATGCGTCCTCCACTACTAAAAGCCACAGCTGGTAGACCTAGGACCGAGCGGCATAAGGGTTGTACTGAGAAGAAAAGCACAAAAGTCCAGCACAAATGTCCTATTTGTTCTGGTTATGAGCATCATTGGCACAAGTGCAAGAAGGGTAATCCAGAAGATATTGCTGCAATGATGGCGTTAGGTACTCAATTGCTGCAATGATTGTTGTACTGATTTTTTTATAAGTATCTGATTTTTTTTATAAGTATGCACATATGTTGATTACAGAACTTTTTTACTGCTAATGTAGAGGATCTCTAAAGAAGAAGAAGAAAACCGTCAAATCAAATCAGTCTTCCATTATGCCTTTTGAGGTTGAAGCACCACAATTCTCTATGACTTTTCCACCAAGGTAAAATATTCTACACTTTATGTTCATGAATTTAAGGTTTTAGACAGCAGATCTAGGGGCTGTTTGGAGTGCTGCCCCACCCGCCATGGCGCGCCACACTTTTTCCGCCGCAGGTGTGGTGGCCGTTTTGAGCGCCACAGGTTAGGCACGCCGTGGCGGGTTGGGCGGCACTCCAAACAGGCCTCTAATTTTCAATTGTCTCGTCAAATCTTGGAAACTGCAACTAAGCCAAAGGGGAAAAAGGTTACCCTAGTTCTCAAGCATCAAAAAGGTAGCACTACTTGTTTATTCTACTTCTTGAGTTATTATGTTTATATGTAAATTATTTCTTTCATTTTAAATTTAGTTCTCTGTTATTATAGGCAAAGTTTGGGCACAACATGTGACTCTAAGAAAGTGGAAAACAATGCTAACTCTGATTCTGGAACATCAAAAGGTAGCTACATTGGTTCTGAAATTTTGATCACACCTTGTGCTTTGCTGCTATTTTTATTTGATTTATTTTCTCTAAACTTGCTGCTGCCAGACATGAACAGGTGTAGGTCAAGAAGTGGATCAAATCAACCTGATTCTGTTGAGCAAACAGCTGCTCCGGCAAAGGCAACAGCAAAGAGGAAAAGAAAGGAGGTACCCAAAAAAGACAATCCAACCTATGCTGGCATTAGACAGTCCAGCAATGGCCACAAGAAGCAAAAAATGGCTCCCTGCAAGTCCTGCCATGAGCACAAGAAGCAAAAGACTTCTCATCTTGTGATTTTTATCGCTTTCTTAGTTCCTTTTGAACAATATGTATGCATGCTCCTTATGTAAACAGCAAAACGGATATGTATCGCTTTCTTAGTTCAAATGGATATATCTGGACATGTGATGTGTGTAGACAGCTTGAAACGGATGTATCTGGACATGTGATGTGTGTGGACAGCTAGACATTATATATGTTTGAATCTATTGTGTGAACATTATTTGAAAGTGCTTATCTGGTCGTTAATTTATATTTCAACTATTCTGATGTATTGCAAGCATGATTTTGCCTGATCGTTAATTTATACCTGATTAAGCATGGTAAACAGCAAAAAATATGCCGAAATTATTATTATATCCACAAAACAAGAGCCCAAAAGGATGATTGAATATGTATAAATATATAAACCAACCTGCTGATTTTTTTCTATAAATTTATTGGACGCAAAACTCTTCTGCACACATCGGGGGCAAAATGGTCTTTTCATGCCCAATTTAATACCATGAACCGTTAAAACACACGGTAGTGCCAGATAGGGAATCAAATTTGGATTTGGGGTCAAATAGGGAAGAAAAATATTTTGAGGGACAAAGAAGGAATAAGCAACTTTTATAGTATGGTATAAGGAATTCTCTCAAGATTGAACTTCCAAGCCGGTGCCAATCTGGAGTTCGGCGTACGAGTTGCCATCTTGCCGATCGCTTTTGATCCGCTCCATTTTTGTTTTTTTGGAACTAGCAGTGCCGGTATAGCACGGCTATACGGGGGCAACCTTTGGTGGAAACCATCTCCAGTTCCATTCGCGTCAGTAGACTAGACGGGAGGGAAACGGATTCACCAGTCCTTTTTTTTTTCAGCACACCGTCAGTCAGGCCCGGTCCTGAGATTTTGATGGCCCGGAGCGAAACTAAAATAAGAGGCCCAATAACAATAATATTAATTAAAAATAGTAGTACTTGTTTCATATTTTTTTCTTTTTGCACGCTCTGACACATACTTTCAGTAGACATGGAAGCTCTGAAAATTTTGAAAATACAATTAGTAATTTAGTAAATGTAATGCCATACAAGATCAACTCCACAAAACTAGTAAATTACCAAGTTGCAAAAACCGCTTGTCTTAAATTAATACCCGTGATGGAGATATGGATAATGGATTCTCAAGTCTGAAGATTGTGCAGACTGCAAATAACGCATCAGGCAATAAGATAAACTGATGAATTTTGAACTTTACATATCAGACGTTGAGGCAAATTACCGTTGCCTTTATTTGTTCGCTCCCCCCACGTCGAGGTCGGATCGGAGACAGAGAGAAAACGGAGTTGCCGCTGTTTGTTTGGATTGGATGAGTCGGCGATTCGCGAGGCAGTCAAGGAGATTAGATTAGAGCATCTTTAATAGGAGTTAATTAGATCCTATCTTAAAATATAGGGTTTAAGAGAAAAAAAATAGCCTCCAACAGAAGTCTTATTTTACAAAAAACTGGCAAATCAATTTAGAACTCAGTCTCCCGGGTGCTAGATATATGACTCAATTGGTTGGGTCCTATCTCCCTTTTGCCACGAAATCTAACTGACAAAGACTTCTTTCCCCAATACCTCCATTCCAATCTTTTCCCAATTAGTTATAAATGATATGATTTGAGACCCCGCTGTTGGAGTATAAGCTTTTTTTTTGACCATAAACACATTAAATATGTGCCTAATACAAATTATAGGATCCAAATATAGAACTCATGGTTGGAGATGCTTTAACTGTATTTTACGAGACATACTGGAAGGGTGGAAGTAGCTGAATTCACAGAGACAGATGAAGACCAAATTTATGCGGCAATATACACACGCAGTTGCACTACTTGTCCAAATTAACCAATCTTTCCGGCACCAGATACATCACCAACACGCAGCAACACCAACACACACTGACTGAGTCGTAGATTACAGCAAGCCGGTCAGGAACAACGGCCCGCGCTCAGAAGAAGTTGGGGTCGTATCCGTTGCTGGAGGTGGCGAGGATGTAGTAGGCGACGATGTGGCCGAGCGAGCCCCAGGCGAGGACGTCGACGAGGTTGAACCCGACTGGGTCGTTGGACTTGAGCAGGGCGGCGAACTCCTTGGCGCGCTCGTCGCCGGCGTCGAAGTGCGTCTTGCCGTTCTGCTTGGGCACCTGCTTCGCCACGTTCTCCCGCTGGAAGTTGAAGAAGACGAAGCGGCCCAGGAAGAGCGATACCCCCGTGCTGAGGCTGATCACCAGCGACGGGCTCAGCTCCGCCCGCGCCGCCACGGACCGCCTCGCCGGCGCCGCGCGGAACGACACGCGCGCCCTGGGCGACGGCGCCAGGCGGAGCCCGGCCACGGACGGCGGGGACAGCACGGCGGCGGTCGACGTGGCCATGGCTCGCTGCTGCTCGGCTGCTCTTGGGGATCGGGGAGGGGCTCGGGTGCGCGGTGTCCTTGATCTAACGTGCTGCTTGGTTAGCAAATGAACTGTGTGTGAAAATTGGCAGTCTATAAGCCATTTTTTTTCCAGAAGGGACGGCACTCGCAAATTGAGCCTAATCAGAGCCCCTGTAAAAGTAAAACCTCAGGGACGACAACAAAATCTTCAGCCTTGTAACCGAATCGCGTGTTGCATCATGCATTTGAAGGAATTTTACCATGTTCATGTTCAGGAGGTGAAAGAACAGTGACTAAGTTGGATTAGCATTACCTGTCTACCACCCTTCTCGAAATTCAGGTATACACACATGCATATAACTGCAAACCCGTTCATCCAGCGGCAAGTGGTACAGAAGCACAGGGTTGGTTACACAGTCACGTCCCCACAGCCTTCCTGGCCTCAGCACGACATGATCGATGACACGGCCAGTGCGGCCGCCAACGCCACGGCCGCAGCCGGCGCGGCGACGGCGGCCGCTCCGGAGGCCTTCTGGCCCGGCTGCACCTGCGGCGTGTCTTCCGGGCACGACAGGCCCTTGTCGCCCTCGTGGCAGGTGTTGGCGAAGAGGCCCGGCGGGTACTTGCCGTAGAGGTTGATGTAGCTGAACATGGTGGCGGCGCAGTTGGTGGTGACGTCGTTGATGTAGGTGGAGTAGGGGCACGCGAAGTCCTTGAGCGCGCCGCAGCACAGGCTCGGCTGGTACAGCGGGCCCTTGCACCGGCTCGTGATGATCGTGTAGTTGGCGCCCTCGAAGCTCACCGGGCAATCTGCAGTGGGGAATCAACCGTTCGCGGCAGAAGCCCAGAGATCAAACGGCCGGCCGGCACGGATCGAGAAGAGAGACGCCAGAGGTGGCAGCGCAGGCTCACCTTTCTTGGCCTGCAGCAGGCTCCGGCCGGTGGTGTCGTGCCCGCGCTCCAGCAGCGCGTCATCTGCATCCACGGCGAAACGGCGGTGGCATTAGTGGATCAACCTAAGAACCTGAAACCAGATCGGCGACGCCGTAACGGAATGCGACCGACTTGAGATGAACCCGGCGGCGGCGAAGCCGACGGCGGCGGCGAGCACGGCCACGCGCAGCGCGACGCCCCTGAGGAGACCCATCGCTGGCCACGCCTCCTCCCCGATCGGATCGATGGCCCTTCTCCTCCTCCGGTGTGTCCGTGGAAGAGAAAGGGAGGGAGGGAGAAGCGGAGGAAGGGTGGCGATTGGCCCGGAGGACGCGAGGAGGGGGTAACCGACGCGGGCGTGCGGGAGGCGGAGGGAGGAAGATGCGGAGGCGCGCGGCAAGAGTTTGGCGCCGGCGCGCGCGGGGCGTGTCCATATGGGCACGGAGCGTTTCAAAAATAGCAGGTGCCTTGGACGGTCAGAAATGCTCGTGAAGATGCTTCTGTACTCCAATGGCGTCAACCGCTGCATTTACAGAGAAGGTAGCACGGCAAAAGCTGTGTCATTCTTACAGCCCATGGGGACCAGAGTGTATCAACAGAAGGAGGCTAGTGCTAGCAACTACAGAACATCACGGCGGTCCCAAGGCACGGCGACCCCGGGCGGCCGCCCGGGCTCGACGGCGAGAGCCCCATGGAGACTTTGTGCATTGACAGTCTTCAATATCAGTGATTTCTTAGTTGTAGCTTATTCCATCCAGGCTCCGTAGAATCGCTGGGTCCGCCACCGAGACCAGACGCTGATTGATCATCTGCGTCCAGCTAGCACCACGGCGACGTTGTCTTTGACGCACAGGGCTGACAAGAACTCGGGTCAAAAATGGCGCTGGCAGCTTCAGGCTCATCAGTTAATCCAGACAGCTTACGGTTCAACGATCATCTTACTCCTATGCCGACTACCACATGATGCTGAGGTTCGATTAGAGAGGGGAGAAACCCTCGTTTTAGCAGTTCCCTAATTTGCCACTAGTGAGTTCATCTTTGTAAGTCTTGCGTCGATCATACTATTTGTCCTCTAAGAGGATTTGAAAGTTGAAACAGAACATCTCCCCTGACAGAAGAAAGCATTGTCCCAAACATTTCACTAGTTATGTTGAGCAGGCCCAACAATGTATCGAAAAAGCAGGCACCTATATAAGACATGGTTTGCAATTTAGAGGTACCTTCAAAATCGCAGGATCATTCCATGGCCTTTGTTAGACCCGAGGCAACCACCCTTGTCACAACATGTGCATGAACCACCAAGAAACTCTGGCAATTCACTGCCAAAAACACAAAGATATTTCACGCAGTCATGCACTCGTGTGTGCCGCATCATGGGCGCAACGTGTAGGCCTGCTGCCCCGCTGCTGATGCTGCTGCGCTAGTTCTTTGGGCCTGGCTTGCAAACTACAGCTCGCTAGTACTTTTCTGACGACGCTGATGCAAGTCGATCCAAAAAGTTGATATATATGGGAGGAGAAAATGAACTAGAGCAACATACCATCGTAATTAATTGGCTGACAAAAAATACTATTCGATACACGCCTGCATCCTTAGTTGCTACACCCAATACTACCGTACCTGCAGTATCAAATACTACCGCACTTGCTCGAGGCTTCCATATTAGCAACACCAATTCATCAGAGAGCATCAGGTTCTTGATGAAAATAGATTGTTTAGTATGTTAGTGCATTGCTGCTCTGTTATGGTCGTGCCTCCACCAATTTCTGGGAAGCAGCATATGGTTCACCCAGAAAACATTTCATGACAAGATAAAACTGACAAGAACATATGAAGACCTGGCATTAGCTAGAAGCAATTCTGATAAACAGGCAAGCCATAGGACCTTCTGAAATGGATTCAATTCATGCAAACTTCCAGACAAACTCGAGCACAGAACTGATTTCATTACCATTATTATATTCATCGACACATATTAGTACATAGGATCAATCTACAACTCTGAGAGGATATTATTTTGAAATTATTATCCTTTTTAACAAAGCACAGCACTATG
Organism: Panicum hallii; assembly: GCF_002211085.1. Taxonomy (NCBI): domain Eukaryota; kingdom Viridiplantae; phylum Streptophyta; class Magnoliopsida; order Poales; family Poaceae; genus Panicum; species Panicum hallii. The sequence goes on along the minus strand of NC_038050.1, from coordinate 69,180,866 downwards.
AACAGTACCAAGAGTGAGTCCTAGCAGTATATTATGGCGACAGAAAGTATGTCAATACATGCCAGCCAATGGCTGACAAACCTGAAGTGTATGTATATGAGATAATGAGCTAGCGCTACTTCGCATCAGAAACTTAGAAGAAGGCCCTGCTGCCATAAAAGACCCTAGAACCCTTTGACGCGGATGATGACGGGGATGGGGATGGGGATGGCTTCTCAATCGTAATGGTGTCAGAGTCATCATTTGAGGGACTATTATTCTCAACATCCAACGGAAGCTTCATTTTTGCAAGAGATTCTGTGAACTGCTGCATGCTCTTCATGTACATGTCAACTATGTCCTGTTGGACAACTGACTGCTCCGGCTGAAGATTAATGCTGATCACAGGCTTGGCAACTTCATCCCTGGGTGGTGCTTCAGAAGAATCAGCCTCACCATCGGTAATATCTTGGCTTTTCTCCCTCTGGCTTTGTCTTGGGGATGCCTCAACAGTGGTCTCCGAAGGTTCAGAACTTGGCTCAGAAACTGATTGTCCTGTTGCAGAAAGGGCGGTGGAGGAACCTGTTGTTGAGACACAACTTAGAGGGCTTTCATCCTGATGTTCCTCCAGCTTATCTGCACAGATTGCAGTACCAGGAACAGCTGCACCAAACTGCAGCAACTTGCCATTCTCAGCTTTTACAGTGTTCTCTGGCAAGTCGGCCTTTCCAAATTCAGAAGGAATATCGTTATCATTTCCAGAATGCAGCAACTTGCCATTCTCAGCTTTCATAGGGTTCTCAGAGTCCAAAGACCCCATCTCGAGATACTTTGAGACCATAATCTCATCCTCCTTCACGACATTTAGATCTGGGAACTCGATCTTTTCAAGCTGAGAAGGAACTACATAATCATTTCCAGAATCAGCCGCTCTTGACACTGAATTATTGGGTGATGAGATGAGGATAACATCTGGGGAACAACCAGCATATGACAAGGACAGCTGCACAAAACCAGCTGGTGTATGGAACAGGTCAGTGGATGTCAGGGAGAACTCCTGGACCAGCTTCCCATCACCCATTACAATGTCTGCCAGAGGAACAAGGGCAAAGCCAAGGAGCTGGTCCTCCAGGTAGTTCCTCACTCTGCTTAACATCCATATCTCGCATTTGAGTGAAGCATCCACAGTCTGCACGTCAAGCCGTAGGCTTTCTTCAAATACTGGGTTGCGCCCAGCACTGTTAATCACCTTGGTTGAGCATGAAACATCTGAGCTGCTTGTGAGGCAAAACTTTGCATACACGTCCTGCTTGTGGTAGATACAAACATTGTGGATATCGCGTGCCTGATGTACAAACACATCCAGGTAGCCAATGGGTTTGTCTTTTCTCGTGGTGTCAGAAACAAAGTTAGTGGCCTTCTGAGTGATGTTCAGCAATTGTGGCTCAGGCACAAGGCCCGTATGGTAACCCGCCATTGCAGGTGTGGTAAGTACTGCACTACGCACAGAAAAAAGATAATCATAAATCAGAAAGAATATTGTGTGAACAAATAACTGTATACCCTTGTAAAAGAATAGAAGTACAAAGTTCAGGATAAGTCAAACTGATACTCATAAATTCAATAGATAGCTTATAGCTAAAACGACTGGACCTACATTGGAGGAATCTTGGGCTTACAGCAGCACAACATATGTAAACATGTAAAACTGAAAAGGTGAGGTGCTTACTACTTCTAGATTTTACTAAAGAACTGAAGCAGATGAAAGCTTAAAAGCAACTCTTGGTCCCTGGCTGCTCTGTAATCTGGAAGGTGACTTAGGTGGAATGTATTTGGGTTCAGACTTGAAGGAATTTTAGCCTAAAGACCTCCAAACGCAGCAAAAGACGAAATTTCTGGTGTTTGAAAGGTAACGGGTACTGATTTGTTCAGAAACAGTACGAGCATGTTAGGAACAAACTGGGGACCAAACAGAACCAATATTCAGCGCAACAGCAAGAGCCCGGACGATTTGCAACTTTTATAGAAGAACAGAAAGTGATTGCATTTGGTATACCCAACAGGAACCCGCTGTCCAGCCCAAATACTCGAATCAAAGACATAATTTGATAATTCGCCGGCAAAGCGCGAACGCAAAATGACAGCAAGAACATTGGCGTGGGATACGAATAGCTAGGCACGTATGGAATTACATACTCGATTCAGCCAACAAAGAACAGAGATTCTTGACCTCCTGCGCTTATCAAAAACCCTATCCGTAACGGAAAGGAATCCTCCTAGCGCGTCCTCTTGGAGAAATTTGAGGATTTGGCTAAACAGGCGGGAGGAGATCCAGAACCCCCAAATCAGAACAGACAGAGCAACAAACGCGGGGCGTGAGGAATCGTCTGGCCTCGGAACAGATATTGGTGTCGAACTAGAGGGACTAGCAACTCCGTAATGCAAAATTACGGGGAGAATGGCAGTAATTACCTCCTTCGCTGGGGATTGACGGGGGTGAACTGAGGTACGCGCTGTTGAAGGATTTCGTGGGGAAGTGTTCGCTGTTGGGTGCGCGAGACGGGAACGGGAGGGGAAAGGCCAAATATAAAAAAGGAACGCTGCTTTTTGCAGAGAGGCCATCGTTGTTTCCACAAACTACAGAGACCTGGTGGCCATGTCATAATTGAAATCAGGCGTAGAGAGTCTAGAGACTAGAGAGGCATGGCCTGGGACTATTATATGATTTCATACCACCTTAGAAGCTTTGTGTAAAAGTGTCCGGAATTGGTAAGGCTGTCTCCAACGGTGTTCTCTAGAGCGTTCTGTATATAGGGAAGATTTCGTTCTCTATTGCTCCAGCAGCGTTCTCTAAATGGTACTCTAAAATAGATAACGCTACAGGTTTCCTCTATATATAGAGATTCTCTCTCATCTTCTCTATTTTTTCTTTACGTTTTAAACACTGAATTAAATAAAAATAAAATATGTCCATAGCATTTGAGGTATGATAAATACGTACGTATAAAAATTTAGAACAAAATACGTAGAGAATGTTGTTGGAGAGAAATGAGATATAGAGGAGAGAATCTTGTAGAGAATTCTGTAAATAAAGCATATAGAGAAGGATACAGAGAACGAGGGTTGGAGATAGCCCAGTGGAGTGGAAAAGAGCGTCGTAGAACTGCGGCCGGGGGTCAGCTGCGGCTGCACTAACCGGACGACGGGGATCTTCTGCTGCAGAGTTCCAACGGCGAAGTCTCTGAGACTACGACCGCTCACATTATTCAAGAAGAAAGTTACATCGGCAGGGACGGTGTTCAGTGAACAATGCTTAGTTTTAGTTGTAAATTAACCATCACCAGAGCCAACTGCTTCGCAGCGAAATGACATACCAGTGTAAACTGCCTCGACCGGTGTCATCAGCTAAACTACTCCATTCTTGTTCTCTTTTTTTTTGAGGGGAAACTACCCCATTCTTGTGTGCGTTTTCTTTTTTGTTTTAGACCGAAGTGTGTTTTCTTTTTGGGCCCTCTCAATGGTACTAGAGCTTACAAAAAAGAAAAAAAAGAAGAAAAGACGGCATAGTGTCATGTGGTGTAGTCGGTACCGTCGACCCAGCGACACAATTTGGTCAACGTCTCAACGCAAAGACCACTAGAAGGGGCATCAGTGGAAATTTCTTCATATTCTGTCAGTCGTCAGTGAAGTGAAGATAGGCTGGAATGGATGCTTGCAAAAATTCTCCCAATGTCTTTATTAGACTTACTGCATGCAGTTGCAGAAAGAAAAATCAAAGTTTAGTCATCGAGTTGATTTCAGCTTTTTCAACAAAGTGGCGCCAACTTTACACCACACTCCACCAAAGCGTTTAATCTCGGCAAAAGGAACTTCTAGATCCCGCTCGTGCCGAACAAATAAAAGTGCAGCAAGATCATCCGCACTGTGCCACAAAAAGGTTCGGTAGCTGTTGGAGTGCTTGTTCTCACTTTTTTTTTAATTCCAAAATCAAGGGCTACTTCACTGACAATAAGCCAAAGAAAAAAGCTTAAAATAATACGCATTTCACTTGCTGTTTTCTCTTTCCGTTTCCAGTGAGAAAAGCTTTGACAAAAGTTGTGGGAAAAGTGCCTTCGTTCCTGTCCAACTCACCGTGTGAACACGGTCAGTGGTTCAGTCCAAGTGCTGCTGACCAACGGGATAATCTCGATCCCTAGCTGGTAGGTTAGCCAAGGTAAGCGCACACATCAGCAGACAAAGGCATCTCCATCATCTAGATAAAAGTAAGGCAGGACCTACAATAATTTTAGCCGACCCAAAGAAACAAGATAGCTAAGCTCCTGCTTATCTTCTCCTTTGTTCTTGTGCGCTGGTCCACGCCTGCTGCGACTGTAATTTCAGCATCTTTGTTGTTTGTGTTAAGCTCCCTAAGACAGGCTAGCTCAGCCCTGCTCTTCGTTTTCACAAGTTGGCGTTAAAATTTGACCAAGACGAAACAGGCTAGCTCAGCCCTTCCCTGTCTTTACTTGCACGCTCTAGATCGATGCGACCAGCCGCCGAGTCGATTCGCCGGTGGAAGTTGAAGCCCGGACAGGACCGACGTCCTGATTCAACTACGTGATGCCAGACGCGTTCTCCCTCTCCCTCTGTCTGCGTAGCGAAATCCCGAGAGCATCTTCGTAAACTGGAAGGTGCCCACGCGGTGGAGGCGAGTTATGGCCTTACGGGAAAGACGGTAGGGCACCACGGGATGCAGACACAAGTGGATTATTGGTGGGCGGAAGCAATGACGCCGCCGGCAATGGAGCCAGGTAACGAACGGCTGATCCGAAACTGCCGGAGAGGACCAGTGGCGTGTAGGCGAACAGAGAAGAAGACAAGGAAGGAGGCCAGGCAGGAGGCTAAGTCGTGGGCCATATCACGTGGACCGAGCCCAAGTTGAAGTGCTACGCCCGCGCCGGCCCATTTCATTTCAGGGTTGACTACTTGGACGCGCGGACAGGACTTTGCATCCTCATCGCTCTGTTGCAGGAACTACGGGCATCCAGAACCCATAGATCCAGTTGTCATCAACAATCACCGAGAAACTGGTTTTGCGGTCGACCGCGCGGAGCGCTCGCAGCGGTTGACACGCTGCCATGGAGCACGTGGCTAGGCCTACAACAGTCGTCGGCTGCACCACAGATTGCATTTTCTTCTTTTCTTTTCCCCTTCTCTTTTCCATTTTCTCGTCCTTGCCTATCCAGCAGGACCGGTGACTTGGTGAAAGCGGGGCAGCATCGTGGTGGCTCGTGGAGCGTGACTCCCCGAGGTGGGCAAGCGCCGCTGGGAGATGCGGGCATGCGGCTCGCGAACAGGGACGGCGTTGCAGCAGGGTGAAGCGGCCAGTGGCGGCCCGTTGAGGAAGGGCCCTCCGCAGCGTGCAGCGGGGTGTAGCGGCCGGCGAAGACCCATCGAGGAAGGAGGCGCTGAAGACGCTACTTCAGGGGCGAAGCGGCAGCGAGGAGGGCCGCCGGATCCGCACGGCCACATGTAGAGATGGAAATGGGTATCCGACATCCGAAATTCGACGGATTTTTACTCATACGGGTACGGGCTAATATCTATACCCGTGGGTTTTTTAATGGGTGATAATGTGTACCCAGCGAGTACGCGGGCACGGGTATGGGATCGTAGCACCTGAACCCGCAAATCCACGGGTTTTTTAAACCCGACATAATATAAAGAATGCAGATCATATACTTATTTTATTATGGTCCAATAACTTTGTTTTGGAATTTTGATGTCTAATACAGTGAACTAGTGGTGCCATGCTAAGGATGGTGGACAATACCTGGATATTAATCTAGACGTGAACTTGTGATGTCTGATGTGATCAATGGTGTTATGATTTGTGAAACACTCTATCAGTCTTATAGTTGATGTTTATCATATATTATTGTCTCAATTTTATGTATGTATCTATTGGCTGATACATCTGAGTGGTTGAGTACTTAACAGATTGTCGGGCACGGGCAGCCCGCGGGTACCCGCTACCTATGCGGGTACGGGTTTAGGACATAATCTGTACCCGACAGCAGGTATGGGTTTCTTAGTGGGTGTATTTTATTCTGACGAGCACGGGTATGGGCAAGCAATACCCAGCGGACGCGTGCCCGTTGCCATCTCTAGCCACATGATGCGCGCGGTTCTTTAATTTTGTTCTAAAAAAATTGTCTCTAAATTTTAGCCTAGTTTTTTCTTCAATTTTTGTTTTCCAAAAGTTTGTTCCCAAAATTTGTCATCTAAATTTTTTGCTTTAAATTTTTTGTTCTCCAAAAGTTGTTTTTAAAATTGTCGCCCAATTTGACCTTAAATTTTTGCTTTTGAAATTTTGTTCCCGCAATTTTTTCTCAAAGACTTGTTCTTAAGTTTGGTTTTCCCAATTTTCCTCCTAAATTTTTGTTCCAGAATTTTTGAAGGTTGACTGAAAGTTTGTTTCAAATTTTTTCTCAAACTTTTATTTTCCAATTTCTCCCCAATTTTTTTGTCTTGATTTTTATTTCTAACCTTTTATATAACTTTTCTCTTTCTACAATTTTTATTATCTTTGCAATTTGATCAAATTTGTATAAATAAGTTGTGATGCAATTTTTGTGTATATAAATGTTTGTATATAATTTGTGTGTGCATAGTTTCTTATGAAAAGAGAAAGAGAAAAGGGATAGATTGTCAAAAAAAAAAAGTCAAATGCGCTCGGTGAGCGGCGGCTTGGCGCTGCGAATTGCCATGCGCTGGGTACTTGCGCGTGTTGTTAAAAGAGAATGGAGGACGGACGGACTTACCGAGGGTAGTTAACTTAACATGCAAATATCTAGTCGGAAATCGACCGTAGGGAGCGCTTCCTACGGACGCCCGTAAATTAGATGGCCCCAGCAATCACCAGCGTTGTCATCCTTTTTTATGCTCCCATTTCTTTGCGACCCGAACTCGAAACCCTACACGTATGCAGATGCTACCAAGTTCCACTCTATGATCCACCGACTGACCGACCATCGTCAACGCGATCCCAATACGATGGATGGACTTTTGTGGTCGTCAGGCAAACACATAGAGTCCTCTTCTTTACTTGTGATGCTCATTGCTCAACATGTTTTCCTACAGAAACCGCTATCTTCCTACAAACCATAGATTTCGTTGGGTAATTGCAAGTCAAATGTGTAACTTATACATGAATTTCTACTGTATATATATATATATATAGAGAGAGAGAGAGAGAGAGAGAGGACAGGCAAAGAAATTCGTATCATGCGACAAAACAGAGCACGGCTCGCCATTTGTCTTGCCAGTGAATGCACGCACTGTGGCCGTGCCTGCATCCTCGAGGCGTCGCTCTCGCCGGCCCCGGCTTCCCGTCAGCCACAGTTGCCAGCTTCTCCCGCCAGCGGAGGCAGCCCAAGCGGCGATCACTAGAACGCAGCTGCCCTGTCCTTGACGACGACGTCCTCCACCTCCCTCCTCGTGAGCTTCTCCTCCTGCTGCCTGCGGCAGAAGACCACCCACGCGTTCACCTCCAGCGCCACGCAGGCGCCGATCAGCGTGGCGAGCGCCAGGCAGTAGCCGAGCTTCCAGTAGGAGGCGCCGAGCCCCATGACCTCGAAGCCCTGGAACACGTTCACCACCCCGACCACCACGCACCCGTACCCCACCAGGTGGTGGTACGACTTCCAGTACTTGCGGTACCGGTTCGTGGTCTTGGGCCGGAAGAACACGGCCAGCGTCTGCAGGCTCCCCGCCGTCGCCGCCGCGATGCCCAGCCCGCGGTGCAGCCTGTACGTCACGCCCGGCGACGCGGCCCCCATCACCAGCCCCAGCGCGAACCCGGCGGCGCCCATGGTGTACCCCGTCGCCTGGATTGCCGCGTGCGCGTAGAACCACGCGGGCCCCGTGGACGCGCACGGCCGCAGGTACCGCGCCACCGCCGCGCCGACCGGGAGGAGGAGGCCCCAGGAGAGCGCGTTCAGGGAGCCGTGCAGCCACTGCAGCGCGGTCGAGGCGATGGGCGAGGCCTCAGTGGCGGTGGTGAGGATGTCCACGGTGGCGTGCGACGCGAGGTCGGAGGCGTCGGTGGGGTGGATGGTCGGGGAGTAGCCCTGCACGTAGAGCCCCCGGTTCCACACGAAGTGGATCCTGGTGCGGTTCGGGGACAGGCGGATGGTGGCGGCGATGGTCACCCTGGCGCCGTCGCGGACGGTGCGCGCGGGGGCGAGGAGCGACGCCGAGGACGCGAGGAGCGGGATGTCCAGCGGCCGCGACACGAGCGGCGACGCCTGGATCTTGACGTCCGGGGAGAGGACGAACGGGAGCGCGAGGAGCGCGCCCGTGGACGGGTCGGAGAAGGCGGCGAGCACGCGCGCCCCGGTCATGGCCGGCGCGTCCGCGTTGACGCCCCAGGCCACCCACCCCGACGGCGAGATGAAGGAGCCCGTGAACGCGGCGTCCAGCGTCGCGTTCCGCGCGTCGTAGGTCCACGCCAGCGTCGCGCCCTGCGTCGGCAGGGCGATGCACTTGTCGTACGCCTTCACGGGCGTCGACGTCGTGCACCGCCCGGCCGCCATTGCCCCCGCTCCGTCGGGAACGACGGAGGCGACGGCCACCGCCACGAGCAGCACGCCGCGCGCCTGCCACATTGCTGCGCGCTGTGTCGCACGGCGAGTGGCGCGGCCACGGGCTAGCTAGTGTGCAGTGAGAGTGAGGTGCGTGGCGCGTGCTTAGTTTGTTCGGCTTTGTGCTGCGCGCGTAAGTGGGGTTTTAGTGGGGCGTTTCGGGGTGCGAGTGTGATGATGGCTCTGAGGATGTGCGTTCGTTGGTCGCCTTTGTTTCGATGGGTACTTGGCTTTGAAGGCAAGGGACGAAAGGCTCCAAAAAGAAGGCTACTACATGCGGCCTGTCCACTGTGATCTGGATCTGTGTGGTGCCGACGACCCTCCTAGCTTGGCCCCCATCCTTTGCTCCGAGCTCTTGGCTAGTCGGATTAGTAGGTGCAAATTGAAGTGGTGGTCGCCCAGCCGACAGAACAGTGTACGATGTTGCTTATAATAGTCTTTTCTATACCAAAATGTGGCACCAAATTATACATGAAATCAGCCATGCTATAATCCTCGATATACTTTTTGGGTGCAGTGATCAGCTTCAGCTACGTGGAACTCAGTAATCATTCAGTCATTCAGTGCGTGAGCTCGTTAAGGTTAGAGGTGCGCGCTGATCCCGACAGTGGAGTACGTAACTGAATGCGAGGTGGAATGTTTGGTGAGCGCAATAGAGTGGGCTCTCACTCACGAACGTGGTGATGGATTCGGAGAATATTTGTTTCTGCTGCTATGATTGGCGGTGATGACGATGATGGGCTGATGGCCCCTGTCATTGTGAATGGCTTCAAAGGCACGGCTACGAGATCGTGGGGTTTCGGTTCGGAAAGTGCTGAATTCGTGATGAAAGGAGCATGGGCGCGTCGATTATCAAATTCGATGCACGTTTCCGGGAAAAGCGAGTCTATTCTAAGGATTAGTGCAGTGTCACAGACGCAGTCAGATAACTTTCGAGACACGAATCACATTCCTCTGCCGAACTTAGTTACAATATATGTATCTGCTTGGCCAATTATACTGTGACGATAAGCATGACTTCTGGTTTCTGAACAAGGCGTCACTCGTCAGTCGTTTGTTAATCTGCATCAGATGGCCTCTCCCTGATGCCAAGCTAAATGGAAAGACAAAATGCGATTAGAATCCTCCTCCTCCTCCTCCTCCATCTAACGATGTTTGATCACAAAATCAGAAGACTGATCAAGATTGTTACAGAGCAACTAAGTGCTCATGGACCGACCAGGGGTGAAGGTTCAGCAACAGAAGTAACGTCTCTTATCAAACGAGGTGTTTTTTCTCATCATAGATGCGTGATGAATTCATCTTGATGCTTGAACTTTTGCAATAAGTTGAATGCGTTCAAACAAACAAACAAAGGCCAGAATATTTTCCATCATCTAAGAAAATGAGCAACTGTCTGCCTGTAATCATTCAGTTCAGTCGCTGTGAAACAGCTCCTGAACATAGCAGAGCAGGGCAACAGGCGGCACGCAACGACGCATCCATGATCCATCCAACAGCAGAGCACGAAGTTCCTTCAGAATATGTCTTTGGCTTGCAAACACGTACTTTCGAAACATCGCTCACTTCAAACATCGCTCTCTTCAAACGTAAATCCGTCTTCGCAAGGAGTCCGCGTATTTCCAACGTTTTCTTTTAGGTCACTGCCGGGTGCCGAGCCGAATCGGTGCTGCAATGGAGGTGTCCGAGGCGGCACCGGCGGCCGCCGCCGCCGTGGAAGCAGAGGGCGGGAGCGGCGGGAAAGGAAGCTGGTACGTGCTGGGGGAGCGGGCGGTGCTGGTGCCCTACCTGCGGGAGCACGTGCCGCGGTACCACGAGTGGATGCAGGACCCGGCGCTGCTGGAGGCCACCGCGTCGGAGCCCCTCTCACTCGACCAAGAGTTCGACGTGCACCGCTCATGGACCCTTGATCCCCTCAGTTCCGCACCGCATCCCTCCTCCTCCCAATTTTCCTCGATTTGATTTGAGGCGTTCTGTTTGATTCCATGAATTACTTTTTGCTTGCTTCGTTGTCGGCAGAGCATACATTCATAGTGTTGGACAGGGAGTTGATTGAGGGGGAGTTCGCGCCCGGCAATCCGCATACTGAAGGTTCATTCCCCTGTTCTGCCCATTACTGTTAGCCCTCGGCTTGTTTAGCTACAGCAACTGTTTTGGTCATGAATCGGGACAGCAAAATTATGTTTGACTTAATTTGACTTTCGTTAATTTCGTAAGGAAATCCCGAAAATTGTGTCTCAGTTGCTGCAGTTGGATGTTCAGAAATATATAACCTATAAGATCGTGCTAATTTAGTACCTTTGTTCTTCTGTACAATCATACAAGCAAACCTATGCATCTTCAATCAGCGGAGAGCACAACCCTAATGAATTACAGAGGGTTTGACTAAAAATATTATGCGAATTTTGATACATGGTTTTGCTTAAATGATTGTTCATCACTTCCTTAAAATATTTGTCAGACACAATAGCTAGGCTAATGACACTGCTCCCCCTGCCCCCCCCCCCCCCCCTAATAATCACATGGCCATCTTTATTTATTTTGGTCCCAACATCAAAATATGGTATGTGAAGTGGAGAGTGATATACAACAGTATCCAAGAGATAGGTCGTTTCTGTTCAAGCAATGTTTTTCCAAGAGCATATTAGTGTGCACTGTATCTAGTAGAATGACCATACAAGTTTCTGCTAGGTTTGGTTAAGTTGACTTGAACTTTTCAACTTCTAAATTCGAGTAAATTAGTTCCTTGGCCCCAATAAAAGTTCGGTACCTTAATGATAATAGGCAGCCTAAAATGCTTGTATGACTTTACTGTACGCTGTTATAATTATTTTTTGAAGCATGAAATTATAATTTATTTTGGTAGATTAATGATAATAGGTAGCCTAAAATGCTTGTATGACTTTACTGTACGCTGTAGTAGTGTTTCATTTGGCGCCAGGGGTAAAAGAGTCATTTTACGTTGCTTTTAACACCATTAGCTTGTCAAACTAACGGAAAGGCCAAGAACCAAAACGAAATTCATTTTTAGGCCAAATAAGCAAGTTCAATCAAAAAGGGGCCAAGAAACTAAGCCGAACTTTTGTTGGGGCCAAGGAACTAATTTACTCTCTAAATTCTGTCTGTACTTAGTATTCTGGTTTTGTTTGCCAATAGCTTTCTTTTCTTGCTAGCATTCATTTCAACCTTATCCACTGCAGCTATGGTTGGTGATGTGAACATATATATGAATGACCCTGATGATATGCAGCTTGCGGAGATAGAGATTATGATAGCTGAGCATAAGAGGTACCTTCTCTATAATACTGATCATGCCACTGTTATTACCATCCTTTTGACATTTACACAGTTCTGTTCCATAGGCAGTTGCATTTATACATTTTTACTTGGCTCAAAGTAATGTGGACATCTTTCTTGATTACTTACAACCTGAATATTTTTTTTGAGAGATGAAACAAATAGTTGCAGCTAAATTGCTAGTCCTTTTACTTTCAGTTGTCGGTTGCTTCACTACCAGATCTGTATAGTGTATCACATCATAGTTTGCTAATCTGCAACAATGTGATAATACAGCTGAATTATGTTATCGCTGGGCAACTCATTTTTTACTGCAAGAGAGACAAACTCTACTTAGCATGTGAGTCTGTTCTGTACCACTTGATCCAGGGCTTCTGGTCCTGAAAACTTCTGGCATGATCTTGTTATTTACGTAGGGACAGAGTAGTTGAAGCAATAATTACATATGTCACATGAAAGTAAAGTAGATGCTGAACTGAGAACAGAACGGCCGATTTGGCACGGGATAGTGATACAGTCTGGTCGTGCTAACTAAAATATCCACTTTTCCTTGTCGCAGTCGTGGGAAGGGAATCGGTCAAGAAGCGATATTACTGATGATGGCATTTGCAGTAGAGAAATATAGAATTCACACATTCAGAGCAAAAATTAGTGAATCAAATATGGCATCCCTTAAGCTCTTCAGAAAGTTGGTGAGCATCTCTCTTTTCTCATATTCTTGTTTGTTCTCTGGTTTGCTTATATATTTCTCTGGTTCGGATACAGGGCTTCAAAGATGCTTCATACAGTGCAGTGTTTAAGGAGGTATGCATTGTGATACTCTATCTCACTTTTGCAAAGAATTTGTAAGCATTGCAAAGAACGATGCTGCTAAACTACAATACAACACATCAAAATGTAGATTCGTCCACTGAAATAGCACAAATTACTTCAAATCCATCTCGAAAAAGAACAAGCAGTCAAAACGCACTCACTGTCTTTCTCTCAGGTGACTCTGGAGGCACCTGCTAATGCACTCCCGTTGAGATTTCCTCTAACCGTAGGAGATTGGTGACATCTGATGTGGCCCGAGCTGTTGTCATCTAACTCTCGAGCATCTCTGATTGGTTTTCATGGAGCGAAGGGCGGAGCTAATTCTGTGGGCTTGAACGAGAAACTGACTACTGTTTGTCTGTACTCTGGCTTATGTCGTATAAATACTGGATACACAGCATCTTAGTTGATTGTGTGTAACCATTGCTAGCTCGAATTCAGGCACTGGCATCATGGCAACACCGAACAAGCTGCACTAATCTGCAGGCAGTACATGGGGTTGATTTTTACTTCTTTGTAATGGTCACCGATTAAATTGTCTCAAAAAGGAAGTGAGAGACCAGTTGATGTAACTGGTGTTTGTGCACATGTTATCCTCAGTTTTTTCTTTAAGGAATCTCCTCATCTGGTAGCCTCAAACGTTTTTTTTTTTATAAGAAACCTCAAACGCTTGACGAGCAACAAAAACGCCCCATTTGGTTTTGGCACTTGGGCTCGTAGTCCGTATTCCCGTAGTCGTCGAGCAGGCCGGCCCAGATAATGGGTGAGATGCGGGGCCCACCCGCAGAATCCGTCTTCCTGCGTCAGCACTCCTCCACTTGGGTACAAACCCTTGGGCCTGGGCGCCTGGCAGCCTGGGCAAAACGGGACACGATAACGAGACGGGAAGGGAGGAGAAGCCGAGGGATTCAAGGCGAAGAGGAGAAGATGGCGGCGAAGCGCGAGACCGAGTCGGACGGCGAAGAGCTCGGCGGCGAGGCCTCCAACCCTGTCAGCGGTGGCGGGACTCCGCCGCCCCTAGCCGCAGCTCCCGTCGTCTGCCTCCTCCGCTCCGCCGGGGACTTCGCCGGCGGCGCCTTCGTCGGATCCATCGTCGGATATGGTATTCCCACGATTTTCGATTTCCTTGTTTTACCCTACCACCCTTTTGATTTTTATGGGGCCGTTTCGATAATTTCGGTTTTGTAGAATTTTGGTTCATAGGGCACGCGAAGGATAGAAGCCTTTTCCCCTTGTAATATTTGCACAATTCCTTCCACAGCACGAATTTCTTATTCTCGACACCCATTAAATTAGTTGTTTCCGTCCTCCTTGGTAGTACCGTTTCCAGTTGTAATTGCACATCTCATGCAAATCCCTTGACCACTTATAATTTGAAATTTAGATCTTTATTTTGTTTGCTCGATGATGGCCTTATCACTCTAGTTGCCAAGAGTGACATAAAAATTGTTAAGTTTATATTTTGCTACACGTGTGGCTATTCTCCTGAGATAAAGTTCTTATGTTGCACATTGGATTCCTTGCTCAGGACAAGGCCTGATCACTAAGAAAGGTTTCAAGGGCTCATTCAGCAATGCTGGGTCCTCTGCTAAGGTTAGTTGACTGCGATGTTTAATGGAAATATTTCTTTGAGAACAATATTGCTATGTGCTTTCCTGGACAGCTGCTCATAACCGAAATATCTTTGATTAGACTTTTGCAGTTCTATCTGGTGTCCAGAGTTTGGTTGTGTGCTTGCTGCGAAGGCTGCGTGGGAAAGATGACAGTATGTATACCATGTTAGCTGGCAAAATATATCTGGAATTGAATGTGTAACATGAACTGACTTGTTCTGTTGGCAGTTGTCAATGCTGGTATAGCTGGTTGTTGCACTGGCGTTGCTTTGAGCTTCCCAGGTATTTTACATTTAACCCTTTTTATTAGTTTTTTTGGATGCTGTTGACATATCTTAGTTCAGTGAGCTGTTTCAGAAATGTTCTATTGCCACATGGTTCTCTTTTTCTTCTTTTCTTCTCGCGTGCGCGCGTGTGGTGGTGGTGGTGGGGGGGGGGGGGTTGTTGAGTGTTAGCAATCGTGTTTGTGTGGTAATCTGGTTGCTATGCTTAGCTCTCCTTGTCACTAGGTTCCTGTGTTCATCATAATAGAACAGCAGTTATTTCATAGTTTTTTTATGGGGGCAAATTTATGTGTTACATGAACAGTTTTGAGAGTCTCATGTGTGTTTAGAATTATACACCATTTGGAGAACGAATTTAAAATGTTTCTTGGTTGTGCTTAGGTGCGGTTAGTTTTTAAATTAGTTTGCAGCCATCTATTTCAAGAGTTAGACACTGGGAGAATCTGTGAGAAAGGCTTCATGAACCTTGCCCCATGAGTTAATGACTGCATTATTTTTACATTCAACAAAAAGCTGAATCTTTGATGCATCATTTTGTGCTGACTAATGACTTAGCACAAGTTATATCGGAAATTCCATTGCTGCTAATGGATTCTGAACTGGTGCTCTGGTATATATACATTGTTCAGTTGCACATGGTGCTCAATCTGATATGTTGCCACCAGCGATTGGCTAGTGATATGCTAGAAACGTTGTTAATTGCTTCTCTTTTTTGTTTACACTGCATATTTTGTTGCTTTGTTGCATTATGCCTTAGTAATACTTTTTAGCACTGTGCTGTTAGTATCTGGCCAAGTGTATAAGTTAAGGTGGAAGTGGATATTTGTGATGTGCTGCCCTGAACCGCTATTTTGCAATAACCAAAAAGAGAAGGAAAAAAAACATAGGACTACTACCTATCTTCGATTCTTTGGTGACTTTTGCTATAGTTCTCTTACATGCTTGTTTTTGTTTCATCAGGAGCACCGCAGGCGTTGCTTCAGAGCTGTGCCACCTTTGCAGCGTTCTCTTGCATCATGGAGGGGCTCAACAAGCAGCAGGCTGCAATGGCTCACACACTTGGCACGACTGCATTGATGGTTGCGCATGATAAAGGAGGTGTTCTGCCCCCATTCACGCTTCCACCAATTCTGGATGCATCGGATGCTTTAGCTTCATGCTGCCAAGCCTTAGTAAAGCCTAAGCACTAGACTACAGGATAGGGGAGAGACAGGCTGAAGAAAGTTAGCTTCAGTTTTCAGTTCTTTATTATGTTGACCTAGCATATCTGCATATGTAAATTTTGCTTTTGGACAAGCTGTGGAACGTGCCTAAAACCTAGTTTTGCTTCGAGTAACTGGACAGGTTTTCTTGATGTGTTGATGTTGCGAATTTCGCTGGTTCCTGCCTCGATGTTCAGCCGTTTGGCCATCATTGATAGAGGGAAGTGTCGGTTTTCAACAAGTTTGTTAACTGGCTAAGTTACGCATATCTAATTTGCACCCTTGCACCACAAATTTGGCCGAACCGGATGGCATTTGCCGGTTCGGTGTATCGGAAGAACGCCAGACGATGCGGACGAGTTTCCAGAAATTATTTTGTTGTTAAGCAACACCATGGCATAGCGATCCTTTCATCCTTGGGCCAGCAGTTCACGATATTCCAATGTATGTTTTGGCTCACTGATGACAACGCAGAGATTGGACTGAACGAAGTTGGCATTCAGCAGATTCCACTTGCGTCTGAATGTACTGCAAAATTTACAAAAGAAATTCTCCGTAGCAGCCAGTAAGCCACTTCGAGTTGCAAAACATATCCTGCACTTCAAGTAAAAAATGGGAGATTCTTCAGAAAATCGCGGACACGCCGGCAGAGGAGACCAAAGTCCCTGGACGGTGCGACACGGCGGTGGTTCCGACGCATAGGCTGCATAGCGTACAAGAACCTCAAGAAATCGAATAAACTGACCTATTTTTTTTAGATACTGGCCGAGTTTAGACGGCAAAACGCTGCGATGTCGACGTAGTTTAGCCAAATGTATATAGCACACCTCTCTTCCCTGCTGCTCTCGCAAGCATCACGACTCGTATTCCGACCACCTCACCAAGTCACTACTGCCATTGCGCCTGGAGCGGGAGCACAAGGCGAGCCGCGGAGCAGAACGCGCGCCCATACGTGTTCTACCTGCGATGGCGCCACGAAACCACCCGGTGACGGTGTGGCTCCTCCCCGGGGCCATGCTGATGCTTCTGTCCGCGGCCGCCGCGGCGGCCCAGGGCTGCGCGGCCGCCAGGTTCCAGGCGTCGGCGAGGTCGTTCCAGCGGTGCACGGCGCTGCCCGTGCTCGGCGCCACCCTGTACTGGACGTACCACCCGGCGAACGGCACCGCGGACCTCGCGTTCCGGGCGCCGCAGGGCGCCGGCGGCTGGGTCGCCTGGGGCATCAACACCGACCGCCCCGGTAGCATGGTCGGCAGCAGCGTGTTCGTCGCCTCGCCCGGCGCCGGCGGCGGCGCGGCCGTCCTGACGACCGTCCTCGAGAGCACGTCGCCCAGCCTGACCAACGGGACCCTCAAGTTCGACGTGCCCGTCGCGCCCGCCGCCGAGTACGCGGGCGGCGCGTACACGATCTACGTGACGGTGGCGCTGCCGGGGAACAACACGGTGCAGAACACGGTGTGGCAGGCTGGCCCGCTCAGTGGCGGGCGAATAGCGGCGCACCCCATGTCCGGGCCGAACCTGCAGAGCACCATGAGGCTGGACTTCCTGTCCGGCGGCAGAAGCGTTGGAACATCCAACTCCGTGGTGCACCGTCGTAACCTGAGGAATTTCCAGGGATGAAATTATGAAAAAGAAGCCCGCCAGTGATGCCCGGCTATTAGCGAAGAAAATCTCAGTACCGTCACTAAATAGTAAATTCAAAATTTCACATAAACTATTGCTAGTGGTTGTTCACACTTTACCAAGTTTGAGTCTCAAACTGACTCTAGACAATGTGGACCAAATGCTAAATGTGTAAATTTGTTGTGTGCATATAAAGATTTCTTCTCCTAATTCCTAAGTGAACAAACCATCACAATAAGTTTGTCGAAATTTGTACAGGCGCCAAAAAATATCAAATGTGTACCTGTACAGCCGTACAGGCAGCAGGCACCACTTGGAGGTGACGAAGTCGTCACCGTGTTTTTGCTCGTCCCAGGTTTCCAGGTGTTGGAGAAGTGATGATGGTACATACGGCACGTCTGTGGAGATGAAATTTTTTGGTGTATAGAATAGAATGAAGAATTTCAGGCTCTGACTTGGTATGCGATTGTAAAATATTGGCACTTTGATACTGTCGACATAGTAGTTAGTCAAATGTCCAAACAGCCACGTCTGAAATCCCAGCGGCCATCGCTATATAGCTGGCCTCCCTTTGCCTCTAGCTCCAAGAAGCAAGAAGCACCAGCGGCTCAGCTTCCAGCCACACCTCAAGGCTTTTTCTATGTATTTAGACATAACTTATATAGATGCATAGTAAAAAAATATGTAACTATATTTGCTAAAACGATCTATAATTTGGAACGGGTGAGTAGCTCTCTGTAGCTCTCTGTACGTGGTTGCAAGGTGTACATCCAGCAGCATCACCATTATTAATCCAGCCACAAAGTCAGGGACTGAAACTGCAACATCATCGATACCGGTACAGAATAAAACGCCGCCCTCAATGAACACATCTTCGAGGCTCATCTCATTTCCGAATCTCACGATGGTGCGGCCTGGATCTCGATATTGTCAATCACCCTCACCTTCCCAGACCATGCGGCGACACAGATCGCAGCAGGGTGGTCGATCCTCTCAACAGGCGTCAAGCTCTCTTGCTGCACAATCTGCAATCGCAACAGAGATTCGTTACATGTTACCATGTTATAGGTCACTTGACCATAAGGCCTCTCCTGAGAAGGCATCACACCTTTTCTAATCGAAGTAGCCTAATCAACCAAACATTCAGTCTTTTCCACAAGTTTGAGTGTAATGACAATAGGTTTTCTGAATTTTGCTGTTTCAGATACAAACCGTAAACACTTGAAGCTTTCAAAGGTTCTCGAGGACAAAAAGCTTTCAAAGGTTCTCGAGGACAAAACCAGAATAAGTATACCACAAAACAATGAGAACGACGATGAGGACCATGATGGGATTGTTGATAACTCAATCGCGAGAGAGATAACAGATAGATTGAACAGCCAAGGAAAGGCCAAGAAAATTACCTCAACATAGTCAACCTGACCGCCAGCTTCTGTAAGTGTCTGCATTTGATCTTTTATTTGTTGGCCATGAATGTTTCCATTCAGCGCAGAGGTTCCAGCATTCACCAGTGACCTACTCAATGGATAAAGCCTACATTCCAAGCGACCACATTCCTCTCAGGCATTGCATTCGATCAAACAGCTCTCGGGCTTCCCTGAGCATCCCATTGCTTGCATACCCCTGCATCAACGCCATCCACGAAATGACATCTCAATGAGGCATCACATCAAACAACTGGCGCGCCTCTTCAACACGGCCAGCCCGGCAGTACCCAGAGACCGTGCAAGTCCAGGAGACCATGTTCTTCAACGGCATTCCGTCGAACAGCTGGCGCGCGCGGTCGACACGCCCATCCTTGACGTACCCGTCGAGCATGATGGTATCCAGATTCCCGAGCATGATGGTATCCAGATTCCAGCCCCCAAGCAGCCGCAGGCGCCGCACGGAAGAGCACCTCTGCTCGCGGCACTGTGGCAGGTTGCGGTGCTGGAGGTGGAGGGCGACCTTGGCGGCGTAGGAGACGGCATCCCGGTTCGGCGTTTCTTCAAACACGGCGCGAAGGCCCGCGGCGCCGCGCTGCTGCTCGGTGTGGCGGGGTTTTCGCTGGTCGAACAGATGCCGTCGTGGGCGGGTTGCCGCGGCGGGGCATGGGGATCCTCTACGGTTACATGGAGGCGGAGGAGCAAGCACTGGAAGGGAAGCTCGAACAGGGCGCGGCCAACGGTGGTGCCGCGCCGCCGTGCGAGGGCGAGCAGGTCGTCGCTGCTAGAACGGATGTCTCCATTAGCGCGTCGTCTTGGAGGCGCACCTGACCTGGCGAAGGTGCTGCGGCGGCGCACAGGCGAGCATTAAGAGAGTTGAGGGAGGACGCGCCGGCGCCGGCAGCGGCGACGCATTGGGATAACGCCGGCGTGGTGGCGGGGAACTTTGCAACCAGGTCCTCGGTTAAGCGTAAACTTAGCAGGCGCAGAACGAGCCGGCTAGCCTGATTCAGCGGATATTATTCGAAAAGGCCCATACTTTTATAGTTTGCGTTCAAATACACCCCCAACTGCAGCGGCTATTTTTCGTAACACACCTTATATTTAAGTAATATCTTTAAACACGCCTCTAGTCGGATCGCGATTATTTTAATCGCGATCCAATCTCGAGCAATTTTACACCGTCGGATCGGATATGCGGCTCAGCAACGCCACAAGGCAAAACGGCAGCGGCTATTTTTCAGAATGGGAAGGACCTAGGAGTTCATGTGTTCCTTAAAGCATGCCCTCAAATTGGATCGCGATCCAATTTCGGGTGGCTTTTACCCGTTCGATCGTCACTCCACGGTCCAGATCGAGGGGGAGAAGAACGGGTTGGTGTAATTTTACAGAAATGACCCTTCATTGACATGGCCGGTTAAACTATGATGCAAACCTCCGCCTCGGCGTGCTCCTCGCAGGCGGCTTCGCTCGAAGGGCCGACGCCCATCGCCCGCCCGAACTTCTGAAGAGTCTCAAGGCCGTTCCAGTACCTTAATTCAAGATACAGCGACAGGCTCAGATCATTCGTCCGTGGCGCAGGCCTTGGTGTCATTTCATCATGGCGGCGGGGCCGCCGGTCTCGATCTCGTCGAGGATGTGATTAAGCGTGGCCGCGTGGGGTCCTCATTCATGCGCGGGATGCGGGGCTCGAGCTGCTCCTTGTGCGCGGGGTCGGTGAGGCCTCCCAGCATGGTGGCCATGGCGGGGTACGGTCCTGCATGAGCGCGCTGCCCAGGCGCTCCGCCATGGCCACGAACTGTGGGTTCGCCACACCTCCCTGCCCGAGCTCGGCGCCAGCCTGTACTGGACGTACCACAGGATGAACGGCCCTGCCGACGTCGCGTTCCGGGCGCCGCAGAGCGCCGCCGGCTGGGTCGCCTGGGGAATCAACACGAACCGTCTCAGCGGCATGGCCGGCAGCAGCGTGTTCATCGCCTCGCCGGACGGCAGCGGCGCGGTGTCCGTCCTGACGACCTACCTGGAGAGCGCGGCGCCCACCCTCACAAACAACACCCTCAAGCTCGCCGTGCCCGCCGGACCGGCCGCCGAGTACTCGGGCGGCGCGTACACCATCTGCGCGACGGTGGCGCTGCCGGGGAACAGCACGGTGCAGAACACGGTGTAGCAGGCCGGGCCGGGGGCCGCTCAGCGGCGGGCAGATAGCGCCGCACCCGACGTCCGCGGCGAACCTGCGGCACGCCCAGAAGCTGGACTTCCTGTCCGGCCGGCAGCCGGAGCACGGGTACGACCAAGCCAGGCTATCGCGTCGTAACTTGAGGGGTCTGGATTCAGTAAAGAAAATAGCATCCTCCTCATCCATCGCAGTTAGGCTGTCTCCAGCAGCGTTCTGTAAAGCGTTCTGTACTCTATACATAGAGGAAGATTTCGTTCTCTATTGCTCCAGCAGCGTTCTCTAAATGGTCCTCTAAAACAGAGAACGCTACAGGTTTCCTCTATATATAGAGATTCTTTCTCCTCTTCTCTATTTTTTCTTTACGTTTCAAACACTGAATTAAATAAAAATAAAATATATCCATAGCGTTTGAGGTATGATAAATACGTACGTACAAAAGTTTGGAACAAAATACGTTTCTAATATAGCGTTTAATGTATAGAGAACGAGATTTAGAGAATATTGTTGGAGAGAAATGAGATATAGAGGAGAGAATCTTGTAGAGAATTCTGTAAATGAAGGATGTAGAGGATAGGATTTGAAGGATATCGCTGGAGACAGTCTTAGGGACGTAAACGGATATATAATAATATTTTATAGATCAGCTGATGGTATGCCATCCTGATTCATTTCTCCTTCTAAATTAATTAGTACAATACCTTTCTAATTCATTTTATCATATTTTTGGATCGGCACTTTTCCGGTAGGTTATCCAAAATAAATATAACTTGCATCGCTAATTGCAGTCTCAGATTGATTGTGAGATGCTCGTGGGGCTAGGACCTTGTGATGAGTGATTTAACAACACAGTGTGCGTGTGACGTTTCTCTTGGT